>NC_080382.1:78213210-78556195 GCF_014773155.1 Arachis stenosperma
AATACTGATCAAATTTCTTTATTTTCTCTTTCTCGTTATAAAGCATATCCTAAAAGTACCCCACCAAGGCGCATTAATTATGCTCGGCAAAACGCAAAAAATCATTTGCCAAAGGCCATACGAGGTCGGCAAAGATGAAGCGACGAGGTTCAATTAATGTGAGAAGTATAAAAGTAACTCTGAAATGGCTCAAAAAGCCAAATAGAAAAGAAGTTACAAAAATAACTTAAAAAAGGCCGACCAACAACGAAGTCGGACTGACCAAAGGGTACTCAAGGATCCCGATGTCCGAGAATAACTCGGACCAGAAGAAGCTGGCAAAGAACCAGGACTACGAGAAAGTCAAGGCGCTAGCTAAAAAGTTGTTACCCAAAAACAACTAAAAAAGCAAAAAGCGAGAAAGTCAAGGCGCTAGCTAAAAGTTGTTACCCAAAAACAACTAAAAAGCAAAAAGCGAGAAAGTCAAGGCGCTAGCTAAAAAGTGTTACCCAAAACAACTAAAAAGCAAAAGCGAGAAAGTCAAGGCGCTAGCTAAAAGGTTGTTACCCAAAAACAACTAAAAAGCAAAAAGCGAGAAAGTCAAGGCACTAGCTAAAAAGTTGTACCCAAAAACAACTAAAAAGCAAAAAGCGAGAAGTCAAAGCGCTAGCTAAAAAGTTGTTACCCAAAAACAACTAAAAAGCAAAAAGCGAGAAGTCAAAACGCTAGCTAAAAAGTTGTTACCGAGACAACTAAAAAGCATAAAAGCGGAACGAGACAATCGAAACACAAAGCATGCATAATAAGCTACAAGAGTAGCTAAAATAGCAGAACAGGTGTCCAAAATGTTTGCAGAAAACATCCAAAAAACAAAAGCCCACAGGCGGGCAAAAGCACAAAAAGTACAAAAAATTACAGAGGATCAAGGCCCTTTCCAGACTCCGCATCAACACCTGGCTGAAACATGGATATCGGGACTGCAGGAACAGCACCATCGCTTGGAACCTCCATACCAACTCTATCCTCGGCCAAAGGTGAAGTCGGGTTCACGACCGGAGCCTCGGGGTCGGACACCGGAGCCTTGGGGCGGACATCGGAACCTCATCCTCAACAGGGGCAGGAACAATCTTCCCTCCACAACCATGTTATCGTACTGAACAAACGAGATCCAATTCGGGAGCAAGAACCCGGACCTGATCCCTCAAATTCACAAACATAGCATCCATACCCTTGGCCACATTATCTTCCAGCTCATAAAAGTCATCCCGAGCAGATTGCAGCTTCTCCTTCGTCTCCACAAGCTCAGCATACAGCTTGGTATAGTTCTCCGTCGCCACCCTCGCCATCTCCTCAGACGTCTTCGCCACCGCCACAGCCGCGGTAGCCTAGTCTTCTCTTCCTCCAAAGACTCCTCCAGCTCGGCAATCCTAGCATCCTTCAGCTGACTAACCTTATCAAGCTCGGACCGGGCCTTCTCAAGTCGGGAGCTGGTCGCCCCAAGGGGAGCTTTCTTAAACTCCGAGCAATGGCGGCATGAAGGCTAGCCATCCGAACACAACTCCGCGCCATATACTGAAAGTGATGCTCCATGGACGCATCATCAGTAGAAATAAAAGTCTGAGGAAGAATGTGCTGCTCACCCAACCGAGAGCATCGAAATCCTTGTCATTGAAACCAGCAGGCTCTCGGGGAAGTCTTCAGTTTCTTGGGGGGAGGACCGAGGTCGAGGTCGGGGAAAGCTGACCGGGTCCGGAGGTCGGAGGATCCTGAGTATAGCTCGGAACTGAGGGACCGGAATGGTCTTCGACCGAGTCTGAACACCAATTGTAGTCTTCTGCAGAGAAGGTCGGGGAGAAGCTTCAGCCTCGATATTCCGAGATGCCGCAGATTTCTTCGCTCGACGGAGAAACTTCATAGAATCAGCCTGAGAAGACATCTCTGCAGAAACGAAACAAAGAGGTTATCAAACAGAAAGATCAAAACAAAGTCAAAATATGAAAATGAAATCTCAAAAAGAGGTCGGGAACTACCTAACTCGGAACGGAGAAGGCTTGGATCTCCCAACATTTTCTTCGTATCCAAGTGAGGTGCCCGACCCCATAGACTGCTCAACACACCAACGAAAGCCTGTTCCACCTCATCTAGACTCTCGAAAGTGTACTTAACCGACACCACACTCTCTTGCCACAAAGAGGAAACGAAGGCTCCCCACTCTCATCTAAGAAAAAAGGTCGGACATCTCCAACAGCCCGGACTTTGAAGTAATAGTTTTTGAAATCGTGAAACGACTCATCATACAAAGTGCAAAATTTCCTACCCTGGTTAGCCCTAAACGAAACCCAGGACACCTTCCCAGCACCCGACCCCGGCTTCGTCAGTACAAACAGATAAGAAAAAAGAGAAACAGAAGGGGAGACGCCTAAAATCTGACACAAAAGTTGGAAAAGCTTTAAAAACGCCCAAGAGTTCGGATGGAGTTGTGTAGGGGCAAGGTTACAAGACCAAAGGACCTCGGATTCCAGGTCGGTGAAAGGAAGACGGACACCTAGCTTGGAGAAGAAACAATCATAAGCATAGAAGAAAAGTTTCTCGGAACTCTCTAACGGCGGAAAACACACCCTCTCCTCGGACTCCGGGGCTGCTAACTCGTAATCCCGCTCAGACTCCCTGTTCTCACAATACTACACTCCTACGGAACCTAATCAGATACTCAGAATCTACAACAGACGGGACCCTTAAAGGAGCAGGATCTACCCAACCTAGACCACTCGGAATCTTGGTCGACATTGCTTGAAACACCTTTCGAGACATAAAAAAATCTTGCCTACAAAGAAAGAATACAACAGCAAGACAAAAATCACACAAAGGCAGAAAAACCAAATTCAACAAAACAAAAGAAAGCAAAGTTCTTTTACAAACAAGAAGGCAGCAACTCGAATAACAAAAATGGATCGGAGAAAAGAGTCCCCCCACACACACATACAAAGCAATAGCGGCGCCTCTTTTCGGGGCAACCCGGGCATAGAAGATATCAGAAAAAAGAAGCGTACGAAGAATAAAAGCGAAAAAAGCAAACCTGGAAAAGAAGAAAGCGACGAGCTCCGACGAAAGGAAAAAACGGCGGCGCAGAAAAGAACTCTGAAAAAACGCACAAAAAATGGAAGACGAAGAACAGAGAGAAAGAAGAGAAGATGCTCGAAAAGAAGTGATGAATAAACAAAGAAAAATGAAGAAAGGGGCAAATAAATAAAGCCTCCACAGAGCGCCGCACGGAAATCGAGGAAGAAACGGTAACAAGCAATAAATGCTGAAACGACCGTTTTCAAATTTTGAAAAACTACTATGCCCGAGCTCGACCTTCCGAAAAAAGACGAACTCGGGCAGGGCACTGTTCATACCCTGACCGAGCTCTCCAAACTCGGCAAAGCTGATAGAAGGCCCGACCTCGACTAAGGCCCACGTTCGAGGTCGGACCTCGGACAAACAGGCCAAAGAAAGGCCCATCAGAAGGAACTAAGCCCAAAACCTAAAGGCCGAAAGGGCCTGGGAAAGGCGGTTCCGCAAAGATAGAGATGAATCTCCCAAAAGATAAGATAAGATAAGAATATCTTATCCAGGGATGATCGCAGCCAACTACTATAAATACACTGGAGCACCCAGGTATAACTCATACTCTAATTCTACTTGATATCTGCTTGGACCCATGCTAACTTAAGCATCGGAGTGTCATTGCAGGTACAACCCCCCGCCGTTCAGCACAACCAGCTCGGGTCTCAGACCCACCACCTCGGGCCTTGCCGGAAGACCGAGCTGCACGTTTCAGGTAACCCTCGGAACACATATATTGCTGGAAAGCCCAGAATGTCTACTTTCCAACGCCGTTGAGAGCGCGCCAATTGGGCTTCTGTAGCTCCAGAAAATCCACTTCGAGTGCAGGGAGGTCAGAATCCAACAGCATCTGCAGTCCTTTTGAGTCTCTGGATCAGATTTTTGCTCAGATCCCTCAATTTCAGCCAGAAAATACCTGAAATCACAGAAAAACACACAAACTCATAGTAAAGTCCAGAAAAGTGAATTTTAACTAAAAACTAATAAAAATATACTAAAAACTAACTAAAAGATATCAAAAACATACTAAAAACAATGCCAAAAAGCGTACAAATTATCCGGTCATCAGCAAGCCAGTTCAATTGAGAAGACTGGACCTTAAGCCTGTGGCTAGAGGATGGTTGGAGTTCATCCAATGCTCTATCATCCCTACTAGCAACCGATCCGAAGTAACTGTGGATCGGGCCATCATGATCCATAGCATCATGATTGGAGAGGAAGTAGAAGTTCATGAAGTTATCTCTCTTGAATTCTACAAAGTAGCCAAAAAGCCCTCCACCTTGGCAAGGCTAGCTTTTCCTTATCTCATTTGCCATCTATGCTACTTAGCTGGAGTTGTCATAGAAGGAGACATCCTCATTGAAGAGGACAAGCCCATCACTAAGAAAAGGATGGAGCAAACAAGAGAGCCCATTCATGGATCTCAAGAGACGCATGAGGAAGCTCATCATCAAAAAATTCCTGAGATGCCTCAAGGGATGCATTTTCCTCCAAACAACTACTGGGAACAACTCAACACTTCTCTAGAAGACTTGAGTTACAACATGGACCAACTAAGAGTGGAACACCAAGAGCACTCCATCATTCTCAATGAGATTAGAGAAGATCAAAGAGCTATGAGGGAGGAGCAACAAAGGCATGGAAGAGACATAGAGGAGCTCAAGGACATCATTGGTCCTTCAAGAAGAAGGTGCCACCATCACTAAGGTGGACTCATTCCTTAACTTCCTTGTTCTTATTTCTCTATTTTTCAATTTTTGAGCTTCATGTTTATTTATGTTTGCGTCTTTATTACATGATCATTAGTGTCTAGTGTATATGTCTTAAGGCTATGAATAATTCTATGAATCCTTCATCTTTCTTAAATGAAAAATATTTTTAATACAAAAGAACAAGAAATACATGAGTTTCGAATTCATCCTTGAATTAAGTTTAATTATATTGATGTGGTGACAATACTTTTTGCTTTCTGAATGAATGATTGAACAATGCATATTTTTAATCTTGTTGTTTATGAATATTAAAATTGTTGGCTCTTGAAAGAATGATGAAAAAGAGAAATGTTATTGATAATCTGAAACATCATAAAATTGATTCTTGAAGCAAGAAAAAGCAGTGAAGAACAAAGCTTGCAAAAAATAAGTGGTGAAAAAAGAGAAAAAGCAAGCAGAAAAAGCCAATAGCTCTTTAAACCAAGAGGCAAGAGCAAAAAGCCAATAGCCCTTAAAACCAAAAGGCAAGGGTAAAAAGGATCCAAGGCTTTGAGCATCAATGGAGAGGAGGGCCCAAGGAAATAAAATCCAGGCCTAAGCGGCTAAATCAAGTTGTCCCTAACCATGTGCTTGTGGCATGCAGGTCCAAGTGAAACGCTTGAGACTGAGTGGTTAAAGTCGTGATCCAAAGCAAAAGAGTGTGCTTAAGAACTCTGGACACCTCTAACTGGGGACTTTAGCAAAGCTAAGTCACAATCTGAAAAGGTTCACCCAATCATGTGTCTGTGGCATTTATGTATCTGGTGGTAATACTGGAAAACAAAGTGCTTAGGGCCACGGCCAAGACTCATAAAAGTAGCTGTGTTCAAGAATCAACATACTTAATTAAGAGAATTAATAACACTATCTGAACTCTGAATTCCTATTGATGCCAATCATTCTGAACTTCAAAGGATAAAGTGAGATGCCAAAACTTTTTAGAAGCAAAAAGCTACAAGTCTTGCTCATCTAATTAGAACTAATATTCATTGATATTTTGGGATTTATGGTATATTCTCTTCATTTTATCCTATTTGATTTTCAGTACAAGCAACAATTTAAGTTTGGTGTTGTGATGAGCGGATAATTTATACGCTTTTTGGCATTGTTTTTAGGTAGTTTTTAGTAGGATCTAGCTACTTTTAGGGATGTTTTCATTAGTTTTTATGCAAAATTCACATTTCTAGACTTTACTATGAGTTTGTGTGTTTTTCTGTGATTTTAGGTATTTTCTGGCTGAAATTGAGGGACCTGAGCAAAAATCTAATTCGGGCTGAAAAAGGACCGCTGATGCTATTAGATTCTGACCTCCCTGCACTCAAAATAGATTTTCTGGAGCTACAGAATTCCAAATGGCGCGCTCTTAACGGCGTTAAAAAGTAGACATCCAGAGCTTTCCAGCAATATATAATAGTTCATACTTTGTTCGAGTTTAGATGACACAAACTGGCGTTCAACGCCAGTTCCATGCTGCATTCTAGAGTAAAACGCCAGAAACACGTCACAAACCAGAGTTAAACGCCAAAAACATGTTACAACTTGGCATTTAACTCCAAAAGAAGCCTCTGCACGTGTAAAGCTCAAGCTTAGCCCAAGCACACACCAAAGTGGGCCCCAAAGGGCTAAATGCAAAAATCCACTTTTGGGGCCCACTTTGGTGTGTGCTTGGACTGAGCTTGAGCTTTACACGTGCAGAGGCTTCTCTTGAAGTTAAACACCAAGTTGTAACGTATTTTTGGCGTTTAACTCTGGTTTGTGACGTGTTTCTGGCGTTTTACTCCAGAATGCAGCATGGAACTGGCGTTAAACGCCAGTTTGCGTCGTCTAAGCTCGAACAAAGTATGGACCATTATATATTGCTGGAAAGCTCGGGATGTCTACCTTCAAACACCATTGAGAGCGCGCCATTTGGAGTTCTGTAGCTCCAGAAAATCTATTTCGAGTGCAGGGAGGGCAGAATCCAATAACATCAGCAGTCCTTTTTCAGCCTGAATCAAATTTTTGCTCAAGTCCCTCAATTTCAGCCAGAAAATACCTGAAATCATAGAAAAACACACAAACTCATAGTAAAGTCCAGAAATGTGAATTTTGCATAAAAACTAATGAAAACATCCCTAAAAGTAGCTAGATCCTACTAAAAACTACCTAAAAACAAAGCCAAAAAGCGTATAAATTATCCGCTCATCACAACACCAAAATTAAATTGTTGCTTGTCCCCAAGCAACTGAAAATCAAATAGGATAAAAAGAAGATAATATACTATAAATCTCAAAATATCAATGAATATTAGTTCTAATTAGATGAGCGGGACTTGTAGCTTTTTGCTTCTGAACAGTTTTTGCTCACTTTATCCTTTGAAGTTTAGAATGATTGGCATCTATAGGAACTCAGAGTTCAGATAGTGTTATTAATTCTCCTAGTTAAGTATGTTGATTCTTGAACACAGCTACTTTTATGAGTATTGGCCGTGGCCCTAAGCACTTTGTTTTCCAGTATTACCACCGGATACATAAATGCCACAGACACATGACTGGGTGAACCTTTTCAGATTTGACTCACCTTTGCTAAAGTCCCCAGTTAGAGATGTCCAGAGCTCTTAAGCACACTCTTTTTGCTTTGGATCACAACTTTAACCACTCAGTCTCAAGCTTTCACTTGGACCTGTGATGAGCGGATAATTTATACGCTTTTTGGCACTATTTTTAGTATGTTTTTAGTACATTTTAGTTAGTTTTTAGTATGTTTTTATTAGTTTTTATTTAAAATTCACTTTTCTGGGCTTTACTATGAGTTTGTGTATTTTTCTGTGATTTCAGGTATTTTCTGGCTAAAATTGAGGGACCTGAGCAAGAATCTGATTTAGAAGCTAAAAAGGACTGCAAATGCTGTTGGATTCTAACCTCCCTGCACTCGAAGTAGATTTTCTAGAGCTACAGAAGCCCAATTGGCGCGCTCTCAATTGCATTGGAAAGTAGACATCCTGGGCTTTCCAGCAATGTATAATAGTCCATACTTTGCCCGAGATTTGATGGTCCAAACTGGCGTTGCAAATCAGCTTCAGAATTCCCGACGTTTAACGCCGGAACTGGCACAAAAATTGGAGTTAAACGCCCAAACTGGCATAAAAGCTGGCGTTTAACTCCAAAAAAAGTCTCTACACATGAAAGCTTCAATGCTTAGCCCAAGCACACACCAAGTGGACCCCGGAAGTGGATTTTTACGTCATTTACTCATTTTTGTATACCCTAGGTTACTAGTTCACTATTAATAGGATCTTTTGACATTGTATCTGTACCTCATGACACTTTACACGTTTCTCATTGTATCTTCTACAGCATGAGTCTCTAAACCCCATGGTTGGGGGTGAAGAGCTCTGCTGTGTCTTGATGGATTAATGCAATTACTACTGTTTTTCATTCAATCACGCTTGCTTCTATTCTAAGATATCACTTGTTCCTAAACCTGATGAATGTGATGATCTGTGACACTCATCATCATTCTCACCTATGAACGTGTGCTTGACAACCACCTCTGTTCTACCTTAGATTGAGTAGATATCTCTTGGATTCCTTAATTAGAATCTTCGTGGTATAAGCTAGAATTGATGGCGGCATTCAAGAGAATCCGGAAGGTCTAAACCTTGTCTGTGGTATTCTGAGTAGGATTCAAGGATTGAATGACTGTGACGAGCTTCAAACTCCTGAAGGTTGGGCATTAGTGACAGACGCAAAAGAATCACTGGATTCTATTCCAACCTGATTGAGAACCGACAGATGATTAGCCGTGCTGTGACAGAGCGCGTTGAACATTTTCACTGAGAGGATGGGAGGTAGCCATTGACAACGGTGAAACCCTACATACAGCTTGCCATGGAAAGAGCCTTGCGTGCTTGAAGAAGAAGACAGTAGGAAAGCAGAGATTCAGAAGATAGAGCATCTCCAAAACCTCAACCTGTTCTCTATTACTGCAAAACAAGTATTTATTTCATGTTCTTTTACTTTTTACAGTCAACCTTGATAATTATTGATATCCTGACTAAGAGTTACAAGATAACCATAGCTTGCTCCAAGCCGACAATCTCCGTGGGATCGACCCTTACTCACGTAAGGTATTACTTGGACGACCCAGTGCACTTGTTGGTTAGTTGTGCGGAATTGCAAAAGTGTGATTGCAATTTCGTGCACCATGTTTTTGGCGCCATTGCCGGGGATTGTTCGAGTTTGGACAACTGACGGTTTATCTTGTTGCTTAGATTAGGACTGTTTTATTTTTGTTGGTTTAGAGTCTTTTATTTGAGTTTAGTTTCATATTTTAAGTTTGGTGTCAATTGCATGCTTTTGTTTTCTTTTATTTTTCGAATTTGCATATCCTTAGTCCTTTCTTGATCCTTAAAAATTCTAAGTTTGGTGTCTTCTTTGTGTTTTCCTTTAAGTTTTCAAAAATTTATGTCTGATTTTCTAAAATTTTAAGTTTGGTGTCATTTTGTTGTTTTTCTCTTTCCTCATTTCAAAAAAATCAAATCTTTTCCAAAATAATTTTCAATCATACCTTTTTAATTGCTAATTCCAAAATCTTTTTAATTAACTAATTGATTTAGTTTTCAATTTGCTTTGATCTTATTCTCTTTTAGTTTTCGAAATTTTATTTTATTTTCCATTTATTTTATTTTATTTTTTTTTCGGTCACTAAAAAAAATTTTTACTTTACTTGTGAATCCATATCATATTCCCTTTCTCCATCATAGACCTAAGTGGAATTGAGCAGTCCAGAAGGACTCTGGGGTCATATGCTAACCCCATTACAGCTGCATATGGGAGTAGCATCTGTATACCTCCCATTAAAGCAAGCAGCTTTGAGCTAAATCCTCAACTCATTATCATGGTGCAGCAAAATTGCTAGTATTCCGGTCTTCCACAGGAAGAACCTATTGAGTTTCTGGTACAATTCTTACAAATTGCTGACACAGTACGTGATAAAGAGGTAGATCAGGATGTCTACAGATTATTACTGTTTCCATTTGCTGTGAAAGATCAAGCTAAGAGGTGGTTGAATAACCAACCCACAGCAAGCATAAAAACATGGAGACAGTTATCAGACAAATTCCTGAATCAATTTTACCCTCCAAAAAGGATGACACAGCTAAGGCTGGACATCCAAGGCTTTAAACAAGAGGAAAATGAATCCCTTTATAATGCCTGGGAGAGGTATAGAGGTATGCTAAGAAAATGCCCCTCTGAAAAGTTTTCAGAGTGGGTACAGTTAGACATCTTCTACTATGGGCTTACAGAAAAAGCTCAGATGTCTCTAGACCACTCAGCTGGTGGATCTATACATATGAGGAAGACAATTGAAGAGGCTCAAGAGCTCATAGATATTGTTGCTAGAAATCAACATCTATACTTAAGCAGTGAGTCCTCTACAAAAGAAGAAGCTATGGTAGTAACTACTGATCCTAATCCTCAAGAACAGATTATTGAGCTTAATCAGCAATTACTCCTGATGATAAAACAGTTAGCAGAACTTAAAGAGATGCTCCAAGAAACCAAAATTGCTAACAAGAATATAGAATCACAGTTGAATCAGACAAAACAGCAGTTATCTAAACAGATAACAGAAGAATGCCAAGCAGTTCAACTGAGGAGTGGGAAGACATTGAATAACACTGCTCAAAGTAGCAAAAATCCAAGAAAGGAACAATTGACAGAGCGTAACCAAACCACTGCCCAAAATCCCTCTGAGGACAGTAAGAGCCCAGAGAGGAATACTCCTGGCGTTCAAATGCCAGAAAGGGGGGAAAGTTGGCGTTAAACGCCCATTCCTTGCCCAGTTCTGGCGTTCAAATGCCAGAAAGGGGGGAAAAGTTGGCGTTAAACGCCCATTTCTCACCCAGTCTTGGTGCTCAAACGCCAATGAGGAATCAGACACCTGAGAGTGCTGATAGTAACCCCTCTAAAAAGGCTTCTCCAACCACCTCTGTAGGGAATAAACCTGCAGCAACTAAGGTTGAAGAATATAAAGCCAAGATGCCTTATCCTCAGAAACTCCGCCAAGCGGAACAGGATAAATAATTTGCCCGCTTTGCAGACTATCTAAGGACTCTTGAAATAAAGATTCCGTTTGCAGAGGCACTTGAGCAAATACCTTCTTATGCTAAGTTCATGAAATAAATCTTAAGTCATAAGAAGGATTGGAGAGAAACTAAAAAAGTTTTTCTCACTGAAGAATACAGTGTAGTCATCCTGAAAAGCTTACCAGAGAAGCTTAAAGACCTTGGAAGCTTTATGATACCATGCACATTAGAGGGTACTTGTACCAAGAAAGCTCTATGTGATCTTGGGACAAGTATCAACCTAATACCTGCATCCACTATCAGAAAGCTTGGCTTGACTGAAGAAGTTAAACCAACCCGAATATGCCTCCAACTTGCTGATGGCTCCATTAAATATCCATCAGGCATAATTGAGGACATGATTGTCAAGGTTGGGCCATTTGCCTTTCCCACTGACTTTGTAGTGCTGGAAATGGAGGAGCACAAGAGTGCAACTCTCATTCTAGGAAGACCTTTCCTAGCAACTGGACGAACCCTCATTGACGTCCAAAAAGGGGAATTAACCCTGAGAGTCAATAAGGATGAGTTCAAGTTGAATGTTGTCAAAGCTATGCAGCATCCAGACACATCAAATGACTGCATGAGTGCTGATATTATTGACTCTTTGGTGGAAGAGGTCAATATGACTAAAAGTCTCGAATCAGAGCTAGAGGACATCTTTAAAGATGTTCAGCCTAATCTGGAGGAACTAAAGGAAATAAAAAAATTCTGAAAATTCCTCAGGAAGAAGATAAGCCTCCTAAACCCGAGCTCAAGCCTCTACCACCATCCCTGAAATATGCATTTCTGGGAGAAGGTGACATTTTTCCAGTGATCATAAGCTCTGCTTTAAATCCACAGGAAGAGGAAGCACTAATTCAAGTGCTAAGGACACACAAGACAGCTCTTGGGTGGTCCATAAGTGATCTTAAGGGCATTAGACCAGCAATATGCATGCACAAGATCCTATTGGAGGATGATGCTAAGCCAGTGGTTTAACCACAAAGGCGGCTAAATCCAGCCATGAAGGAGGTGGTGCAGAAAGAGGTCACTAAGTTACTAGAGGCTGGGATTATTTATCATATTTCTGATAGCCCCTGGGTGAGCCCTGTCCACGTTGTCCCCAAGAAAGGAGGCATGATAGTGGTTCATAATGAAAAGAATGAACTGGTTCCTATAAGAACAGTTACAGGGTGGCGTATGTGTATTGACTACAGAAGGCTCAATACAGCCACCAGGAAGGATCATTTTCCTTTACCATTCATAGACCAGATGCTAGAGAGACTGGCAGGTCATGAATATTACTACTTTTTGGATGGCTATTCAGGTTACAACCAAATTGCAGTAGATCCTCAGGACCAAGAGAAAACAGCATTTACATGTCCTTCTGGAGTATTTGCCTACAGAAGGATGCCTTTTGGTCTGTGCAACGCACCTGCAACCTTTCAGAGGTGCATGCTCTCTATCTTCTCAGATATGGTAGAGAAATTTCTGGAAGTCTTCATGGATGACTTTTCAGTATTTGGAGACTCATTCAGCTCCTGCCTTAACCATCTAGCACTTGTTCTAAAAAGATGCCAAGAGACCAACCTAGTTTTAAACTGGGAAAAATGTCACTTTATGGTGACTGAAGGGATTGTCCTTGGGCATAAAATTTCAAACAAGGGAATAGAGGTGGATCAAGCTAAAGTTGAAGTAATTGAAAAATTACCACCACCTACCAATGTTAAGGCAATCAGAAGCTTTCTGGGGCATGCAGGATTCTACAGAAGGTTTATAAAGGATTTTTCAAAAATTGCAAAACCTCTGAGTAATCTGCTAGCTGTAGACACGCCATTTATCTTTGATAAGGAGTGTCTGCAGGCGTTTGACCTTCTGAAAGCTAAGCTGGTCACAGCACCAGTTATCTCTGCACCAGACTGGACACTGCCATTCAAACTAATGTGTGATGCTAGTGACCATGCCATTGGTGCAGTATTGGGACAGAGGCACAACAAGCAACTACATGTCATTTATTATGGCAGCCGTATTCTAAATGCTACACAGAAGAACTACACAACCACATAAAAGGAGTTACTTGTAGTGGTTTATGCCATTGACAAGTTCAAATCTTATTTAATAGGATCAAAAGTGATTGTGTACACTGACCATGCTGCTCTTAAATATCTACTCACAAAGCAGGATTCAAAACCCAGGCTCATAAGATGGGTGTTGCTTCTGCAAGAGTTTGATATAGAAATAAGAGACAAAAAAGGGACAGAGAATCAAGTAGCTGATCACCTGTCCCGGATGGAACCAGTAGCAGGAGCATCCTTCCCCCCTACTGAGATCTCTGAAACCTTTCCGGATGAGCAATTGTTTGCTATTCAGGAAGCTCCGTGGCTGATGAGCGGATATTTTATACGCTTTTTGGGGGTAATTTCATGTAGATTTTAGTATGTTTTAATTGGTTTTTAGTAGAATATTATTAGTTTTTAGGCAAAAATCATATTTCTGGACTATACTATGAGTTTGTGTGTTTTTCTGTAATTTCAGGTATTTTCTGGCTGAAATTGAGGGAGCTGAGCAAAAATCTGAGTTAGGCTGAAAAAGGACTGCTGATGCTGTTGGATCCTGACCTCCCTGCACTCGAAATGGATTTTCTGGAGCTACAGGAGTCCAATTGGCGCTCTCTTAACGGCGTTGGAAAGTAGACATCCAGGGCTTTCCAGCAATATATAATAGTCCATACTTTACGTGAGGATAAAGGACGTAAACTGGTGTTCAACGCCAGTATCATGCTGCTGTCTGGCGTCCAGCGCCAGAAACAGGTTACAAGTTGGAGTTCAACGCCAGAAACAGGTTACAACCTGGCGTTGAACGCCCAAAACAGCCCTAGGCACGTGAGAAGCTTAAGTCTCAGCCCCAGCACACACCAAGTGGGCCCCAGAAGTGGATTTCTGCATCATCTATCATAGTTTACTCATTTTCTGTAAACCTAGGTTACTAGTTTACTATTTAAACAACTTTTAGAGACTTATTTTGTACCTCATGATATTTTCAGATCTGAATTTTATACACTTTGATGGCATGAGTCTCTAAACTCCATTGTTGGGGGTGAGGAGCTCTGCAACGTCTCGATGAATTAATGCAATTGTTTTTATTTCTCCACTCAAACGTTTGTATGTTCCTATCTAAGATGTTCATTCGTGCTTAATTATGGAGAAGGTGATGATTCGTGGCATTCATCACCTTCCTCAACTCATGAACGTGTGCCTGACAAACACCTCCGTTCTACATCAGACTGAATGAGCTTCTCTTAGCTTCCTTAACCGGAATCTTCGTGGTATAAGCTAGAACTGATGGCGGCCACTCTTGAGAATCCGGAAAGTCTAAACCTTGTCTGTGGTATTCCGAGTAGGATTCAAGGATTGAATGGCTGTGACGAGCTTCAAACTCGCGATTGCTGGGCATGATGACAAACGCAAAAGGATCAATGGATCCTATTCCAACATGATCGAGAACCAACAGCTGATTAGTCGTGCTGTGACAGAGCATCTGGACCGTTTTCACTGAGAGGATGGGAGGTAGCCACTGACAATGGTGACACCCTACATACAGCTTGTCGTAGACGGGCTTTACAAACAATTGAGTTGAATATTACATTGCAGGAATTCAGAGGACAAAGCATCTCCAAAACTCCAACATATTCTCCATTACTGCACAACAAGTAACTATTTCACACTCTTTTATTTTTCTAATAATTCCAACTGATAATTTTAATTAATATCCTGACTAAGAATAATAAAATAAACATAGCTTGCTTCAAACCAATAATCTCCGTGGGATCGACCCTTACTCACGTAAGGTATTACTTGGACGACCCAATGCACTTGCTGGTTAGTGGTACGAGATCATAAGAAATTTTGATTTTGATAATTGGGATTAAGATTTCGTGCACCAAGTTTTTGGCGCCGTTGCCGGGGATTATTCGAGTTTGAACAACTAAAGGTTTATTTTGTTGCTTAGATTAGGAAGAATTTATCCTTTTTTCACTAGAATTGCATCTTTTATTATCCTTTTTTCACTAGAATTGCATCTTTTATTATCCTTTCTTTTGTTCTTGTGTTCTTGTGAATCTTCAAGGTGTTCTTGAGTTTTTCTTGTCTTTTGATCTTAAAATTTTTAAGTTTGGTGTTCCTTGGTGTTTTCCCTCCAAAATTTTCGAAAATAAGGAGCATTAGATCTAAAAATTTTAAGTTTTGTGTCTTTTGTGTGTTTTTCTCTTTCATCATAAAATTCAAAATTCAAAAAAAAATTTATATTTTCTAACTAATTTTAAACTACATTTTCGAAATATTTATATAAAAATTTCAAATTTCAATTTCAAATTTTTTTTTCGAAAATCTTTACAAAATATTTTTAATTTCTTTTTCTTATTTTATTTATTTTGTTTTTATTTATTCCATTTTTATTTTATTAAATAAATAATATCAACATACATATCATCTCCCTTGTTCCATCATGGCATTAAGTGGAAATGAACAGTCCAGGAGGACTCTGGGGTCATATGCTAACCCCACTACTGCTTCATATGGGAGTAGTATCTGTATACCCTCCATTGGAGTTAGTAGCTTTGAGTTGAATCCTCAGCTCATTATCATGGTGCAGCAAAGCTGTCAGTATTTCGGTCTTCCACACGAAGAACCTATAGAGTTTCTGGCACAATTTTTGCAAATTGCTGACACAGTACATGATAAGGAAGTAGATCAGGATGTCTACAGACTATTAATGTTTCCATTTACTATAAAAGATCAAGCTAAGAGGTGGTTAAATAACCAGCCTAAGAACAGCATAAAGACATGGAAACAGCTGTCAGAAAAATTCCTGAATCACTATTTTCCTCCAAAACAGATGACACAGCTAAGGCTGAGCATCCAAGGCTTCAAACAAGGAGATAATAAATCCCTTTATGATGCTTGGGAGAGATACAGAGAGATGTTGAGAAAATGCCCCTCTGAAATGTTTTAGAGTGGGTGCAATTAGACATCTTCTACTATGGGCTTACAGAAAGAGCTCAGATTTCTCTAGACCACTCAGCTGGTGGATCTATACATATGAGAAAAATAATTGAAGAAGCTCAAGAGCTTATTGATACAGTTGCCAGAAATCAGCATCTGTACCTAAGCAGTGAATCTTCCATGAAAGAAGAAGCTAAAACAGTAACTGTTGAACTCAGTCCTGTGGATCAAGCTAATGAATTCAATCAGCAATTAGACTTTCTAACTCAGCAGCTAGCCGAATTCAAGGAAATACTCCAGGAAACAAGAATGGCTAACAGAAATATGGAAGTACAGTTAAAGCAAACAGAAAAGCAACTATCAAAACAAATAACAGAAGAATGCCAAGCAGTTTAATTAAGAAGTGGGAAAACATTAAATACCTCACTTCAGAGCAGCAGGAAGCCAAGGAATGAACAAATGGCTACTCAAAATCCCTCTGAGGACAATCAGAGCCCAGAGAGGAATAATGCTGGCACTGAACGCCCAGCCCATGCTCATTCCTGGCGTTCAACGCCAGAAACAAGCATGAATCCGGCGTTGAACGCCCAAAGGGAGCATAGTTCTGGCGTTCAGACGCCAGTAACAAATAAGGAGGTGTCGTCTAACGCCACTCCAGCTTCCACCCATGGCATTCAAATGCAAGTGGGGGATCAGTCACATACAAGTGCTGATAACAACCCTTCTAAAAAGGCTTCCCAACCCACTTCTGTAGGTAATAAACCTGCAGCAACTAAGGTTGAGAAATATAAAGCCAAAATGCTTTATCCTCAAAAACTCCGCCAAGCGGAACAGGATAAGCAATTTGCCCGCTTTGCAGACTATCTCAGGACTCTTGAAATAAAGATTCCGTTTGCAGAAGCACTTGAGCAAATACCTTCTTATGCTAAGTTCATGAAAGAGATCTTAAGTCATAAGAAGGATTGGAGAGAAACTAAAAAAGTTTACCTCACTGAAGAATGCAGTGCAGTCATTCTAAAAAGCTTACCTGAGAAGCTTAAAGACCCCGGGAGCTTTATGATACCATGCACATTAGAGGGTAATTGTACCAAGCAAGCTCTATGTGATCTTGGGCAAGTATCAACCTAATACCTGCATCTATTATCACAAAGCTTGGTTTGACTGAAGAGGTCAAACTAACCCGGATATGTCTTCAACTTGCTGATGGCTCCATTAAATACCCATCAGGCGTGATTGAAGACATGATTGTCAAGGTTGGGCCATTTGCCTTTCCTACTGACTTTGTGGTGCTGGAAATGGAGGAGCACAAGAGTGCAACTCTCATTCTAGGAAGACCTTTCCTAGCAACTGGCCGAACCCTCATTGACGTCCAAAAAGGGGAAGTAACCCTGAGAGTCAATGAGGAGCAGTTCAAGTTGAATGTTGTCAAAGCCATGCAACATCCAGACACCCCAAATGACTGCTGATGTGTGGAAAACGATCCAACACAAAACTCACCGGCAAGTGTACCGGGTCGCATCAAGTAATAAAACTCACGGGAGTGAAGTCGATCCCACAGGGATTGAAGGATTGAGCAATTTTAGTTTAGTGGTTGATTTAGTCAAGCGAATCAAGTTTTGGTTGAGTGATTTTGTATCTAACAGTAAGTAAATGACAGAAAATGTAAAGGGGAAGGGAAGAATTGCAGAAATTAAAGAAAACTGAAAGTAAAAGAGCTGAATCTTAAAGAACAAGAAATTAAATGACTGAAACTTAAAGTGCAAGAAATGTAAATTGCAGTAACTTAAAGTGCAAGAAATATAAATTGTAGTAATGAAAAAAGGATTCGAGGACTGGGATGTCAGAATTCAACCAAGGGAAAGTAAATTGCAACAATTATAAAAGCAAGAGATTATCTGAATTCTGTTAAATCTCAAACAGAAGGGGAAATTAAATTGCAGCAAAGGTTCACAGAAGAACCAAAAGGAAAATGGGATCTCAGGACTCCAGAGACTAGATAGCAAAGTCTAGATCTCAATTGCCTTCCCAGATCCAAATTCACAAAGCAATTAACAAGAAATTAAAGAAGAAGCAGTAAAGGAAATGTAATTGAACTTAATTATGCAGAAGAGAAATTAAAGAGATCTTGAATGGAGATTGAGACAGAAATTCCTCAATTCTTCACACCCAAGACTAAAACAAGAAAAGTAAAAAGTGCTCAAGCAAGAACGAGGAAGAAGAGAGATCAATTCTCCTCCCCAATTCCCTGAAATCTCAGTTTCTAGCTCTCAATGAAGTCTCCAAATTCAAAAATCAAAAGAAGGTTCAAAAATCAAAAGTGAAGAAAAAGGTCCTAATTACATCAAACTATCTCCTATTTATACACTTTCTATTCTTGGATTTTGGAATTTGGATGGGCTTTTGATTTGGTGAAGAAATGATTTTAATTGGATTTTTAATCCAATTTCAGCCCATGAGGAAGTAGCTCCCAGGAGGCTGCCCTGCCATTGTGGAGGGCAGGGCAGGAAATGGTGCGTGCGGCCCTTGTTGCGTGCGTGTGGTGCTGCAGGATGTTGCCCTGCCCTTGTGGAGGGCAGGGCAGAGTTTTCTTGGTGCGCCAGATTTTGCCCGCGCGTGTGTGCTTGCTGGCCGAGACTCCCTTGGTGCGCCAATCTTGTGCGCTGGCCGTGCATCACAAAATGCTGCCCTGCCCTTGTGGAGGGCAGGGCAATGTGCCAAAGAAGAAGTCCCAAGTTCGAAACATGGTGGAGGCACACGCTGCTTCTTTTCTTCGGTTTTCTTGGCACCAAAGTCATGTTTAGTTCCTTGCTTCCTCATGGTGCCGTGTTCGATCCAGGGAGAATGAAAGCAAGCTAATTTTTTCTTGATTTTATTGTGCTTGAGCGCTACTCCTTTCCTCCTTGTCCTTGGGTTCGAAACCCATAGGAAGCATTATGAAGCAATTCCTTTTGAATTTTTCTTGGTTAAAGCCCGATATTGCTCTTGAGGAGGGCAGGGCAGAGTTTTTGCTCTCTTTGATTCTTAGCATCAAATTGTGCTCCGCCCTTGTTGTGGGCAGGGCAGTGATGCTTTTTAAGGGTTGGCTCATAATGTTGCTCTCCTGGAGGGCAGTGTGCCCTTGTGGAGGGCAATGTTTGCTTCCTCCCTTCCATGCGCCACATTCCTTCTTCCCTTGGGTCACGCTTTCTTAAGCCACGTTTTTCCTCTATTCTTCCTTTCTTCACCTACAAGAAACCAAAACAACCACTCAAAGTATCTCTAAACTCATAAGGTTTATAATTCATTAAAAAATCAATTAATTATTGCTTAAACCTCATGATTTAGCATCAATTTAATGGTGGTTGCTTGATTTAAAGAAGTTGTGCATTTTCATTCTAAATTACTTACTTAGGATGCAAGAAAGTGCATAAAAACTAGTGAAACAAGTGAAATTAGCTTGAAAAATGGGTATATGATGACTTGTCATCACAACACCAAACTTAAATCTTGCTTGTCCCCAAGCAAGCATCAAAATTAAAAGGAAATGAAATGAAAAAGAAGAGCAAACATTTCCTTATTAGGCATATAGTAGAACTTGGTTCATGGAGTTTCATGTAGATCAATAGTAGTTCATTTATTACTTGCTGTTATAACAAACAATGTCTCTTAAAGGGTTCACCAAGGTTGCTGCTATAACACCTTACTTTTTAATTATTTCCCTTGTTAGCTTTTTCTTCTTTCTTTTGCATTAGAGAGCTTATTATTTATTGAAGGCTTGGTGGCAAATGTTGCAGCAGCCTTTGGCTTTATTTTTGGCTCAACATTTCTTCACCACAGACACATGGCTCACCATTTCCTCCTAGGATCATTGATGCCCAGCATCTCTTTGGATAACTAAATGCTTTGTAACTAGGTTGCTCTTTATTGTGGACTTTCAATTGGCCATCCCAAATCAGTTGATCTAAGTGGTCAGGTTTTGAAATACCCCTTAGAATTTACTTGTCCAAGCATATCCTAGTACAAGAACACCACAGGCATGTGTCCTAGGATCCAAGCTATTGGTGCCTAGCCTTATTCTTTGTTTCTTTGCCAGCTTTTGGCTTTTTCTGTTTCCTTTTCTTTTGATTTTGCTTTATTTCCAAGGGATTTTCATTGATTGAAAGGTCATAGCAGCAAACCAGCTTAAGCTTCAAGTAACATGTCATTATGCAGCAATTATTCTATGAGCTAACAATTGAATCAAACACCTACCACCACTAACTTCTATTCTAACTTATGCAACATTAGATGTTTACTTTCTAGTTCAACCAATTCTCTTTTATTCAAGCATATGGGAAACAAAACAAAATTTAACTAGGTGATGGATGACAAGCATCATGTAGATAAGCATACTTAACAAACAATTCCACTTGCAACCAGATAAACACTTTAGCGGGACATATAAGGGCTCTCAGATTCAAAACAATTTATAGCAGCAAGGATTAAGTTTAGATACAACCTTTGAAGTTGCAGCCCTTTGATTCTTCCTTCTGTTGTATCCCCTTTTGAGTCACAATGCAAACTGTCTTCAATTGTTGGCTAATTTCCTGCATTATTCTCAAAAGTTGCTTGCTTCTCAAGCCCATAAGTGCATGGTTAGTCTAAAAATGATTATGGCTTTTTGAACTTACTTTGGTGTGTGAACACCAAACTTAGTTCCTTGCCACTATTTTTCATGCATCAACTTAACCATGTGTGAAATCTTGTGTCCTTGCTAAAGGTTATGGAATTAAAACTAGAAAGCAGTTAAATAGTTGGATAAGTTGTTTGATTGCTTGGAGCTAGCATTATGCAGGAGGTGAGAATGTTCTTTTAAGTGAGATTTTGGTGGAACACCAAACTTAGAATCTTTCATTCTCCCTTAAATTGTTTTGGTGTGTAACACCAAACTTAGCTCCTTGCAATGCATACCAATTATTCAACATTTTTATTGAAAGAGCTATGAAAAGAAAACTACCTCAGGTTGGGTTGCCTCCCAACAAGCGCTCTTTTATTGTCACTAGCTTGACATCTTCTATTTTTACTTCAAGAAGGATTTAGATTCTGAACCTCTTTTTCCTTGTCCCATTGTCCTCCTAGGTATAGCTTTGCTCTGTGACCATTTGCTGTGAATCGACTCTTTGTTGCTTCGTCTAGCAATTCAATACTCCCATAAGGAAAGACCTTAGTTACCAAATACGGACCAGTCCACTTAGATTTAAGCTTGCCAGGGAATATTTTGAGTCGTGAGTTGTACAAGAGTACTTGTTGCCCAGGTTTGAATTTTTTCTTCAAGATCCTCCTGTCATGCCACCTCTTGGCTTTTTCCTTGTATATCTTGGTATTTTCATAGGCTTCTAGCCTAAATTCATCCAGCTCATTTAACTGCAACAACCTTTTCTCCCCTGCTGCTTCAGAGTCAAGGTTTAGGAGTTTAGTAGCCCAAAAGGCTTTGTGTTCAAGCTCTACAGGTAGGTGACAAGATTTGCCATATAATAGCTGAAATGGGTATCTCCCAATGGGAGTTTTGAAAGCTGTCCTGTATGCCCAGAGTGCATCTTCCAACTTCCTAGCCCAATCCTTTCTTGTGCTTCCTACTATTTTCTCTAGGATTTTCTTTAATTCTCTGTTTGCTAATTCAGCTTGCCCATTAGTCTGAGGGTGATATGGTGTGGCTACTTTATGAATAACTCCATATTTATGAAGAAGTTTCTCCATTTGTTTGTTACAAAAATGACCACCACCATCACTAATAAGATCATTGGGTACTCCATATCTAGTAAAAATATGCTTCTTGAGGAATTAAAGGACAATTTGTGCATCACAAGTAGTTGTGGCTATGGCTTCCACCCACTTTGAAACATACTCCACTGCTACCAAGATATATCTGAAGGAATAGGAAGGGGGAAAGGGTCCCATGAAATCAATGCCCCATAGATCAAATAATTCTAATTCCAAAATGAAATTCTGCGGCATCTCATTCCTTCTTGTCAATCCTCCTGCTCTCTGGCATTCATTACATTGGTGGACAAACTCTCTGGCATCTTTGAAGATAGTTGGCCAATAGAACCCACTTTGTAATATCTTTGCAGCTGTTCTTTCTGGACCAAAATGTCCACCATAAGCTGAACCATGGCAATGCCATAATATATCTCTTATTTCACTCTCAGGGACATATCTCCTATTACTCCATCAGAACATCTCTTGAACAGAAAAGGTTCATCCCACAAGAACTTCCTTGCTTCATTGATTAGCTTCTTCACTTGTTGCTTAGAGAATTCTTGAGGTATCTTTCTCCACACTTTGTAATTTGCTATGTCAGAAAACCATGGTGTTTGTTGAACCAGCAATAGGTGTTCATCTGGGAAGCTTTCATTCACAGGTTGTGAGGCTTTTTGAATTGTTTCTTGTGGCAGCCTTGACAAATGATCAGCAACTCGGTTTTCAGTGCCTTTCCTGTCCCTTACCTCAATGTCAAACTCCTGTAGGAGTAGTATCCACCTGATAAGTCTTGGTTTAGCATCCTGCTTTGACATCAAATACTTGAGGACAGCATGATCAGTATAAACCACAATTTTAGATCCTATCAAGTATGATCTAAACTTATCAAATGCATAGACTACAGCTAACAATTCCTTCTCTGTTGTGGTGTAATTTTTTTGAGCCTCATTCAATACTTTACTTGCATAATATATGACATGATGCAAGTTTTCCTTCTTTTGTCCAAGTACAGCACCAATTGCAATATCACTTGCATCACACATGAGTTCAAAGGGTAGTTTCCAATCCGGAGGTGTGATAATTGGTGCTGTTGTGAGTTTGTGTTTTAAAGTTTCAAAGGCGTGCTGGCAATTTTCGTCAAAAACAAAAGGATTATCAATCATTAACAGATTACTCAAAGGTTTGCCTATTTTAGAAAAATCCTTGATAAACCTTCTATAAAATCCTGCATGCCCCAAGAAACTTCTAACAGATTTCACATTAGTTGGTGGAGGGAGCTTTTCTATAATTTCCACCTTTGCCTTGTCAACCTCTATCCCTTTTCTTGAAACTTTATGACCAAGAACAATCCCCTCAGGTACCATGAAATGGCACTTTTCCCAGTTTAAAACCAAATTAGTTTCTTGGCACCGCTTCAAGACAAGAGTTAGATGTTTCAGGCAAGTATTGAATTTGTCACCAAAAACAGAAAAGTCATCCATGAAAACCTCTAAAAACTTTTCGACCATATCTGAAAAAATGGAGAGCATATACCTTTGAAAAGTGGCTGGGGCATTGCATAGTCCAAATGGCATTCTTCTATAAGCGAAAACTCCAACTGGACATGTGAATGAAGTCTTTTCTTGGTCCTTTGGATCTACCACTATCTGATTATACCCAGAATAACCATTCAGGAAGCAATAGTAAGCATGGCCAGCCAACCTTTCAAGCATCTGATCAATGAAAGGAAGTGGGAAATGATATTTGCGTGTGGCGTCATTCAGCCTCCTATAGTCAATACACATCCTCCATCCTGTCACAGTCCTTGTGGGAATGAGTTCGCTTTTCTCATTAATAATGACTGTCATTCCACCCTTCTTTGGTACTACTTGGACTGGGCTTATCCATGAGCTATCGGAGATAGGATATATTATCCCTGCATTCCACAATTTCATTACTTCCTTCTGGACAACTTCCTTCATTGCAGGATTTAACCTTCTCTGAGGTTGAACTACTACTTTGGAATTGTCCTCCAAGAGAATTTTATGCATACACACTGCAGGGCTAATGCCTTTCAGATCATCAATGGTCCATCCTAAAGCATCCATGTGAGCTCTAAGTACATCAAGAAGCTCTCCTTCTTCTTTCTTTGTCAGGGATGAATTGATGATCACTGGGAAGCTCTCTGAAGTGCCAAGGAATGCATATTTGAGATGGGTAGGTAATGGCTTCAGTTCTTGTTTTTGCACTTCTTCTTTCTTGCTTGGTTCCACTTCCTTGTCAATAGAGATCTCAGATGCGTGTTCCTCTACTGTTTCTTGATTCATTTCTTCTTCTTGCTCATGTTGATTAGTGTCTAACATTTCTTCCACCAGGCTCTCTATCATATTCACTCTCAAGTAATCTTCCTGCTCAGGAGGGTGTTGCATTCATTTGAAAACATTTATGATCATTTGCTCATTGTGTACTCTGAAGATCATTTCTCCTTTTTCCACATCTATAATGGCTCTTGCAGTCGCTAGAAATGGTCTTCCCAAGATGATTGAATTGTTTCCTTCCTCATCGGTGTCTAGGATTACAAAATCCGCAGGAAAGATAAACTCTCCAACCTTCACTGACAGATTTTCCACAATTCCATTGGGTGTCTTGATTGATCTGTCGGCCATGACTAGTGACATCCTGGTGGGTTTGAGTTCTTCTATAGCAAGCTTCTTCATCATGGACAGGGGCATTAAGTTGATACTAGCTCCAAGATCACAGAGAGCTTTGTCCAAGGTTAGTTTGCCTATGGTGCATGATACTACAAAACTCCCTGGATCTTTAAGCTTTGGTGGGATTCCTTTTTGGAGCACAGTGCTACATTCCTCACTGAGCATTACCGTCTCCTTTTCGTTCCAGTCTCTTTTCTTATTGATGAGCACCTTTAAGAACTTGGCATATAGAGGCATTTGCTCCAATGCCTCAACCAAAGGTATGTTGATTTCCAGCTTCTTGAAAGTCTCAAGGAATTTTTGGAAATGTTGATCCTTTGCTTCTTTTTGGAATCTCTGTGGATAGGGTAGTGAAGGTGTGGGACTCTTTTCCACTTGCTGCTGTTTTGAATTTGGTTCTTCCATGTTCTGCTTTCCCTTCTTTAGGTTCTTTGGTTGGATGTTTTCTTCTGTGAGCTTTTCTGGGACATTCTTGCTTGTTATGTCCTTGTTGTTAGCTCCATCTTTCTCTGTTGGCTCTTTGTCATTCTCCATAAGTCTCTTGGTTGCTCCTTGGTTGCCATCCACCAATGTCTTTCCACTCCTTAATTACACGACTTTGCATTCTTCTTTTGGATTAGGAATGGTGTCACTTGGTAGTGAACTTGAAGGTCTCTCAATAGAAATCTGCTTGGAGATTTGTCCAATCTGCCTTTCTAAGCTCTTCATGGAAGCTTCTTGGTTCTTTGTTGTCAGTTCTTGGTTCTTCATCATCTTCTCCATGAGCAGCTCTAGATTAGTAATCCTCTGAGAGTCTTGTGAGATTGGTTGGTTTTGGGGTGCTGATGGATGATGGTAGGTATTTTGGTTAGTTGATTGGTTATTGGGTGGATAATGGTTTGAGTTGGGGTAAGTGTTTTGTGGTTTTCTGTATGTGTTTTGGTTAGTGTTTGGTTGGTTGTTGTGGTTTGTGTTTTTCCAATTGTTTTGAGTTGAGTTCCTTTGTCATGGTTGCTGAGTTTGATTGTGGTTGTCTCCCCATCTGAGGTTGGGATGGTTTTTCCAAGAGGGATTGTAAGTATCACCATAGACTTCATTTGTTCCAGAATTTTGGTTGTTCATATAATGCACTTGCTCTTGTTGTTGCTCCTCTTGAGTTTCTTCATTTTGCACCCATGTGGTTGATGGTTGGCTTGTGGCACTCACTGATGCTACTTGCAAGCCATCAATTCTTTTGGCCATTTGCTCAAACTGTTGTTGAATTTGCTGCTGCATCATCTTGTTTTGAGCTAGGATCGAATCCACTCCTTCCAGCTCCATTACTCCTCTTCTTTGTGATGGTTGGCGTTGCCTTTGGTGAGCAAAGAAATATTGGTTGTTAGCCACCATATCAATGAGGTTTTGAGCTTCCTCTGTAGTTTTCATGAGTTGTAATGATCCTCCAGCTGAGTGATCCAGTGCTTCTTGAGCTTTCAGAGTAAGTCCTTCAGAGAAGTTCTGCAACTTATCCCACTCAGTAAACATTTCTGGTGGACATTTCCTCAGCAGAGCCTTATATCTTTCCCATGCTTCATATAAATTTTCAGCCTCCATTTGAGTGAATGTCTGCACCTCAGTCTTCAATCTTATGATCCTTTGAGGGGGATAAAATTTGGCAAGGAACTTGCTCACCAAATCATCCCAGTGTTGATGCTTTCTTTTGGAAATGTTTCTAGCCATTGAGTGGCTTTGTCCCTGAGAGAGAATGGAAAGAGCAGCAACTTGTAACTGTCAGGAGGCACACCATTGGTTTTAACAGTGTCACAAATCCTCAAGAAGGTAGATAAATGTTGATTCGGGTCCTCCAATGGCCCTCCTCCAAAAGAGCAATTGTTTTGGACTAATGTGATGAGTTGTGGCTTTAGTTCAAAGTTGTTTGCATTGACATTAGGGGTAAGAATGCTACTCCCACAATGTCTAGCATTTGCAAATGTGTAGGAAGCCAGTACTCTTCTTCGTTGTGGGTTATTGTTGGCCCCTCCTTCTGGTTGATTGGGATTTGATGGATCTCCTTCCATTTCTTGGAATTCCTCCTCAGATTCTTCCTCTCCAATAATGTTCTTCCCTCTTTCAGCTCTTCTTATTCTTCGAAGAGTTCTTTGGTCAAGTTCGGAGAGAATAGAGGAAGCTCTTCCTGTACCTGACATACAAACACACAATAAGAAACACACAGATTCAGAAAACCAGTGAAACTTCAATCTATTACTAGAGTGAAGTTTTAGTTAGTTTAAGCAAAAATTCAAACAGTTAGTATGTTAGTTAAAAATAAAGAAAAAGTGCTTGATCTAGATCTCCACTTCACTTAATCATTGTCAATCTATTTCAATCCCCGGCAACAGCGCCAAAAACATGATGTGTGGAAAATGATCCAACACAAAACTCACCGGCAAGTGTACCGGGTCGCATCAAGTAATAAAACTCACGGGAGTGAGGTCGATCCCACAGGGATTGAAGGATTGAGCAATTTTAGTTTAGTGATTGATTTAGTCAAGCGAATCAAGTTTTGGTTGAGTGATTTTGTATCTAACAGTAAGTAAATGACAGAAAATGTAAAGGGGAAGGGAAGAATTGTAGAAATTAAAGAAAACTGAAAGTAAAAGAGCTGAATCTTAAAGAACAAGAAATTAAATGACTGAAACTTAAATTGAAAGAAATGTAAATTGCAGTAACTTAAAGTGCAAGAAATATAAATTGTAGTAATGAAAAAAGGATTTGAGGACTGGGATGTCAGAATTCAAGCAAGGGAAAGTAAATTGCAACAATTATAAAAGCAAGAGATGATATGAATTCTGTTAAATCTCAAACAAAAGGGGAAATTAAATTGCAGCAGAGGTTCACAGAAGAACCAAAAGGAAAATGGGATCTCAGGACTCCAGAGACTAGATAGCAAAGTCTAGATCTCAATTGCCTTCCCAGATCCAAATTCACAAAGCAATTAATAAGAAATTAAAGAAGAAGCAGTAAAGGAAATGTAATTGAACTTAATTATGCAGAAGAGAAATTAAAGAGATCTTGAATGGAGATTGAGACAGAAATTCCTCAATTCTTCACACCCAAGACTCAAACAAGAAAAGTAAAAAGTGCTCAAGCAAGAACGAGGAAGAAGAGAGATCAATTCTCCTCCCCAATTCCCTGAAATCTCAGTTCCTAGCTCTCAATGAAGTCTCCAAATTCAAAAATCAAAAGAAGGTTCAAAAATCAAAAGTGAAGAAAAAGGTCCTAATTACATCAAACTATCTCCTATTTATACACTTTCTATTCTTGGATTTTGGAATTTGGATGGGCTTTTGATTTGGTGAAGAAATGATTTTAATTGGATTTTTAATCCAATTTCAGCCCATGAGGAAGTAGCTCCCAGGAGGCTGCCCTGCCATTGTGGAGGGCAGGGCAGGAAATGGTGCGTGCGGCCCTTGTTGCGTGCGTGTGGTGCTGCAGGATGCTGCCCTGCCCTTGTGAAGGGCAAGGCAGAGTTTTCTTGGTGCGCCAGATTCTACCCGCGCGTGTGTGCTTGCTGGCCGAGACTCCCTTGGTGCGCCAATCTTGTGCGCTGGCCGTGCATCACAAAATGCTGCCCTGCCCTTGTGGAGGGCAGGGCAATGTGCCAAAGATGAAGTCCCAAGTTCGAAACTTGGTGGAGGCACACGCTGCTTCTTTTTTTCGGTTTTCTTGGCACCAAAGTCATGCTTAGTTCCTTGCTTCCACATGGTGCCGTGTTCGATCCAGGGAGAATGAAAGCAAGCTAATTTTTGCTTGATTTTATTGTGCTTGAGCGCTACTCCTTTCCTCCTTGTCCTTGGGTTCGAAACCCATAGGAAGCATTATGAAGCAATTCCTTTTGAATTTTTCTTGGTTAAAGCCCGATATTGCTCTTGAGGAGGGCAGGGCAGAGTTTTTGCTCTCTTTGATTCTTAGCATCAAATTGTGCTCCGCCCTTGTTGTGGGCAGGGCAGTGATGCTTTTCAAGGGTTGGCTCATAATGTTGCTCTCCTGGAGGGCAGTGTGCCCTTGTGGAGGGCAATGTTTGCTTCCTCCCTTCCATGCGCCACATTCCTTCTTCCCTTGGGCCACGCTTTCTTAAGCCACGTTTTTCCTCTATTCTTCCTTTCTTCACCTACAAGAAACCAAAACAACCACTCAAAGTATCTCTAAACTCATAAGGTTTATAATTCATTAAAAAATCAATTAATTCTTGCTTAAACCTCATGATTTAGCATCAATTTAATGGTGGTTGCTTGATTTAAAGAAGTTGTGCATTTTCATTCCAAATTACTTACTTAGGATGCAAGAAAGTGCATAAAAACTAGTGAAACAAGTGAAATTAGATTGAAAAATGGGTATATGATGACTTGTCATCAACTGCATGAGTGTTGATATCATTGACTCTCTGGTAAGAGAGGTCAATATGGCTGAGAGTCTCGAATCAGAGCTAGAGGACATCTTTAAAGATGTTCAGCCTGACTTGAAGGAATCAGAGAGAATAATAGAACCTCTGAAAATCCCTCAGGAAGAGGAGAAACCTCCCAAACCTGAGCTCAAACCATTACCACCATCCCTGAAATATGCATTTCTGGGGGAAGCTGATACCTTTCCTGTAATCATAAGCTCTACCTTAGAGCCACAGGAAGAGGAAGCACTAATTCAAGTGCTAAGGACACACAAGACAGCTCTTGGGTGCTCCATCAGTGATCTGAAGGGCATTAGCCCAACTAGATGCATGCACAAGATCCTATTGGAGGGTGACGCCAAGCCAGTGGTCCAACCACAAAGGCGGCTGAATCCAGCCATGAAGAAAGTGGTGCAAAAGGAGGTCACTAAATTACTAGAGGCTGGGATTATTTATCCTATTTCTGACAGCCCCTGGGTAAGCCCTGTCCAAGTTGTCCCTAAGAAAGGTGGCATGACAGTGGTTCACAATGAAAGAAATGAACTGGTTCCTACAAGAACAGTTACAGGGTGGCGTATGTGTATTGATTATAGAAGGCTCAATACAGCCACCAGAAAGGATCATTTTCCTTTACCATTCATAGACCAGATGCTAGAAAGACTAGCAGGTCATGAATACTACTGCTTTCTGGATGGATATTCAGGTTATACTCAAATTGCAGTAGACCCCCAAGATCAAGAGAAAACGACATTCACATGTCCATCTGGAGTATTTGCATACAGAAGGATGCCATTTGGCCTGTGCAATGCACCTGCAACCTTTCAGAGGTGCATGCTCTCAATTTTCTCTGATATGGTGGAAAAATTTTTGGAAGTCTTCATGGATGACTTTTCAGTATTTGGAGACTCATTCAGCTCCTGTCTTGACCATCTAGCACTTGTTCTAAAGAGATGCCAAGAGACTAACCTGGTTTTAAACTGGGAGAAATGTCACTTTATGGTGACTGAAGGAATTGTCCGTGGGCACAAAATTTCAAACAAGGGAATAGAGGTGGATCAAGCTAAGGTATAAGTAATTGAAAAATTACCACCACCTGCCAATGTTAAGGCAATCAGAAGCTTTCTGGGGCATGCAAGATTCTATAGGAGGTTTATAAAAGATTTTTCAAAAATCGCCAAACCTCTGAGCAACTTGCTAGCTGCTGACACGCCATTTATCTTTGATAAGGAGTGTCTGCAGGCATTTGAAACTCTGAAAGCTAAATTGGTCATAGCACCAATAATCTCTGCACCAAACTGGGCATTGCCATTTGAACTAATGTGTGATGCCAGTGACCATGCCATTGGTGCAGTGTTGGGACAAAGGCATGACAAGCTTCTGCACGTCATTTACTATGCCAGCCGTGTTCTAAATGACGCATAGAAGAACTACACAACCACAGAAAAAGAGCTACTTGCAGTGGTTTACGCCATTGACAAATTTAGATCCTATTTAGTAGGATCAAAAGTGATTGTGTACACTGATCATGCTGCTCTTAAATATCTACTCACAAAGCAGGATTCAAAACCCAGACTTATAAGATGGGTGTTGCTTCTACAAGAGTTTGATATAGAAATAAGAGACAGAAAAGGGACAGAGAATCCGGTAGCAGATCACCTGTCCCGAATAGAACCAGTAGAAGGGGCGTCCCTCCCTCTTACTGAGATCTCTGAAAACTTTCCGGATGAGCAACTCTTTGCCATCCAGGAAGTGCCATGGTTTGCAGACATTGCAAACTACAAGGCAGTGAGATTCATACCCAAAGAATACAGTAGGCAGCAATCAAAGAAGCTGATCACGGATGCAAAGTATTATCTTTGGGATGAGCCGTATCTCTTTAAGAGATGTGCAGACGGAGTAATCCGTAGATGTGTGCCTAAAGAAGAAGCGCAGAAGATCCTATGGCACTGCCATGGATCCCAGTATGGAGGATATTTTGGAAGTGAGCGAACAGCTACAAGAGTCCTCTAATGTGGCTTCTACTGGCCTACTCTCTATAAAGATTCCCGAGTGTTTGTACTTAATTGTGACAGCTGCCAAAGATCTGGTAATCTACCTCACAGTTATGCCATGCCTCAACAAGGAATCTTAGAGATTGAGTTATTTGATGTATAGGGTATTGACTTCATGGGACCTTTCCCACCATCATACTCAAACACTTATATTCTGGTGGCAGTGGATTATGTATCCAAATGGGTGGAAGCTATTGCAACACCCACTAATGACACTAAGACAGTGTTAAAATTCCTCCAGAAACACATCTTCAGCAGATTTGGCACCCCTAGAGTACTAATCAGTGATGGGGGCACTCATTTCTGCAATAAACAGCTCTATTCTGCTTTGGTTCGTTATGGAGTTAGCCACAGGGTGGCCACTCCATATCATCCACAGACTAATGGGCAAGCTGAAGTCTCAAATAGAGAAATCAAAAGAATCCTGGAACGGACTGTAATTAACCGTAGAAGGGATTGGGCAAGAAGCTTGGATGATGCTCTGTGGGCATACAGAACAGCATTCAAGACCCCTATAGGGACCTCTCCATACCAGCTTGTGTATGGAAAGGCATGTCACTTGCCAGTGGAACTAGAACATAAGGCCTACTGGGCAACCAGATTCCTGAACCTTGATGCCAAGTTAGCTGGAGAAAAACGACTGCTTCAGTTAAATGAGCTAGAGGAATTTAGACTCAATGCTTTCGAGAATGCAAAAATCTACAAAGAGAAAGCAAAAAGATGGCATGATAAGAAATTGTCATCCAGAGTCTTTGAGCCGGGGCAGAAAGTTCTGCTATTTAATTCTAGGCTCAAATTATTCCCCGGGAAATTAAAATCCCGGTGGAGAGGTCCATATGTGATTACAAGTGTATCACCATATGGATACGTAGAGCTTCAGGATAATGAATCTAACAAAAAGTTCATTGTTAATGGACAGAGAGTTAAACATTATCTTGAAAGCAATTTTGAGCAAGAATGCTCAAAACTGAGACTTGAGTAAAAGCTCAGTAATAGCCCAGCTAACGACATTAAAGAAGCGCTTGCTGGGAGGCAACCCAGCCATTCACAAAATTTAATTTTATTTGTTTTTGCTAATTAATTGATTTTTATAGATATATGTCAGAGTATCTTCAAAAGGTAAAATAGCAATTGATTGAATTCACAGAGTTTCAGGGAAATTTGGAAGCTCACTAGCATGAAAAAGCCAGTAAGAAACGTTTTGGGCGTTGAACGCCCAAAAGAAGCACCCACTGGGCGTTCAACGCCAGTAAGGGTAGCCATCTGGGCGTTAAACGCCAGAAAGGAGCATCTTCTGGGCGTTGAACGCCAGAAAGAAGCACCTTCTGGACGTTTAAACGCCAGATTGATAGCGTCCTGGGCGTTCAGAAAAATGCCCAGTGACAAAGGACTTCCTGGCGTTCAACGCCAGAAAGAAGCAACAGCTGGGCGTTGAACGCCTAGGAGAAGCAACAATTGGGCGTTAAACGCCAAGATGGTGGGGAGGAGGTAAAATTCGTTTTTTTTTTCAAAAATTTTCTAATTTTTATGTTTCAATTCATGATTTTTTGCATAAACATGTTTCCAAATATCATCCTTCAATTCCAAAAATTTTAATCCTAATTTCTAAAATCCCTAATTTCTAAAATCCCTTTTTCAAAGATTTTACATGCATCTTCATCCATAAAGACAGATGATTTCCAATCCAATCCAACTCTTTTTTTAACTTTTTCAAAATTTAATTATCTTTTAAAATCTTTTTCAAATTAAAAATTCATATTTATTTCAGATCTTTTTAAATTATATCCTTTTCTTATTATATTTATCTTTTATAAATCATATCTTTTATCTTATATCTTTTTCTTATTTTCGAATACCCACCCCCTCCCTTTATACTCACTTTCGGCGCCCCTCTCCTCATCCACCATTCCACACTTGCTCTCCTCCTATCCCTCTTCTCTCTCTTCTTTTGCTTAAGGACAAGCAAACCTCTAAGTTTGGTGTGCTTATCCGTGATCACAAAAACATACTCACTTTGATCATGACCCCTAAAGGAAAACAACCCAACCCAAGAGGTAAGTAAGAGAATACTCCAAAGCCACTTTGGAATCAAGGGAAGTTCTTAACTAAAGAACATTCAGACCATTATTACAAAATAATGAGTCTAAGATCAGTGATCCCGGAAGTCAAGTTCGATCTAAAAGAAGATGAATATCCGGAGATCCAAGAACAAATTCGAAACAGGAACTGGGAAATCCTAGCTAATCCTGAAACGAAAGTGGGAAGGAACATGGTTCAGGAGTTCTATGCTAATCTATGGCAGACAGACAGGCAAAGAATAATTGGAGCTGCCCTCTATGACCATCGGACCTTAGTCAGAGGAAAGATTGTTCATACCCATCCTGACAAAATCAGGGAGATCTTTAAGCTTCCTCAACTGAAAGATGACCCAGACTCCTTTAATAGGAGAATGATGAGGGTAAATAAAGGCTTGGACAAGATTCTAGAGGATATATGCATCCCTGAAGCCAGGTGGACCACCAGCACGACTGGCATCCCAAATCAACTCAAAAGAGAAGATCTCAAACCAGTAGCCAAAGGCTGGCTGGATTTCATTGGGTGTTCTATATTGCCCACCGGCAACCGTTCTGAAGTTACTATTAAAAGAGCAGTGATGATTCACTGCATCATGTTGGGAAAAAAAGTAGAAGTCCATCAACTGATCTCGTGTGAACTATACAAAATAGCAAACAGGAATTCCAAGGATGCCAGATTGGCCTATCCAAGCTTAATTTCTATGCTCTGTAAAGATGCCAAAGTGAAGATGGGAATAACAGAGTATATCTCAGTTGAGAGGCCAATCACTAGAATATCAATGGACAGACAACAGCTGCAGGATGATCCAATCAAGAGGAGAGCACAGGAAGTCCTCCCAGAACTCCCTCAATTCGAATATTGGGAACATCTTGAGGCATCTATTTCCAAATTGCAAGAAGCTATGAACCAAATAAAGGAAGAACAGAACAATCAAAGTAGCATGCTTTGCAAACTGCTTAAGGAACAAGAAGAGCAAGGGCGTGATTTAAGGGAGCTGAAGCGCCAGAAATTAATCCTTGAAGGACCAAGCACCCCACAGATCAAAGGAACATCTACTTCTCAGAACACAGGTTGTTGAGTTCTAAATTTAGCTTTAACTCTGTGATAATGTTATTATAGAAATTTACCTTAGGAGATATATATAGTAGTAGTAGTAGTAATTAGTATATCTATTCTGGTTTTATTCCCAATTAAGTTATAATTTATTTTTCTCATCATCATCAGACATCAATAAAATAGTAGATAATTAGAATAAAGAAGTAATTTATTTTTCGAGTTCTTAATAATAAAAATTATAATTAACTATATGTGGTGGCAATACTTCTTGTTCTCTGAATGAATGCTTGAACAGTGCATAATTTTTAGCTTGAATTTTATGAATATTGGCTCCTGAAAGAATGAAGAACACGAAAAATACTATTGATAATCTGAAAAATCATGAATTTGATTCTTGAAGCAAGAAAAAGCAGTGAAAAAAAAATTTACAAGAAATCATTGGATTAAGAAAAGGATCCAAGGCTTTGAGCATCAGTGGATAGGAGGGCCCAAAGAAGTAGTTCCAGGCCTAAGCGGCTAAATCAAGCTGTCCCTAACCATGTGCTTATGGCATGCAGGTCCAAGTGAAAAGCTTGAGACTGAGTGGTTAAAGTCGTGATCCAAAGCAAAAGAGTGTGCTTAAGAGCTCTGGACACCTCTAACTAGGGACTCTAGCAAAGCTGAGTCATAATCTGAAAAGGTTCACCTAGTCATGTGTCTGTGGCATTTATGTATCCGGTGGTAATACTGCAAAACAAAGTGCTTAGGGCCACAGCCAAGACTCATAAAGTAACTGTGTTCAAGAATCATCACACTACACTAGGAGAATCAATAATACTATCTGAATTCTGAGTTCTTATGGATGCCAATCATTCTGAATTTCAAAGGATAAAGGGAGATGCCAAAACTGTTCAGAAACAAAAAGCTACAAGCCCCGCTCATCTAATAAGAATCTGAGCTCCATTTAAAACTCTTAGATATTATTTGATGACAAGTCATCTAAGCCTAGTTTCACTAGTCTTTTTCTTTGTTTTCATTAGGTTTTATGCACTTTCTTGCATTCTAAGTAAGTGATTTGGAATGGAAATGCATAACTTCTTTGAATCAAACAACCACCATATAATTGATACTAAATCATGAGGTTTAGGCTAAATTTAATTGCATTTTAATGATTTATAAACCTTGTGAATTTGGTGATACTTTGATTGGTTGTTTTGATTAATTGTAGGTGAAGAAAAGAAGAAAAGAAGAAAGCGTGGCCTAAGAAGCGTGGCTCAAGAAAGAAAGTGTGGCAAAGAAAGGAGGAAGTGTGGCGCATGAAACCTTGAAGCTCACTCCAAGAGCACAATGCTCACTAAGTGAGCGCTACACTCACTCCCATGGGACCAAGGCACAATGCTCTGCTCACTTTGTGAGCTGAGCACAATAGGAAGCCAAGAAACAAGGAAAAGAAAAACAATGCTCATCTCACCAAGTGAGCATTGTCGAAAGCATTGAAGAATAATTCAAAGAAAATAAAGTGCAAAGTGCATGCTCCAAGGCTTGAACCCATGACCTAAGGGGGGGGGGGGGAAAGCGCTACTCCAAAGGAAAACAAGCGAAAAATTAGCAAAATGCCACCTCCAGGATTCGAACTCAACACCTCAAGGAAGCAAGGAGCAAGGCACCACAAGAAAACCTCCAGCGCATGCATTCAGCAAGTTTCGAACCAAGGACCTCTCCTTTTGAGCACCAATGCTCAGCTCACTTAGTGAGCAGAGTGCTACTTCTTGGTGCAAGGAGGCACATCTTGGCACGGCCAGGAAGGAGTGAAGTGCACCAAATTTGGCATGGTCCAGCATCACAAGGCGCGCACAAATCCACACAAGGCCTCAATGCTCAGCTCAACTTGTGAGCTAAGCATCCTCCTGGGAGCAAATTTTCACATGGGCCAAAATTCAACTAAAATCCAATTTAATTCAATTCTTCTCCAAATTGAATCAAGGCCAACCAAACCCATTTCTCCTCAAATCCAAAGCAAGCAAAGCCCACATCATCACTCAAAGGCACAAGAACAAGCTAGATTAGGAATTTTATTTTGTGAATTTTTAATTTCAATTTCATTTTATTTTCACTTTGAAAAGCCTATATAAGGCATCATTTTCATCTTTGTAGGGGGAGCCCCATTAGAGAATATTGGAGGGTAGCTCCATTAGAAAGCTCTCTCTCTCTTTAGTTTTCATTTTCTGTTTTTAAATTTTGGATTGAGGGGAGAAGGAATTCTGTTTCCCTCTTAGTCTAAGATTTCTCTTGGTTCTTCTTCTGCAAACTTTCACGTGAATTGTGATTTGAATCAAAGTTCTCTTCATTGCTTTCATCTTTAATTTCCTGCATCTTCTCTGTTGGATCAAGGAAGGATTGGAGATCTAGACTTATTTTCTAGTCTCCTCCACCCCTGAGATCTTCAACACCCTTTTAAATTGCTGCAAATTAAGCATTGCTTTTCTGTTTTTAATCTTTCAAGCATTTTTACTTTCTGTTACATTGCTTCCGATTTACATTTCCTGCAAGTGCTCTAAGTTCTTGTTCACTGCAATTTTACTTCTATGCTTACATTGTTCCCAATTTATTCTTCCTGTACTTTTGTTCCTCTGAAATTTACATTTGAGTTGCTGTGAGCTTGATTTAAATTTTCCTGCACTTTAAGCTTCCTGTTACTTGTTCTCAAGATCTCCTTGATTGCTTGCTTCGTTGCTCTCTTTAATTTCCAGCACCCAACCCCCTTTACATTTGATGCAATTTTACTTTCTTGTTATTTAAGTTACTTGCAATTTTACTTTCTGCATCTTTAAGATTTCTGCAATTTATTTTCTGTTGGCTACATTTCATACAATTCACTCCATGTTAGCTTGACTAAACTAATCACCCACTAAAGTTGCTTGATCCATCAATCCCTGTGGGATCGACCTCACTCTAAGTGAGTTTTACTACTTGATGCGACCCGATACACTTGCCGGTGAGTTTTGTGTTGGATCATTTTCCACACATCAAGTTTTTGGCGCCGTTGCCGGGGATTGAAATAGATTGACAATGATTAAGTAAGGTGGTGGTCTAGATTAAGCACTTTTTCTTTATTTTTGTTCATTTTCTTTATTTCTAACTTGCACACTAACTGTTTGAGACTTTGTCTCTACTAACTCTCACTGTACTCATGCTACAGAGTGCTCTGTGTATCTTTGCTATTTTGGTTGTATGACATAAACCAGGAGAGAGTTCCCCACCTCTGGAATTTCTGAAGAAGAGCACCAAGAAATGGAGGAGACCGGAAGGAAGTTCACAGTAAGAGGAGAAAAACTAAGGCACTATGATTTTCAGCCTCCATGATCAAAGAACAAGATGTCAAGCTAGTGACAATAAAGAAGCGCTTGTTGGGAGGCAACCCAACCTGAGGTAGTTTTCTTTTCATAGCTATTTTAATAAAAAGGTTAATTATCTTTATCTATATTACAAGAAGCTAAGTTTGGTGTTGCACACCAAAACAATATAAGGGAGAATGAAGGATTCTAAGTTTGGTGTTCCACCAAAACCCCATCATAAAACATATTCTCACCTTCTGCATAATGCTAGCTTCAAGCATTTAGATAAACTAGTTAACTATTTTGCTGCTTCCTAGTTTTCAGTTTTATTACTTTTAGCAAAGAAAAAGAATTTCACATATGGTTAATTTGATGCATGAGAACCACTGGCAAGGTACTAAATTTGGTGTTCCCACACCAAAGTAAGTTCAAAAGCCCACAAATAATCAATGCATGCTAACCATTTTTCAAGTGCTTGGGGAACAAGCAACTTTCAATATCACTGCAGAGCATCATACAAACTTTTGGAAAGCTTAAGCATCAACAATCAAAGAGATGAAAGAGGAATGTGAAGACCAGCAATGATGATGATGAGGAGGAGGAAAACAAAGTAAACTCCAAAAGGTTGTATTATTAAGTGATCATTTTACATCAGATATTGCTGTGATTAAAAGTGATTTTACACCCCTTTCTGTCTGCATAGTATAGTTTTTCTGTAATTCAATAATTGAGATGCTTGAATAATCACAATCCTATACTCTCCAAACTTTCTTGCAATCAATTTCTCAAGAAGGCATCACATGACAGTTCTTTGAAAAGAAGGATTGAGGAATTAAACAAATTTTGAGGCAAGTAAAAGATTAGAAGAAGTGGTGGTTCTAGTTGTGTGACTATGCATTGAGGTTGCATGCTTATGAAAACTTGCATGGGAGCTCATAGGCAGGACATAAAGTTCAAAGAAGTATTGTGGAGATTCTCAAACATTTATTGATCCAAGAAGCAGTAATCAAAAGAAAAATAAAGAAAACATAAAAACAAAAAGAACATGGCCCAAGGCTCTGAGCATCAATTACTAGGCAGAAAAGAAGAAAGAAACAAGAACTCACAGAGTTGTTATTCTAGTAAATGCTTGTGGTCGAATTGTGTCAAAGAGAGAGGCTTGAGCAAGTAAATCCTTAGGGGTGCTTTAACACCTAATACCATAAAACCAACTGGTTTAGGAGTATTGATTGAAAGCTTATCTAAAGAGCCGCTTTGAGACATGACACTTAGAGTCAAGGCCAAAGCACATAAAAATATAAGCTGCTTCAAGGTGATTACCTATATAGAGATCTCCATGATACCATTTGGATGAAAGTCCTAAGACCTAAGACTTCCAAGATGTAGGGACTAGTAAGCACTGAAATCCTTGCATGAGCATATAATTTAGAGTTCACCCCATTGTCACTTAATCACTTCACTCACATGATAGCACATGTTATTCTTTAAATCCATTCTAATTGAAAGAACCTTTGAGCAGAATTCTTTTCTTGCTTGGGGACAAGCAAGTTTTAAGTTTGGTGTTGTGATGACAAGTCATCTAAGCCTAGTTTCACTAGTCTTTTTCTTTGTTTTCATTAGGTTTTATGCACTTTCTTGCATTCTAAGTAAGTGATTTGGAATGGAAATGCATAACTTCTTTGAATCAAACAACCACCATATAATTGATACTAAATCATGAGGTTTAGGCTAAATTTAATTGCATTTTAATGATTTATAAACCTTGTGAATTTGGTGATACTTTGATTGGTTGTTTTGATTAATTGTAGGTGAAGAAAAGAAGAAAAGAAGAAAGCGTGGCCTAAGAAGCGTGGCTCAAGAAAGAAAGTGTGGCAAAGAAAGGAGGAAGTGTGGCGCATGAAACCTTGAAGCTCACTCCAAGAGCACAATGCTCACTAAGTGAGCGCTACACTCACTCCCATGGGACCAAGGCACAATGCTCTGCTCACTTTGTGAGCTGAGCACAATAGGAAGCCAAGAAACAAGGAAAAGAAAAACAATGCTCAGCTCACCAAGTGAGCATTGTCGAAAGCATTGAAGAATAATTCAAGGAAAATAAAGTGCAAAGTGCATGCTCCAAGGCTTGAACCCATGACCTAAGGGGAGGGGGAAAGCGCTATTCCAAAGGAAAACAAGCCAAAAATTAGCAAAATGCCACCTCCAAGATTCGAACTCAACACCTCAAGGAAGCAAGGAGCAATGCACCACAAGAAAACCTCCAGCGCATGCATTCAGTAAGTTTCGAACCAAGGACCTCTCCTTGTGAGCACCAATGCTCAGCTCACTTAGGGAGCAGAGTGCTACTTCTTGGTGCAAGGAGGCACATCTTGGCACGGCCAGGAAGGAGTGAAGCGCACCAAATTTGGCACGGTCCAGCATCACAAGGCGCGCACAAATCCACACAAGGCCTCAATGCTCAGCTCAACTTGTGAGCTAAGCATCCTCCTGGGAGCAAATTTTCACATGGGCCAAAATTTAACTAAAATCCAATTTAATTCAATTCTTCTCCAAATTGAATCAAGGCCAACCAAACCCATTTCTCCTCAAATCCAAAGCAAGCAAAGCCCACATCATCACTCAAAGGCACAAGAACAAGCTAGATTAGGAATTTTATTTTGTAAATTTTTAATTTCAATTTCATTTTATTTTCACTTTGAAAAGCCTATATAAGGCATCATTTTCATCTTTGTAGGGGGGAGCCCCATTAGAGAATATTGGAGGGTAGCTCCATTAGAAAGCTCTCTCTCTCTTTAGTTTTCATTTTCTGTTTTTAAATTTTGGATTGAGGGGAGAAGGAATTCTGTTTCCCTCTTAGTCTAAGATTTCTCTTGGTTCTTCTTCTGCAAACTTTCACGTGAATTGTGATTTGAATCAAAGTTCTCTTCATTGCTTTCATCTTTAATTTCCTGCATCTTCTCTGTTGGATCAAGGAAGGATTGGAGATCTAGACTTGTTTTCTAGTCTCCTCCACCCCTGAGATCTTCAACACCCTTTTAAATTGCTGCAAATTAAGCATTGCTTTTCTGTTTTTAATCTTTCAAGCGTTTTTACTTTCTGTTACATTGCTTCCGATTTACATTTCCTGCAAGTGCTCTAAGTTCTTGTTCACTGCAATTTTACTTCTCTGCTTACATTGTTCCCAATTTATTCTTCCTGTACTTTTGTTCCTCTGAAATTTACATTTGAGTTGCTGTGAGCTTGATTTAAATTTTCCTACACTTTAAGCTTCCTGTTACTTGTTCTCAAGATCTCCTTGATTGCTTGCTTCGTTGCTCTCTTTAATTTCCAGCACCCAACCCCCTTTACATTTGATGCAATTTTACTTTCTTGTTATTTAAGTTACTTGCAATTTTACTTTCTGCATCTTTAAGATTTCTGCAATTTATTTTCTGTTGGCTACATTTCATACAATTCACTCCATGTTAGCTTGACTAAACTAATCACCCACTAAAGTTGCTTGATCCATCAATCCCTGTGGGATCGACCTCACTCTAAGTGAGTTTTACTACTTGATGCGACCCAGTACACTTGCTGGTGAGTTTTGTGTTGGATTATTTTCCACACATCATTATTACTTCTTAATTTTTTTCATCCTATTTTATTTATCTAGTTGCTTGAGGACAAGCAACAGTTTAAGTTTGGTGTTGTGATGAGCGGATATTTTATACGCTTTTTGGGGGTAATTTCATGTAGATTTTAGTATGTTTTAATTGGTTTTTAGTAGAATATTATTAGTTTTTAGGCAAAAATCATATTTCTGGACTATACTATGAGTTTGTGTGTTTTTCTGTGATTTCAGGTATTTTCTGGCTGAGCAAAAATCTGAGTTAGGCTGAAAAAGGACTGCTGATGCTGTTGGATCCTGACCTCCCTGCACTCGAAATGGATTTTCTGGAGCTACAGGAGTCCAATTGGCGCGCTCTCAACGGCGTTGGAAAGTAGACATCCAGGGCTTTCCAGCAACATATAATAGTCCATACTTTGCACGATGATAGACGACGTAAACTGGCGTTCAAAGCCAGTATCATGCTGCTGTCTGGCGTCCAGCGCCAGAAACCGGTTACAAGTTGGAGTTCAACGCCAGAAACAGGTTACAACCTGGCGTTGAACGCCCAAAACAGCCCCAGGCACGTGAGAAGCTTAAGTCTCAGCCCTAGCACACACCATGTGGGCCCCAGAAGTGGATTTCTGCATCATCTATCATAGTTTACTCATTTTCTGTAAACCTAGGTTACTAGTTTACTATTTAAACAACTTTTAGAGACTTATTTTGTACCTCATGATATTTTCAGATCTAAACTCCATTGTTAGGGGTGAGGAGCTCTGCAGCGTCTCGATGAATTAATGCAATTGTTTCTATTTCTCCACTCAAACGTTTGTATGTTCCTATCTAAGATGTTCATTCGTGCTTAATTATGGAGAAGGTGATGATTCGTGGCATTCATCACCTTCCTCAACTCATGAACGTGTACCTGACAAACACCTCCGTTCTACATCAGACTGAATGAGCTTCTCTTAGCTTCCTTAACCGGAATCTTTGTGGTATAAGCTAGAACTGATGGCGGCCACTCTTGAGAATCCGGAAAGTCTAAACCTTGTCTGTGGTATTCCGAGTAGGATTCAAGGATTGAATGGCTGTGACGAGCTTCAAACTCGCGATTGCTGGGCATGATGACAAATGCAAAAGGATCAATGGATCCTATTCCAACATGATCGAGAACCAACAGCTGATTAGCCGTGCTGTCACAGAGCATCTGGACCGTTTTCACTGAGAGGATGGGAGGTAGCTGATGTGCGGAAAACGATCCGACACAAAACTCACCGGCAAGTGTACCGGGTCGCATCAAGTAATAATAACTCACATGAGTGAGGTCGATCCCACAGGGATTGAAGAATTGAGCAATTTTAGTTTAGTGGTTGATTTAGTCAAGCGAATCAAATATTGGTTGAGTGGTTTGTATTTAGCAGAAAGTAAATGACAGAAAATGTAAAGGGGGAAGGGAGAATTGCAGTAAATAAAAGGGCAGGAAAGTAAACGTGCTAAATCTTAAAGAACAAGAAAATAAATGACTGAAACTTAAAGTGCAAGAAATGTAAATTGCAGTAACTTAAATTGCAAGGAATATAAATTGCTTGAATGTAAAAGGGATTTGAGGATAGGGATTTCAGAATTTAAGCAAGAGAAATTGAATTGCAACAATCAATAGAACAGAAATTGAATTAGAAGCAATTAGAACTCAAACAGAAGGAAATTAAATGCAGCAAAGGTTCACAGAAGAACCAAGAGTAAATTGAGACCTCAGGACTCCAGAGACTAGGTAGCTAAGCCTAGATCTCAATTGCCTTCCCAGATCCAAGGTCACAAATCAATTAACAAGAAATTGAAAAAGAAGCAGTAAAGGAAATGTGTTTTAATTCAATTATGCAGAAATGAAATCAAAGAGATTTTGAATGGAGATTGAGACAGAATTTCCTCAATTCTTCACACCCAAAACTCAAAACAAGAAAAGTAAAAGTGCCCAAGCAAGAACGAGGAAGAAGAGAGATCAATTCTCCTCCCCAATTCTCTGAAATCTTAGTGAAGTCACCAAGAGAAGTTGCAAAATTCCAAGCTCCCAAGAAAGTGCCCAATTCAAAAGTCAAGTAAAAGGTGAAAAGTAAAAGTCCTAATTACATCAAACTAACTCCTATTTATACACTTTCTATTCTTGGATCTTGGGATTTGGATGGGCTTTTGATTTGGTGAAGAATTGAATCAAATTGGATTTTTAATTCAATTTTTGGCCCATGAAAAATTGGCTTCCAGGAGGCTACCCTGCCCTTGCGGAGGGCAGGGCAGAAAATTGATGCGGCTGGCCCATGGTGCGTGCGCGTGGTGCGTTGGTGTGTGCTGCAGGATGCTGCCCTGCCCTCGCGGAGGGCAGGGCAGAAAAGTTTGGTGCGCCAGATTGGTGCCTTGGTGCGCTGCTGGTGCTGCTGAATGATGCCCTTGGTGCGCCAGTTTGGTGCGCCTGTGTGCCACGACAAAATGCTGCCCTGCCCTCGCGGAGGGTAGGGCAGTGTTTCCAAACTGAAGTCCCGCGTTCGAGACACGGCTGGCACACACCCTACTCATTTTCCTTGGCTTTTTTGGCACCATAATCAAGCCTAGTTCCTTGCTTCTTCCTTGTTCCGTGTTCGACTCTTGTGGCATGCATGGGTGACATTTTTCCTTTGATTTATTTTCCATGAAGGCCCGATACTGCCCTTGTGGAGGGCAGGGCAAGGTTTTTCCTTCCTTTGATCCAAGGCACAATTTTGTGCTCTGCCCTTGTCGTGGGCAGGGCAGAGTTGCCTAGCAAGCTTTGTTCCCTTATGTTGCCCTCCTAGAGGGCAGTGTGCCCTTGTGGAGGGCAATGCTTGCCTTCCTCCTTCATACGCCACACCTCTCCTACCTTTGACCACGTTTTCTTCTCCTTGGGCCACACTTCCTTAGGCTACGCTTTTCCTTTTTTTCTTTTCTTCACCTACAATAAACCAAAACAACCACCCAAAGTATCACTAAATTCAAGAGGCTTATAAATCACTTAAAATTCAATTAAATTTAGCTTAAACCTCATGAGTTAACATTAATTTTATGGTGGTTGTTTGATTTAAAGAAGTTATGCATTTTCATTCCAAATCACTTACTTAAGATGCAAGAAAGTGCATAAAGACTAACAAAACAAGTAAAATTAGCTTGAAAAATGGGTATATGATGACTTGTCATCACAACACCAAACTTAAATCTTGCTTGTCCCCAAGCAAGCATCAAAACTGAGAGAAATTGAAATGAACAAGAAAAGACACATATCCTTATTAGGCATATAGCAGAACTTGATTTATGGGGTCTTTATGCAGACAATGATAACTCAAGTTATTGTTTGCTGTTACATAATATACATTTTTCATCAAAGGCTTGCTAAACTTGCTGTTATAAGACTCACTTATTTAATTATTCCCTTGCTAACTTTTCTGTCTTATAATGCTTAACAAGCTTATTCTTTTGGAGGTTTGGTGTCTAATGTTGCAGTAGTAGCCTTTGGCTTTATTGTTTTCTTTCTTTTACTCAACATCTTTCCACCACAGACACATGGCTCACTAATTCTTCCTAGGATCATTGATGCCCAGCATCTCTTTGGATAACTAAATGTTTTGTAGCTAAGTTGCTCTTTATTGTGGACTTTTAATTGACCATCCCAAATCAGTTGATCTAAGTGACCGGGTTTTAAAATACCCCTCAGAATTTACTCATCCAAGCATATCTTAGTACAAGAACACCACAGGCATATGTCCTAAGGTCCAAGCTATTGGTGTCCAACCTTTATTCTTTGTTTTTCTTGCCACTTTGGCTTTTTCTTCTTCCTTTTCTTTCTGTTTTTGTTCTCAAGGGCTTTTTATTTATTGATGAGGATCTTTATAACAGCAAGCTAACTTACACTTGAATGAAAATGATATTATGCAGCAATTATTTCATGAGTTATGCATTAAATCAAACATATATACCACCATTAACTTCCATTCTTACTTATGCAACATTGGATATTTCACTTTTCAATTCAAACCAAATCTCTTTCATTCAAGCATATGGGAAACAAAACAAAATTAAAGCTAAGTGATGAATGGCAAGCATTATGCAAATCATTTCTCTAGCTACTTATTGAATACAGAAAGTACAAGAAAAAGAAATAAACAGGAAATAAATAGTGGAGGCATATCATGTTTCAGACATGCTTCTCCTTATTAGAAGAGTGAAAGAAGGGGAATGAAAGAACTTTGCCACCTTCTATTGGTCGTGGCTGCTGCTTGATTCTCCCTTTTTCTTCTTTCTCTTCCCTAGCTTGGAATAATCTCGGATCTCTTCACCAGGACATCTTCTACCCCAGACAGAATCTAAGAGTCCTGAGAGCCCAACATCTTCCAATCTTTTAAAGGTTGCCTCCGTATAGTGATGAGACCTTGCTTGTTGCTTGGCTTCAAATTCAGGGCATTGCTCAAATGGCTTGATCTGAGGATTGAGTGTTGGCAAATCATGGGTCAAGTACTCCAACCTTGCTTGCATGTTTTCATCATTCTCCATTCTTTGTGCATATCTTACTTCTCCCATGGTGTGATGAATATTCTTCCATTGATACAAGTTGTGACTGTATTCCCCTGCTTTAGCTTGACTAAAGTACAGCTTGTCATATGATTCTTTGAATTCTTTGTATTGCTCTTTTTGTCCTTCAAGAATCTGTGCTTGAAATTCTTGCTGCTGAGTCATCATTTGCTGTTGCCATCTCTCTTGCTTCTCCTCCATTTGACGCTGCCAAGCTTCTCTCTCCTCTTTATCTTTCAGATATTGTTCCCTAAACTCTGGATGGGGCTCTAGATATTGCCCTTGGCATCCCTGATTTTGCCCTTGTTGAGTTTGCATGAGTTGTTGGGATAGCTCTTCTATTGCTCTGTGTAGCTGGCTCATGTCTATGGCATCATGAGCTTGATTTCGTCCTTCCTCTCTTTGTGATCTCCTCTGCTTGGGAGCTATCACCCCCTCTGGATCATCTTCTTCATTTATTCCTTCCATACTCTTCTTAGTGATCCCTTTTCCCTTTTTCACTTTTTCTGTGTCCTCATCTTCAAAGATTACTCCAGCTTTGTCACATAGCCTGAGGATGGTACTTGGATGTCCAAGACCACTTGATTTGCTTGTGCTATTGGCCATCTCTTGAATACTGTCAGCTATGAGTTGTGCGAGGTTGATCTCACCTCCATGTAAGATGCAGTATGTCAAGAGTGCTTGTTTGATTGTGACCCAAGAAGCGTTCCCAGTAGGAAGGATAGATCTCCTCACTATTTCATACCATCCCTTAGCCACAGGAGTGAGATTTATCCTCCTCAAGTGACTTGGAACTCCCTTTGAATCTCTTTCCCAATCTGTATTCTCCACACATAACCCCTGCAAGATCTCATCAGGATTGTTTTCCATCTGCAATCTGGCTTCATAACTGGGTTTTGCATAAGTTATGGTTCTCAACTTGAGGGCCCTTGTGATGGCAGCTGGGCTAAAACTCACTTCAACTCCTCTGACATAACTTGTGTAAGGAGCACTATCTTTGTTTTCTTTTACAGCATTTGCATAAAACTCCCTGATCATGACTGCACTGATGTCAACAAGAGGAGCACATAAAAGTTCCCACCTTCTTTCTTTAGTGATTTGCCTCATGATGGGGTATTCCCCGTCTCTCAACTCAAGGCCTTTCTCATAAATGACATTCTTTGTCTCTATGAACCTATGATATCTCCCTTCATGGAATTGGGATCTAAATTTGGTTGCATCAAACGATGGAGGTTCGGCTACCATAGGTTCCTTTCCCGGCCTTCTTTTTGAACTTGAGGAGGCCATTGGATTTGAGGTAAGAAGTAAGGAAAAGTGAGAATAGAAGAGGTGTGTTTTGTGTTTGGGATGAGTTTTGGTTCGGTTCTGTTGTGTGAGATAAGGGAATTATTTTGGTTTTGGGAGTAGAGGGGATTATGGTTTTCATATGAAGGTAGCTTGAATGAGTGTGTGAACCGTTTAGTGCTTCGGCTATTAATAGGCAGATTCTTCAAGCTTTCCAAAAAAACCACAATGAATGAAGAAAGGGGCTCGTTGGTGCTCATGAAGGGTTGAGATTGAGTTGTTCATCTAAGGGATTCATGAAATGGACGGTCTGCATGCATTGTTGAGGCTTTGACGAGGATCCTCTTCCCATTGGCTGCATGCATTTAGGTGTTCGATGATGCATGCATGCAAATTTTGTTTCCCCATAAGCGCATTCTTCTAGGCACATGTGACTATCCTCAAATAGCTGATCCTAGCCGTGGCCCCTCCTTGTGTTTGTTTAAAAAAAATTTTTCCTGCATGAACCAAAACAACTAGCCTTAAAACATTAATGTAGTCGTGGCAATTGATTTGTTACTAAAGGAAAAGAATTGTTTTGTTTTGTTTATTATTATTTATTATTAAAATTTTTTTTTTGGTCAATTGTGTCCCTTAATTAAAGATGCTAAAAGTTGGTGAACACCAAACTTATCTTTTATTGAGGGGACGGCTTAGCAATGCAAACCATTCTTCACAATTGATGTATATTATAAAAAAATTTGATGTATGATCCTTTTCTGTATGGTTTTGATTCCATGATTGGGAAATGATCTTCTGAACATTGTTACACATGTAGACACCAAACTTAGTGTTTGGTCATATGCTTCATCAAAAGAATTATGCATATGTTCTAAGAATAATCCCCTTTTTTGAAAAATGAACTTGGGTGTGCCTTAAGGTACACCAAACTTAGAAGTTTGACATGTGCTTCAAAACAATGTATGCATTTATCAAATATGAAAGTTCAAAATCATACTCAGGAAATCATAGCTTATTAGATGAAAGAGAAGACAGAAATCTTAAATCATGGGTTGCCTCCCATGAAGCGCTCTTTTATTGTCACTAGCTTGACATTGAACTCCCTTTAGGGTGGTTGATGTTGGTGATGTCTCAACTTGTCACCTCTCACTGTAAGCTTTCTCTGTGTGCCTTGATGCTCAATTTCCATATGCTCGAGAGAAAGTATTTGGTTGACAGTGTAATAATCTTTTGTTCCCAGCTGTTGATACACTAGTTGCACCTTGTCACCTTTGGCAAATCCTTCAGTTGGGATTTTCTTATTCTTCCACCCTTTGTAAGCCTTTTTCTTGTTTTTCTTCTTTTTCTTTCTTGTTGATCTTTCTTTCTTGGCAGTGACTTGGGTTGCGACACCTTCCTTCTTGTTTATCATCCCAGCTTCTTTTTGAATTTCTTCTTCTTCTTGCAGATGCTTGTTTTTCTGTTCTACTGCCTTATCGGTTGCTTGCCTTGGAAGGAAGTCACCACTTGTCTTGCTTGTTTCTTCATTCCTTTGTAATTCTGGAAAGACCTTCAAGGTGACGCTCTCCTCATGCATCCTGAGGGTTAGCTCTCCCTGCTCTATATCCACAATGGCTCTAGCAGTGGCCAAAAATGGTCGACCAAGTATTATGGAGTCATTTCCATTTTCTGAAGAATCCAGGATCACAAAATCTGCCGGATAGATGAACTTGTCAACCTTAACTAAAAGGTTCTCAATCAGCCCCTTAGGATATACTACTGATTGATCCACCAACTCCAAGGATATCTGTATTGGTTTCACCTCCTCTATGCCAAGCTTTTTCACTAAAGAAGATGGGATTAGATTTATGCTTGCTCCTAAGTCACACATCCCCTTGTTGATGAATAGGCTTCCAATAGTGCAGGGTAGGAAGAAACCTCCAGGATTTTCAAGCTTGGGAGGGAGTCCCTTTTTGATGAGTGCACTGCATTCTTCACTAAGCATTACAGTCTCCTTCTCATTCTAACTTCTCTTCTTGTTGATGAGCTCCTTTAAGAACTTGGCATACAGAGGCATTTGCTCTAATGCCTCAGCCAAAGGTATGTTGATTTCCAACTTCTTGAAAGTCTCAAGAAACTTGTGAAAATACTGATCCTTTGTCTCTTTGTGGAATCTCTGTGGATAAGGTATTGGGGGTGTCAAGTTTTTCTCCCCTTGAAGTTGTCTTGGAATCGGTTCTTCCATGATTTGCTTTCCCTTCTTCAGATTCTGTGGTTGGTTATTTTCCTCTGTGAGTTTTTCTGAGACATTCTTGGTTGTCATGTCCTTGTTGATGGCTTCATCATTCTTTGTTGGCTCATTGTCATTCTCCATAGGTTTCTTGGTTGCTCCTTGGTTACCATCCACTAACATCTTTCCACTTCTTAGTTGCACGACCTTGCATTCTTCCTTTGGGTTAGGAATGGTGTCACTTGGTAGTGAGCTTGATGGTTTTTCAACAGAAATCTGTTTGGAGATTTGTCCAATTTGCCTTTCTAGGTTCTTCATGGCAGCTTCTTGATTCTTTGTTGTCAATTCTTGGTTCTTCATCATTTTCTCCATGAGCAGCTCTAGATTAGTGATCCTCTGAGATTCTTGTGAGATGGGTTGGTTTTGGGGTGTTGATGGATGATGGTAAGTGCTTTGGTTAGTTGGGTGGTTATTGGATAGGTGATGGTTAGAATTGGGGTAGTTATTTTGTGGTTTTCTGTATGTGTTTTGGTTAGTGTTTGGCTGGGGATTGTGGTTTGTGCTTTTCCAATTGTTCTGACTTGAGTTTCTTTGCCATGGTTGTTGGCTTTGATTGTGGTTGTCTCCCCATCTGAGGTTGGGATGGTTCTTCCAAGATGGATTGTAAGTATCACCATAGACTTCATTTGTTCCAGGATTTTGGTTGTGCATGTATTGGACTTGCTCTTGCTGTTGCTCCTCTTGAGTTTCTTCACTTTGCACCCATGTGGTTGATGGTTGGCTTGTGGTGCTCACTGCTGCTACTTGCAGGCCATCAATTCTTTTGGCCATTTGCTCAAACTGTTGTTGAATCTGCTGCTGCATCATCTTGTTCTGAGCTAGAATTGAATCAACTCCTTCCAACTCCATTACTCCTCTTCTCTGTGATGGTTGGCGTTGTCTTTGATGAGTAAAGAAATATTGGTTGTTGGCCACCATATCAATGAGGTTTTGAGCTTCCTCTGTAGTTTTCATGAGTTGTAATGAGCCTCCAGCTGAATGATCAAGTGCTTCTTGAGCCTTCAGAGTAAGTCCTTCATAAAAATTCTGCAACTTATCCCATTCAGTAAACATCTCTGGTGGATATTTTCTCAATAGAGCTTTATATCTTTCCCATGCTTCATATAAATTCTCAGCCTCCATTTGAGTGAATGTCTGCACCTCAGTCTTCAATCTTATGATTCTTTGAGGGGGATAAAATTTGGCAAGAAACTTGCTCACCAAATCATCCCAAGTGTTGATGCTTTCCTTTGGGAACGTTTCTAGCCATTGTGTGGCTTTGTCTCTGAGAGAGAATGGAAAGAGCAACAACTTGTAACTGTCAGGAGGCACACTATTGGTTTTAACAGTGTCACAAATCCTCAAGAAGGTGGATAAGTGTTGATTTGGGTCCTCCAATGGTCCTCCTCCAAAAGAACAGTTGTTTTGAACCAAAGTGATGAGTTGTGGCTTTAGTTCAAAATTGTTTGCATTGACATTGGGGGGAAGAATGCTACTCCCACAGTGTCTAGCATTTGCAAATGTGTAGGAAGCCAGTACTCTTCTTTGTTGTTGGTTATTATTGGCTCCTCCTTCTGGTTGATTGGGATTTGATGGATCTCCTTCCATCTCTTGGAATTCCTCCTCAGATTCTTCCTCTCCAATAACGTTCTTTCCACTTTCGGCTCTTCTTATTCTTCGAAGAGTACTTTGGTCAATTTCAGAGAGAATAGGGGAAGATCTTCCTGTACCTGACATACAAACACACAACAATAAACACACAGATCCAGAAAATCACTAAAACTTCAATCTATTGCTAGAATGAGGTTTTAGTTGGTTTAAGCAAAAATTCAAACAGTTAGTGTGTTAGAGAAACGGAAAAGAAAAAGTGCTTAATCTAGACCTCCACTTCACTTAATCATTGTCAATCTATTTCAATCCCCGGCAACGGCGCCAAAAACTTGATGTGCGGAAAACGATCCGACACAAAACTCACCGGCAAGTGTACCGGGTCGCATCAAGTAATAATAACTCACATGAGTGAGGTCGATCCCACAGGGATTGAAGGATTGAGCAATTTTAGTTTAGTGGTTGATTTAGTCAAGCGAATCAAATATTGGTTGAGTGGTTTGTATTTAGCAGAAAGTAAATGACAGAAAATGTAAAGGGGGAAGGGAGAATTGCAGTAAATAAAAGGACAGGAAAGTAAACGTGCTAAATCTTAAAGAACAAGAAAATAAATGACTGAAACTTAAAGTGCAAGAAATGTAAATTGCAGTAACTTAAATTGCAAGGAATATAAATTGCTTGAATGTAAAAGGGATTTGAGGATAGGGATTTCAGAATTTAAGCAAGAGAAATTGAATTGCAACAATCAATAGAACAGAAATTGAATTAGAAGCAATTAGAACTCAAACAGAAGGAAATTAAATGCAGCAAAGGTTCACAGAAGAACCAAGAGTAAATTGAGACCTCAGGACTCCAGAGACTAGGTAGCTAAGCCTAGATCTCAATTGCCTTCCCAGATCCAAGGTCACAAATCAATTAACAAGAAATTGAAAAAGAAGCAGTAAAGGAAATGTGTTTTAATTCAATTATACGGAAATGAAATCAAAGAGATTTTGAATGGAGATTGAGACAGAATTTCCTCAATTCTTCACACCCAAAACTCAAAACAAGAAAAGTAAAAGTGCCCAAGCAAGAACGAGGAAGAAGAGAGATCAATTCTCCTCCCCAATTCTCTGAAATCTCAGTGAAGTCACCAAGAGAAGTTGCAAAATTCCAAGCTCCCAAGAAAGTGCCCAATTCAAAAGTCAAGTAAAAGGTGAAAAGTAAAAGTCCTAATTACATCAAACTAACTCCTATTTATACACTTTCTATTCTTGGATCTTGGGATTTGGATGGGCTTTTGATTTGGTGAAGAATTGAATTAAATTGGATTTTTAATTCAATTTTTGGCCCATGAAAAATTGGCTTCCAGGAGGCTGCCCTGCCCTTGCAGAGGGCAGGGCAGAAAATTGATGCGGCTGGCCCATGGTGCGTGCGCGTGGTGTGTTGGTGTGTGCTACAAGATGCTGCCCTGCCCTCGCGGAGGGCAGGGCAGAAAAGTTTGGTGCGCCAGATTGGTGCCTTGGTGCGCTGCTGGTGCTGCCGAATGATGCCCATGGTGCGCCAGGTTGGTGCGCCTGTGTGCCATGACAAAATGCTGCCCTGCCCTCGCGGAGGGCAGGGCAGTGTTTCCAAACTGAAGTCCCGCGTTCGAGACACGGCTGGCACACACGCTACTCATTTTCCTTGGCTTTCTTGGCACCATAATCAAGCCTAGTTCCTTGCTTCTTCCTTGTTCCGTGTTCGACTCTTGTGGCATGCATGGGTGACATTTTTCCTTTGATTTATTTTCCATGAAGGCCCGATACTGCCCTTGTGGAGGGCAGGGCAAGGTTTTTCCTTGCTTTGATCCAAGGCACAATTTTGTGCTCTGCCCTTGTCGTGGGCAGGGCAGAGTTGCCTAGCAAGCTTTGTTCCCTTATGTTGCCCTCCTAGAGGGCAGTGTGCCCTTGTGGAGGGCAATGCTTGCCTTCCTCCTTCATACGCCACACCTCTCCTACCTTTGACCACTTTTTCTTCTCCTTGGGCCACACTTCCTTAGGCTACGCTTTTCCTTTTTTTTCTTTTCTTCACCTACAATAAACCAAAACAACCACCCAAAGTATCACTAAATTCAAGAGGCTTATAAATCACTTAAAATTCAATTAAATTTAGCTTAAACCTCATGAGTTAACATTAATTTCATGGAGGTTGTTTGATTTAAAGAAGTTATGCATTTTCATTCCAAATCACTTACTTAAGATGCAAGAAAGTGCATAAAGACTAACAAAACAAGTAAAACTAGCTTGAAAAATGGGTATATGATGACTTGTCATCAGTAGCCACTGACAATGGTGACACCCTACATACAGCTTGCCGTAGACGGGCTTTACAAACAATTGAGTTGAATATTACATTGCAGGAATTCAGAGGACAAAGCATCTCCAAAACTCCAACATATTCTCCATTACTGCACAACAAGTAACTATTTCACACTCTTTTATTTTTCTAATAATTCCAACTGATAATTTTAATTAATATCCTGACTAAGAATAATAAAATAAACATAGCTTGCTTCAAACCAATAATCTCCGTGGGATCGACCCTTACTCACGTAAGGTATTACTTGGACGACTCAGTGCACTTGCTGGTTAGTGGTACGAGATCATAAGAAATTTTGATTTTGATAATTGGGATTAAGATTTCGTACACCAGTGGCTTACAGACAGTGCAAACTATAAGACTCAAGGTTCTCCTTCTGTAACCATGGAGAGGAAGCATGAAAAACTGCTCTCAAAACAGAGTCAAACAGAGCCCCCACAGTCAAACTCTAAGTTTGGTGTTGGGAGGCCACAACCAACTTCTAACTTTGGTGTTGAACCCCCACATTCAAACTCTAAGTTTGGGGTTGGGAGGTTCCAACATTGCTCTGAGTATCTGTGAGGCTCCATGAGAGCCCACTGTCAAGCTACTGACATTAAAGAAGCGCTTGTTGGGAGGCAACCCAATGTTATATTTATCTATTTTCCTTTGTTATTTTATCTTTTCTGTAGGTTGATGATCATGGAAAGTCACAAAATCAATTGAAAAAGCAAAAACAGAATGAAAAACAGAAAGAAAAGCAGCACACCTTGGAAGAAAACCTTGCTGGCGTTTAAACGCTAGTAAGGGCAGCAAATGGGCATTTAACACCCAGTCTGACACCATTCTGGGCGTTTAACACCAGAAAGGGGCACCAGACTGGCGTTAAATGCTAGGAAAGGGTAAGAAGCTGGCGTTAAATGCCAGAAATGGGCACCAGCCCGGCGTTTAATGCCAGAATTGGCATAGAGAGCATTTTTGCTCGCCACTTGGTGCAGGGATGAATTTTCTTTGACACCTCAGGATCTGTGGACCCTACAAGATCCCTACCTACCCCACCACTCTCTCTCTTCTTCACCCATTCACCAATCACCTCAATACCTCTTCCCCAAAAAACCCCTCACCTATCAAATCCCACCATTCTCTTCACCACTCACATCCATCCTTCATAAAACCACACCTACCCTATATAAACCCATCTTCACCCCCTCATTTTCACACATCATACACACTACTTCTCCATCTCCTCCATTTTCTTCTTCTTCTACTCCTTTCTTTCTTCTTTTGCTCGAGGACGAGCAAACCTTCTAAGTTTGGTGTGGTAAAAGCATTGCTTTTTGTTTTTCCATAACTATTTATGGCATCTAAGGCCGGAGAAACCTCTAGAAAGAGGAAAGGGAAGGCAAAAGCTTCCACCTCCGAGTCATGGGGGATAGATTGTTGGCTCTCAAAAGCTCATCACTAAGAAAAGGGTGGAGCACCAAAAACATTCCATCCTCCTCCATGAAATTAAAGAAGATCAAAGAATCATGAGAGAGGAGCAACAAAGGCAAGGAAGAGACATTGAGGAGCTCAAGCACTCCATGATCTTCAAGAGAAAAAACAAGCCGCCATCACTAAGGTGGACCCGTTCTTTAATCTCCTTGTTCTTTATTTTCTGTTTTTCAAATTTTTATGCTTATGTTTATCTATGTTTGTGTCTTATTACATGATCATTAGTATCTTAGTGTCTATGCCCTAAAGCTGTGAATGTCCTATGAATCCGTCACGTCTCTTAATGGAAAAATGCTTTAATCACAAAAGAACAAGAAGTACAGGATTTTGAATTCATCTTTGAAACTAGTTGAATTAGTTTGATGTGGTGACAATACTTTTTGTTTTCTGAATGAATGCTTGAACAGTGCATGTCTTTTGAATTTGTTGTTTAAAGAATGTTAAATTTGTTGGCTCTTGAAAGAATGATGGAAAAGAAGAAATGTTATTGAGGATCTAAAAAAATCATCAAATTGATTCTTGAAGCAAGAAAAAAGCAAAAAATAAAAATAAAAATAAAAAAAGAAAAAAAAAGAAGAGAAGAAGAAAAAGCAAGTAGAAAAAGCTAATAGCCCTTTAAACCAAAAGGCAAGGGTAGAAATAAAAAGTGATCCAAGGCAAAAAGAGTGTGCTTAAGAACCCTGGACACCTCTAATTGGGGACTCTAGCAAATCTGAGTCACAATCTAAAATGGTTCACCCAGTTATGTGTCTGTGGCAAGTATGTATCCGGTGGTAATACTGGAAGACAGAGTGCTTTGGGCCACAGCCAAGACTCATAAAGTAGCTATGTTCAAGAATCATCATACTTAACTAGGAGAATCAATAACACTATCTAAATTCTGAGTTCCTATAGATGCTAATCATTCTAAACTTCAAAGGATAAAGTGAGATGCCAAAACTGTTCAGAAGCAAAAAGCTACTAGTCCCGCTCATCTAATTGGAGCTAAGTTTCATTGATATTTTGGAGTCTATAGTATGTTTTCTTCTTTTTATCCTATTTGATTTTCAGTTGCTTGGGGACAAGCAACAATTTAAGTTTGGTGTTGTGATGAGCGGATAATTTATACGCTTTTTGGCACTATTTTTAGTATGTTTTTAGTACATTTTAGTTAGTTTTTAGTATGTTTTTATTAGTTTTTATTTAAAATTCACTATTCTGGGCTTTACTATGAGTTTTTGTGTTTTTTTGTGATTTCAGGTATTTTCTGGCTGAAATTGAGGGACCTGAGCAAAAATCTGATTTAGAGGCTGAAAAGGACTGCAGATGCTGTTGGATTCTGACCTCCCTGCACTCGAAGTGGATTTTCTGGAGCTACAGAAACCCAATTGGCGCGCTCTTAATTGCATCGGAAATTAGACATCCTGGGCTTTCCAGAAATGTATAATAGTCCATACTTTGCCCGAGATTTGATGGCCCAAACCGGCGTTGCAAATCAGCTTCAGAATTCCCGGCGTTTAACGCCGGAACTGGCACAAAAATTGGAGTTAAATGCCCAAACTGGCATAAAAGCTAGCGTTTAACTCCAGAAAAAGTCTCTACACATGAAAGCTTCAATGCTCAGCCCAAGCACACACCAAGTGGACCCCGGAAGTGGATTTTTACGTCATTTACTCATTTCTGTTTACCCTAGGTTACTAGTTCACTATTAATAGGATCTTTTGACATTGTATCTGTACCTCATGACACTTTACACGTTTCTCATTGTATCTTCTACAGCATGAGTCTCTAAACCCCATGGTTGGGGGTGAGGAGCTCTGCTGTGTCTTGATGGATTAATGCAATTACTACTGTTTTTCATTCAATCACGCTTGCTTCTATTCTAAGATATCACTTGTTCCTAAACCTGATGAATGTGATGATCTGTGACACTCATCATCATTCTCACCTATGAACGTGTGCCTGACAACCACCTCCGTTCTACCTTAGATTGAGTAGATATCTCTTGGATTCCTTAATCAGAATCTTCGTGGTATAAGTTAGAATTGATGGCGGCATTCAAGAGAATCCGGAAGGTCTAAACCTTGTCTGTGGTATTCTGAGTAGGATTCAAGGATTGAATGACTGTGACGAGCTTCAAACTCCTGAAGGCTGGGCGTTAGTGACAGACGCAAAAGAATCACTGGATTCTATTCCAACCTAATTGAGAACCGACAGATGATTAGCCGTGCTGTGACAGAGCGCGTTGAACATTTTCACTGAGAGGATGGGAGGTAGCCATTGACAACGGTGAAACCCTACATACAGCTTGCCATGGAAAGAGCCTTGCGTGCTTGAAGAAGAAGACAGTAGGAAAGCAGAGATTCAGAAGATAGAGCATCTCCAAAACCTCAACCTGTTCTCCATTACTGCAAAACAAGTATTTATTTCATGTTCTTTTACTTTTTACAATCAACCCTGATAATTATTGATATCCTGACTAAGAGTTACAAGATAACCATAGCTTGCTCCAAGCCGACAATCTCCGTGGGATCGACCCTTACTCACGTAAGGTATTACTTGGACAACCCAGTGCACTTGCTGGTTAGTTGTGTGGAATTACAAAAGTATGATTGCAATTTCGTGCACCAACCTGCATGCCACAAGCACATGGTTAGGGACAGCTTGATTTAGCCGCTTAGACCTGGATTTATTTCCTTGGGCCCTCCTATCCATTGATGCTCAAAGCCTTGGATCCTTTTTACCCTTGCCTTTTGGTTTTAAGGGCTATTGGCTTTTTCTGCTTGCTTTTTCTTTTTCTTTTATATATTTTTTTTCGCCACTTTTTTTTCTCAAGCTTTTGTTCTTCACTGCTTTTTTCTTGCTTTAAGAATCAATTTTATGATTTTTTAGATCATCAATAACATTTCTCTTGTTCATCATTCTTTTAAGAGCCAACAATTTTAACATTCATAAACAACAAGATAAAAAAATGCACTGTTCAAGCATTCATTTAGAAAACAAAAAAGTGATGTCACCACATCAATATAATTAGACTAATTTCAAGGATAATTTTGAAACTTATGTACTTCTTGTTCTTTTGAATTAAACATTTTTCATCTAAGAGAGGTGAAGGATTCATGGAATTATTCATAGCCTTAAGACATAGTTACTAAACACTAATGATCATGAAGTAGAGACACAAACATAGACAAACATGAAGCTCAAAAACCAAAAAACAGAGAGATAAGAACAAGGAATGAGTCCACCTTAGTGATGGTAGCGTCTTTTTCTTGAAGGACCAATGATGACCTTGAGCTCTTCTATGTTTCTTCCTTGCCTTTGTTGCTCCTCCCTCATTACTCTTTGATCTTCTCTAATTTCATGGAGAATGATGGAGTGCTCTTGGTGCTCCACCCTTAATTGGTTCATATCATGACTCAATCCTTCTAGAGAAGTGTTGAGTTGTTCCCAATAGTTGTTTGGAGGAAAGTGCATCCCTTGAGGCATTGGTGCACGAAATTGCAATAACACTTTTGCAATCCCGCACAACTAACCAGCAAGTGCACTGGGTCGTCCAAGTAATACCTTGCGTGAGCAAGGGTCGATCCCACGGAGATTGTCGGCTTGAATCAAGCTATGGTTATCTTGTAAATCTTAGTCAGGAGATCAGAAATTATCAGGATTGATTGTAAAAAGCAAAAGGACATGAAATGGTTACGTGTACTGCAGTAATGGAGAATGGGTTGAGGTTTGGAGATGCTCCATCTTCTGAATCTCTGCTTTCCTACTGTCTTCTTCATCAAACACGCAAGTCTCCTTCCATGGCAAGCTCGTGTAGGGTCTCACTGTTGTCAGCAGCTACCTCCCATCCGCGCAGTGAAAGCTAATGCACACACTCTGTCACAGTGCTGCCAATCACCGGTTTGGTTCCCTCCTCTACCGGAATAGAATCACTCTTTTGCGTCTGTCACTAACGCCCAGTAAATTACAGGTTTGAAGCACATCACAGTCATTCAATCATTGAATCCTACTCAGAATACCACAGACAAGGTTTAGACCTTCCGGATTCTCTTGAATGCTGCCATCAGGTCCTGCCTATACCACGAAGATTCCGATTAAAGAACCCAAGAGATAACTACTCAATCTAAGATAGAACAGAGGTGGTTGTCAGGCACGTGTTCATAGTTGAGAATGATGATGATTGTCACGGATCATCACATTCATCCGGATTAAGAACAAGTGTTATCTTAGAATGGAAGCAAGCATGATTGAATAAGAAACAATAGTAATTGCATTAATCCATCAAGACACAGCAGAGCTCCTCACCCCCAACCATGGGGTTTAGAGACTCATGCTGTGGAAGAAAACGTGTAAAATGTCATAAGGTTGCATAAGGTACTGATTACAAAGTCAAAAGGTCCTATTTGTAGTAAACTAGTGTCCTAAGGTTTACAGAAATGAGTAAATGACAGAAAAATCCACTTCCGGGCCCACTTGGTGTGTGCTTGGGCTGAGCAATGAAGGAATTTCGTGTAGAGACCTTTTCTGGAGTTAAACGCCAGCTTTCATGCCAGTTTGGGCGTTTAACTCCAAATTTTATGCCAGTTCCGGCGTTTAACGCTGGAATTTCTGTAGGTGACTTTGAGCGCCGGTTTGGGCCATCAAATCTTGGGCAAAGTATGGACTATTATATATTGCTGGAAAGCCCAGGATGTCTACTTTCCAATGCCGTTGAGAGCGCGCCAATTGGGCTTCTGTAGCTCCAGAAAATTCGCTTCGAGTGCAGGGAGGTCAGAATCCAATAGCATCTGCAGTCCATTTTGGTCTCTGGATCAGATTTTTGCTTAGGACCCTCAATTTCAGCCAGAAAATACCTGAAATCACAGAAAAACACACAAACTCATAGTAAAGTCCAGAAAAGTGAATTTTAATTAAAAACTAATAAAAATATACTAAAAACTAACTAAAAGATACCAAAAACCTACTAAAAACAATGCCAAAAAGCATACAAATTATCCGCTCATCAGGCATCTCAGGGATTTCTTGATGATGAGTTTTGTTCATACCCTGGGTCGAGCTGTTCGACCCGGGATGTTTTACAGACAAAGTGACCGACCTCTTTAGGTCAAGCAGACCGACTTCTCCACAAAGAACTCGGTCTAAATCGACAGGAAAGCCCAAAGAAGGGCCCAACTCAAGGAATACGATCCTGATCCATGGGCAGCCCAAGCCTATAGAGATAAGGGCGGTTCCATGGAAGATAAGCTGACCTCGACAAAAGATAAGATAAGATAAGATAACTAACTTATCTTATCTAAAGAAGGTCACATCTTACCATTATAAATACACTGGAGCACCCAGGTATAACTCATACTCTGATTCTACTCAATACCTGTTTAATACCCTTGCTAACTTAAGCATCGGAGTCCCTTGCAGGTACCCCCCACCCTTCGGTGACAAGGGATCAACAGCATTCTCAGTTCCACAAGTCGGACACACCAGCTCCAGCTGCTACACACCTGCCGGACACGTCGGCTCCGACCAGCACAGAATATCTCGTCCGAAATTGACCTACAGTTTCAGGTAAACCCTCGGTACATTGGCGCCGTTGTCGGGGATCCTGGAAGTCATCCCATCGCCATGGCGGACGACCATGACAACAACCACGATTCAGGTTTGGAAGATAGAATGCCGCAAAAGAACGCGGATGTTACACTCAAAGATACTACGGAGCCCAACAGGGACAAAAATTCATCAAAACCAGGAGTGATAGAGGCGCTTCAAGATCGATTAAAGCAACTCGAGAAAGAAGACCAACATCAACGCAAAAAAGAAGAGGATCTGCATCGGGAGATAAGGCGACGCCGAGAATTAGAAGATAAACTTCTAAAACTCGAAGCCGATCTCAAAACTAAAACTATTCGATCCACTCTAGAGGATAGCTCTCGCAAGGATCAAGATCCATTCACCAGGGAAATTATGAAGACCAAAATCCCAAAGGACTTCAAACTTCCGGATATGACTCTATATGATGGCACTTCAGACCCCAACCATCCTCTCAGCAATTTCAGAAGTAGAATGTACCTCACTGACGCCTCAGATGCAGTTCGCTACAAGGCCTTTCCAACAACTCTTACCAAGACAACCATTAGATGGTTCGACAGCCTACTTCTAAAGTCCATCTCAAGCTTCGACGACCTGGCCAAAAAGTTCCTGGCCAGATTTTCCATACAGAAAGATAAGGCTAAACACGCACCCAGCCTACTAGGAATCAAGCAAGGAGATCGGGAGAGTCTTCGTAACTACATGAAAAGATTCAACAAAACATGCATGGACATACAAAGTCTACCAACAGAAGCTGCCATTATGGGCCTTATAAATGGCCAACGAGAAGGACCGTTTAACCAATCTATATCAAAGAAGTACCATGCATCCCTGGATGAAGTACAAGAACGGGCGCAAAAGTACATCAACATGGAGGAGAATTCTCGACTTGGGGAAGCCTCGAGGTTCGATTCCGCCTACCGAGATAAAGATAAAGAATCCAAGAAAAAGGAAGATCGCTCCGGGGAGAAAATAAAAAAATATCATAACTACACCCCTCTTAGGGTATCCTTGGTAGATGTTTACAAAGAAGTCTGCCATACGGAAAAAATACCCCCAGCTCGACCACTCAAAGGCAAAAGAGGAGGAGGAAATTGGAACGAATACTGTGAGTATCATTGAGTCTGAGGACATTCCACCAACGAATGCTTCGACTTGAAAAATGTCATATAAAAATTAGTAAGAGAAGGAAAACTAGATCGGTTTTTGGCCAACCGGGACGAAGAGCCAAGAAAAAGAAGAAGGGATGAAGATGTCGGACGGTCTGAGCGATCACCTCGCACACCGGAGAGACACGTCCACGTGATACACGGCGGATTTGCGGGAGGAGGAATCTCCAAATCATCTCGCAAGTGACACCTTAAAGAAGTATACCATGTCGAAGGAAAGAAGGAGGCGCCAGACATCCTAGCAATCACATTTACCAAAGAAGACGCATCCGGAATCATCTCAGGACACGACGACCACATGGTCATCACTATCATACTGGCAAACGCCAACCTCCACCGTACATTAATTGACCAAGGAAGCTCCGCCGACATCTTATTCAAAACTTCCTTCGACAAGCTCGGCTTAGAAGAAAAAGAGCTAAGAGCATACCCGAATAGCCTGTTCGGACTTGGGGATACCCCAGTACAACCACTGGGATACGTATCGCTACATACAACCTTCGGAAAGGGGAACCAATCCAGAACACTCAAGATAGACTACATCATGGTCGACGTAAGCTCAGCCTACAATGCCTTAATAGGTCGGACAACGTTAAACCAACTCGGCGCAATAGTTTCAACTCCATATCTATGTATGAAATTCCCAACTGCAGAAGGGATAGCTACAATAAAAGCAGATCAAAAGATGGCACGTCGCTGTTATAACAAAAGTCTAAACCTCAGAGGCGAAGGAGGAGAATTCCACATAATCAAACTTGGTGGAGTTCAGAGGCGAGAAGAACTCCGTCCACAGCCTGAAGGTGAAGTAGAGAAAGTTCAGATCGGAGACACCTCGGATAAGACAACTAATATTGGCACGATCCTGAAAGGAGATGCAAAGGAATTACTCATACAGTTCCTACGAGATAATGTTGATCTCATTGCATGGAAAGCTGCCGACATGCCAGGCATAGATCCCGAACTGATGAGCCACAAGTTGGCAGTCTATCCGGGATCCCGGCCGGTACAACAAAGACAAAGAAAACTCGGGCCAGAACGGTCTCAGGCTGTAGCAGAATAGGTACAAGCACTACTAGAGGCAGGGTTCATAAGAGAAGTTAAGTACCCACTATGGCTAGCAAACGTTGTCTTGGTGAGAAAGTCAAATGGCAAGTGGCGAATGTGCACTGACTACACCGACCTCAACAAAGCCTGCCCAAAAGACCCTTATCCACTCCCAAGCATCGACGCTCTAGTAGATGCCTCATCGGGATATAAGTATCTCTCGTTTATGGACGCATACTCAGGGTACAACCAGATCCCAATGTATCCACCGGATCAAGAAAAAACCTCATTTTTAACACCCAAAGCAAACTATTGTTACATCTTAATGTCTTTCGGCCTTAAGAACGCAGGAGCTACTTATCAGAGGCTAATGAATAAGGTCTTCTCAGATCACATCGGAAAAATCATGGAGGTCTACGTGGATGACATGTTGATAAAGAAACAAAGTGAAGAAACATTACTGTCCGACTTGGTTCAAGTATTCGACACCATACAGAAGTATGGCATGCGACTTAACCCGGCTAAATGCACCTTCGCCGTGGAAGCAGGTAAGTTCTTGGGCTTTATGCTCACACAAAGAGGAATCGAGGCAAATCTAGATAAATGCCAGGCCATACTCAACATGAAGAGCCCTACCTGCGTCAAAGAGGTACAACAACTCAATGGGAGATTGGCGGCCTTGTCCAGATTCCTAGCAGGGTCAGCGATAAGATCCCTCCCTTTCTACGCTACTTTAAGGAAGGGAAAGAACTTCGCGTGGACAATGGAATGTGAGCAAGCCTTCCGAGACTTCAAAGAATTCTTGGGACGGCCACCTATCCTATCTCGACCACGAGAAGGAGAACCACTCATATTGTACCTCGCAATAGGAAGCCGGGCAATAGCCTCAGCACTAATTAGAGAAGACGAGGGTGGGCAACAACCTGTCTACTTCATTAGCAAAGCACTGCAGGGGTCAGAGCTGAACTACCAGAAAATAGAGAAGTTTGCCTATGCTCTCATACTCACATCCCGACGACTTCGCCCGTACTTCTAAGCGCATACCATTTAGGTTCGGACCAACCAGCCCATAAAGGGGATATTGCAAAAAACAGATCTAGCAGGAAGAATCCTACAGTGGGCAATCAAGTTGTCCGAGTTTGACCTCCAATACGAGGCGCGAACAGCCATCAAATCAGAATACCTAGCCGACTTTATTGCAGAATTCACAGACACCCCGGAGATCCCTGGTGGACGAAATTGTGATCATGCTTGTATCATTTGTGATCTATATTCTAATTATTTTGAGATGAAGGCTTCTAAGGGGCAGCAGCTGAATTCACAACTCCGTTCAACTAACCAGCAAGTGTACTGGGTCGTCCAAGTAATACCTTACGTAAGTAAGGGTCGAATCCACAGAGATTGTTGGTATGAAGCAAGCTATGGTCACCTTGTAAATCTCAGTTAGGGAGATTAAAGGGTAATTGTGATTATTGGAATAAATTATAAAATAAAAAGAAAATACATAATAAAAAGGATAGAATACTTATGCAGATTCATTGGTGAGAATTTCAGATAAGTGGATGGAGATGCTGTATGGCTCAAGGACGCCTGCTTTCCCACTGCTTCTACTCAATCCTTCTTACTCCTTTCCATGGCAAGCTGTGTATAGGGGTTCACCATCAGCGGTGGCTACTTTCAATCCTCTCGGGAAAATATCCTATGCGGCTGTCACTCGCACAGCTAATCAGTATGGAGGCATCACCCATGGTTGATGGCTACATCCCATCCTCGCAGTGAAAACTAATGCTCACGCACTCTGTCACAGTACGGCTAATCACTGGTTGGTTCCCGCGCCTACTGGAATAGAATCCCTTGATTCTTTTGCGTCTGTCACTAACGCCCAGCACTTGCAAGTTTGAAGCACGTCACAGTCATTCATTAACGGAATCCTACTCGGAATACCACAGACAAGGTTAGACTTTCCGGATTCCCAGGATCCTACTCGGAATACCACAGACAAGGTGAGACTTTTCGGATCCTCATAAATGCCGCCATCTATCTAGCTTATACCACGAAGATTCTGTTGGGGAATCTAAGAGATACGCATTCAAGCCTTGTTGCATGTAGAACGGAAGTGGTTGTCAATCACGCGCGTTCATAAGTGAGAATAATAATGAGGGTTATCTGACTCATCACATTCATCATGTTCTTGGGTACGAATGAATATCTTGGAATAAGAATAAGAGAGATTTGAATAAAAGAAAATAGAATTGCATTAATACTTGAGGTACAGCAGAGCTCCACACCCTTAATCTATGGTGTGCAGAAACTCCACCGTTGAAAATACATAAGCAAAGGGTTCAGGCATGGCCGAATGGCCAGCCCCCCAAAACGTGATCAATGATCTCCTAAGATGAAGAATAAAATAAAACTGAGACCAGAGATGTCTAATACAATAGATAAATGTCCTATATATACTAGACTAGCTCCTAGGGTTTACATGAGTAAGTAATTGATGCATAAATTCACTTCCGGGGCCCACTTGGTGTGTGCTTGGGCTGAGCTTGATCAATACACGAGCTGAGGCATTTCTTGGAGTTGAACTTCGAGTTATGACGTGTTTTGGGCGTTCAACTCCGGATCATGACGTTTTTCTGGCGTTTAACTCCAGACAGCAGCATGTACTTGGCGTTCAACGCCAATTTACGACGTCATTCTTCGAATAAATTATAAACTATTATATATTGCTGGAAAGCCCTGGATGTCTACTTTCCAACGCCGTTGAGAGCGCGCCATTTGGAGTTCTGTAGCTCCAGAAAATCCATTTCGAGTGCAGGGAGGTCAGAATCCAACAGCATCAGCAGTCCTTTTGTCAGCCTTTTTCAGAGTTTTGCTCAAATCCCTCAATTTCAGTCAGAATTTACCTGAAATCACAGAAAAACACACAAACTCATAGTAAAGTCCAGAAATGTGAATTTAACATAAAAATTAAGGAAAACATCCCTAAAAGTAGCTTGAACTTACTAAAAACTACCTAAAAACAATGCCAAAAAGCGTATAAATTATCCGCTCATCATAACACCAAACTTAAATTGTTGCTTGTCCCCAAGCAACTGAAAATCAAATAGGATAAAAAGAAGAGAATATACTATAAATTCAGAAATATTAATGAATATTAATTATAATTAAATGAGCGGGACTTGTAGCTTTTTTGCTTCTGAACAGTTTTGGCATCTCACTTTTTCCTTTGTAGTTTAGAGTGATTGGCGTCTCTTAGGAACTTAGAATTTTGGATAGTGTTATTGATTTTCCTAGTTAAGCATGTTGATTCTTGAACACAGCTACTTATGAGTCTTGGCTGTGGCCCTAAGCACTTTGTTTTCCAGTATTACCACCGGATACATAAATGCCACAGACACATAACTGGGTGAACCTTTTTAGATTGTGACTCAGCTTTGCTAGAGTCCCCAGTTAGTGGTGTCCAGAGCTCTTAAGCACACTCTTTTGCCTTGGATCACGACTTTAACCACTTAGTCTCAAGCTTTTCACTTGGACCTTCATGACACAAGCACATGGTTAGGGACAGCTTGATTTAGCCGCTTAGGCCTGGATTTAATTTCCTTAGGCCCTCCTATCCATTGATGCTCAAAGCCTTGGATCCTTTTTTACCCTTGCCTTTTGGTTTTAAGGGCTATTGGCTTTTTCTACTGCTCCTTCTTTTTCTATATACTCTTTTTAGCTCCATTTTTTTCGAATGCTTCTTCTTTTTCACTGCTTTTTCTTGCTTCAAGAATCAATTTCATGATTTTTCAGATCATCAATAACATTTCTCTTTGTTCATCATTCTTTCAAGAGCCAACAATTTTAACACTCATAAACAACAATATCAAAAGACATATGCACTGTTCAAGCATTCATTCAGATAACAAAAAGTATTGTCACCACATCAATATAATTAAATTAAATTCAAGGATAAATTCGAAATTCATGTACTTCTTGTTCTTTTGAATTAAAACATTTTTCATTTAAGAGAGGTGAAGGATTAATGGAATTTATTCATAGCTTTAAGGCATGGTTACATACTAATGATCATGAAATAAAGACACAAAACATAGATAAACACAATAATTAAAAACCGAAAACAGAAAGAGATAAAGAACAAGGAATGAATCCACCTTTAGTGGCGTCTTCTTCTTGAAGGACCAATGATGTTCTTCAACTCTTCTATGTCCCTTCCTTGCCTTTGTTGCTCCTCCCTCATTGCTCTTTGATCTTCTCTTATTTCTTGGAGAATGATGGAGTGTTCATGATGTTCCACCCTTAGTTGTTCAACATTATGGCTCAAATCATCTAAGGAGGTGTTGAGTTGCTCCCAATAGTTGTTGGGAGGAAAGTGCATTCCTTGAGGCATTTGTTGATGATGCACTTCCTCATGTTCTTCTTGAAGGCCGTGAGAGGCTTCTCTTGCTTGCTCCATCCTCTTCTTTGTGATGGGCTTGTCTTCTTCAATGGAGACATCTCCTTCTATGATAACTCCAGCTGAGTAACATAGATGGCATATAAGGTGGGGGAAGACTAGCCGTGCCATTGGTGAAGGCTTGTCGGCTATTTTGTAGAGTTCATTGGAGATAACTTCATGAACTTCTATTTCCTCTCCAATCATGATGCTATGAATCATGATGGCCCGATCCACAGTAACTTCAGATCGGCTGCTTGTAGGGATGATGGATCTTTGGATGAACTCCAACCATCCTCTAGCTACAGGCTTGAGGTCCAGTCTTCTTAGTTGGACTGGCTTGCCTTTAGAGTCTACTCTCCATTGGGCGCCTTCCACACATATGTCCATAAGGACTTGGTCCAATCTTTGGTTAAAGTTGACCCTTCTTGTGTAGGGGCGTTCATCACCTTGCATCATGGGTAAGTGAAACGCTAACCTCACATTTTCCGGACTAAAATCCAGGTATTTCTCCCTAACCATTGTGAGATAATTCTTTGGGCTTGGGTTCATACTTTGGTCATGGTTCCTAGTGATCCATGCATTGGCATAGAACTCTTGAACCATTAAAATTCTGACTTGTTGCATGGGGTTGGCTAAGACTTTCCAACCTCTTCTTTGAATTTCATGTCGGATCTCCGGATACTCATTTTTCTTGAGCTTGAAAGGGACCTCAGGGATCACTTTCTTCTTTGCCACAACATCATAGAAGTGGTCTTGATGGCTCTTGGAAATGAATCTTTCCTTCTCCCATGACTCGGAGGTGGAAGCTTTTGCTTTCCCTTTCCCTTTTCTTGAGGAAGCTCCGGCCTTAGGTGCCATTGGTAATGGAAAAACAAAAAAAGCTTATGCTTTTACCACACCAAACTTAAAATTTGCTCGTCCTCGAGCAAGAAAGAAAAGAATAGTAGAAGAAGAAGAAGAGAATATGGTAGAGAGGGAGAGAGAGGGTCGGCTATATGGGAGAAGAAGGGGTTTGTGTTGTGTGAAAATGAAGAAGAATGGGAGGTTATTTATAGGGAGAGGGAAGGTGGGAATTCGGCCATTTTGGGTGGGAAGGGGTGGGAAATTGAATTTGAATTTTATGAAGGTAGGTGGGGTTTATGGGGAAGAGTGGGTTGATGTGAATGGTGAATGGGGTAATTGGGAAGAGGAATTGAGGTGATTGATGAAGAATATTGGGAATTGTGACATGGGGTATTCACATCACAAAAATTAGGATTAGGAGGTAAGGGGGAATATGGTAGGTGGGGATCCTGTGGGGGCCACAGATCCTGAGGTGAGGATCCTGTGGGGTCCACAGATCCTGAGGTGAAAACAAATACCATTCCTTCACCATATAGGCATGTAAATTGCCTTCATGCATCTTTCTGGCGTTCAAACGCCCATTGGTGCATGTTCTGGGCGTTCAACGCCCATGTAATGCATGTTTCTGGCGTTGAACGCCAGTTTCATGCTTGTTTCTGGCGTTCAGCGCCAGAATGTCCTCTCTGTGCACCATCCTGGCGTTTAACGCCAGGTTGTTGCTTGTATTGGGCGTTCAGCGCCAGAATGGTGCTCTGTTCTGGCGTTGAACGCCAGACAGATGCATCTTACTGGCGTTGAACGCCAGTCTGCGCTGCCTCCAAGGTGAAAAATTTTTTCTTCTATTTTTGACTCTGTTTTTAATTTTTTTGATTTTTTCGTGACTCCTCATGATCATGTACCTAATAAAACACAAAAATAACAAAGAAACAAAATAAAATAAAATTAGATAAATAAAATTGGGTTGCCTCCCAACAAGCGCTTCTTTAATGTCAATAGCTTGACAGTGGCTCTCATGGAGCCACATGGTGATCAGGTCAATTTAGTGTGTAGTCCCAACACCAAACTTAGAGTTTGGTTGTGGCCTCACAACACCAAACTTAGAGTTTGACTGTGTGGGCTCTTCTTGACTCTGAACTGAGAGAAGCTCTTCATGCTTACTCTCTTTTGTCACAGAGGGATGGCCATGTGCCTGAAACACAAGGTAGTCCCCATTCAATTGAAGGACTAACTCACCTCTGTTGACATCTATCACAGCTCCTGCTGTGGCTAGGAAAGGTCTTCCTAGGATGATGCATTCATCATCTTCCTTCCTAGTGTCTAGGATTATGAAATCAGTAGGGATGTAAAGGCCTTCAACCTTTACTAGCACGTCCTCCACTATTCCATAAGCTTGTCTTATGGACTTGTCTGCCAATTGTAATGAGAACAAGGCAGGTTGTACCTCAATGATCCCCAGCTTCTCCATTACAGAGAGTGGCATAAGATTTATCCCTGACCCAAGATCACATAGAGCTTTTTCAAAGCTCATGGTGCCAATGGTGCAAGGTATTAAGAACTTGCCAGGATCTTGTTTCTTTTGAGGCAGAGTTCTCTGAATCCAAGTATCCAGTTCACTAATGAGCAAGGGAGGTTCACTTTCCCAAGTCTCATTACCAAACAGCTTGGCATTCAGTTTCATGATAGCTCCTAAGTATTGAGCAACTTGCTCTCCAGTTACATCTTCATTCTCTTCAGAGGATGAATATTCTTCAGAGCTCATGAATGGCAGAAGGAGATTTAAAGGAATCTCTATGGTCTCTAGATGAGCCTCAGATTCCTCAGGATCCTTAATAGGAAACTCCTTCTTGCTTGAGGAACGTCCCAGGAGGTCTTCCTCACTAGGATTTTCGTCCTCCTCCTCCCTTGTGCATTCGGCCATATTGACTATGTCAATGGCCTTGCACTCTCCTTTTGGATTTTCTTCTGTATTGCTTGGGAGAATACTGGGAGGAGTTTCAATAACTTTCTTACTCAGCTGGCCCACTTGTGCTTCCAGATTTCTAATGGAGGATCTTGTTTCATTCATGAAACTGAAAGTGGCCTTTGACAGATCAGAGACTATATTAGCTAAATTAGAATTGGTTTGTTCAGAGTTCTCTGTCTGTTGCTGAGAAGATGATCGATATGGCTTACTATTGTTCAGCCTATTGCGTCCACCATTGTTAAAACCTTGTTGAGGTTTTTGTTGATCCTTCCATGAGAAATTTGGATGATTTCTCCATGATGAGTTATAGGTGTTTCCATAAGGTTCACCCATGTAATTAACCTCTGCCATGGCAGGGTTCTCAGGATCATAAGCTTCTTCAGAAGCTGCCTCTCTAGTACTGTTGGATGCATGTTGCAATCCATTCAGATTTTGAGAGATTATGTTGACCTGTTGAGTCAACATTTTGTTCTGAGCCAATATGGCATTCAGAGTATCAATTTCAAGAACTCCTTTCTTTTGAGGTACCCCATTATTCACGGAATTCCTCTTAGATGTGTACATGAACTGGTTGTTTGCAACTATGTCAATGAGTTCTTGAGCCTCTTCAGGCGTTTTCTTCAGGTGAATAGATCCACCTGCAGAGTGATCCAATGACATTTTCGAAAATTCAGAGAGACCATAATAGAATATATCCAATATGGTCCATTCTGAGAACATGTCAGATGGACATCTCTTGGTCAGCTGCTTGTATCTTTCCCAAGCTTCATAGAGGAATTCACCATCTTTTTGTTTGAAGGTTTGAACATCCACTCTCAGCTTGCTCAGCTTTTGAGGAGGAAAGAATTTATCCAAGAAGGCAGTGACCAGCTTATCCCAGGAGTCCAGGCTATCCTTAGGTTGTGAATCCAACCAGATTCTAGCTCTGTCTCTTAGAGCAAAAGGGAAAAGCATGAGTCTGTAGACCTCAGGATCAACTCCATTCGTCTTTACAGTCTCACAGATCTACAAGAATTCAGTTAAAAACTGATAGGGATCTTCAGATGGAAGTCCATAAAACTTGCAGTTTTGTTGCATTAAAGCAACTAGTTGAGGCTTAAGCTCAAAGTTATTGGCTCCAATGGCAGGAATGGAGATGCTTCTTCCATCAAACTTGGACGTTGGCTTTGTGAAGTCTCCAAGCATTCTCCTTGCATTATTATTATTATTTTCGGCTGCCATCTCCTTCTCTTGTTCGAAAATTTCTAGAAGGTCTCTTCTGGATTGTTGTAATTTAGCTTCTCTTAATTTTCTCTTCAGAGTCCTTTCAGGTTCTGGATCTATTTCAACAAGAGTGCCTTTATCCTTGTTCCTGCTCATATGAAAGAGAAGAAAACAAGAAAAGAAAGAGGAATCCTCTATGTCACAGTATAGAGATTCCTTTATGTTAGTAGAAAAAGAAGGGGGTAGAAGAATGAGGAAGAGAGTTCGGATTTTTTTGAATGAAGAGAGATGAAGAGAAGTGTTAGTAAATAAATAATTAAATAGAAGAAGAAAAGAGGAGGGAGAATTCGAAAATAATTTTGAAAAAGAGTTAGTGATTTTCGAAAAATTAAAGATAAATGTAATTGAAATTAAAATTTGAAACAATTAGTTAATTAAAAAGAATTTTTGAAAAAGAGTGAGATATTTTCGAAAATAGAAGAGGGAGAGTTAGTTAGTTGATTGAAAAAGATTTGAAATCAAATTTGAAAAGATAAGAAGATAAGAAGTAAGATAAGATATTTTGAAATCAAATTTTGAAAAATATAAAATTTTTTAAAAAGGATAAGATAAAAGATAAAAAGATAAGATAAAAATTTTAATAAAAAGATATTTTGAAAAAGATTTAATTTTTTAAAATTACTTAGCTAACAAGAAACTACAAGATAAGATTCTAGAACTTAAAGATTGAACCTTTCTTAATAAGAAAGTAACAAACTTCAAATTTTTGAACCAATCACATTACTTGTTAGTTAATTTTCGAAAATTTGATATAAAGATAAGAAAAAGATTTTGAAAATATTTTGAAAAAGTTTTTTGAAATTTTCGAAATTTATATAAAAAAAATGAAAAATATATGATTTTTTGAAAAAGATTTTGAAAAGATAAGATTTTTAAAATTTGAAATTTTGACTTGACTTGTAAGAAACAACTAATTTTAAAAATTTTTGACCAAGTCAACCCAAAATTTCGAAAATTTGGAGGGAAATAAGGAAAAGATATTTTTGATTTTTAAATTTTTAAAGAAAAACACAAAAATGACCCAAAACATGAAAATTTTAGATCAAGACACAAGATGCATGCAAGAACTCTATGAATGTCAAGATGAACACCAAGAACACTTTGAAGATCATGATGAACATTAAGAACATAATTTTGAAAAAAAAAAATTTTTTTTTGATGCAAAGAAAACATGCAAGACACCAAACTTAGAAATCTTTAATGCATGGAAAATATGAATGCAAAAGTGCACAAGAAAAACAACAAAAGACACAAAACAAGAAATCATCAAGATCAAACAAGAAGACTTGTCAAGAACAACTTGAAGATCATGAAGAATACTATGAATGCATGAGATTTTCGAAAAATGCAAGAAAAATTTTTTAAAAGCATGCAATTGACACCAAACTTAAAAATTAACACAAGACTCAAACAAGAACACAAAATATTTTTGGTTTTTATGATTTTATGATTTTTTTGTATTTTTTTTATTTTAATTTTTTTGAAAATAAAGTTAAAAAAAACGAAAAATAAAAGAAAAATTTTGAAAAAGATTTTTGAAAAGAAAATTACCTAATCTGAGCAACAAGATGAACCGTCAGTTGTCCATACTCGAACAATCCCCGGCAACGGCGCCAAAAACTTGGTGGACGAAATTGTGATCATGCTTGTATCATTTGTGATCTATATTCTAATTATTTTGAGATGAAGGCTTCTAAGGGGCAGCAGCTGAATTCACAACTCCGTTCAACTAACCAGCAAGTGTACTGGGTCGTCCAAGTAATACCTTACGTGAGTAAGGGTCGAATCCACAGAGATTGTTGGTATGAAGCAAGCTATGGTCACCTTGTAAATCTCAGTTAGGGAGATTAAAGGGTAATTGTGATTATTGGAATAAATTATAAAATAAAAAGAAAATACATAATAAAAGGGATAGAATACTTATGCAGATTCATTGGTGAGAATTTCAGATAAGTGGATGGAGATGCTGTATGGCTCAAGGACGCCTGCTTTCCCACTGCTTCTACTCAATCCTTCTTACTCCTTTCCATGGCAAGCTGTGTATAGGGGTTCACCATCAGCGGTGGCTACTTTCAATCCTCTCGGGAAAATATCCTATGCGGCTGTCACTCGCACAGCTAATCAGTCTGGAGGCATCACCCATGGTTGATGGCTACATCCCATCCTCGCAGTGAAAACTAATGCTCACGCACTCTGTCACAGTACGGCTAATCACTGGTTGGTTCCCGCGCCTACTGGAATAGAATCCCTTGATTCTTTTGCGTCTGTCACTAACGCCCAGCACTTGCAAGTTTGAAGCACGTCACAGTCATTCATTAACGGAATCCTACTCGGAATACCACAGACAAGGTTAGACTTTCCGGATTCCCAGGATCCTACTCGGAATACCACAGACAAGGTGAGACTTTCCGGATCCTCATAAATGCCGCCATCTATCTAGCTTATACCACGAAGATTCTGTTGGGGAATCTAAGAGATACGCATTCAAGCCTTGTTGCATGTAGAACGGAAGTGGTTGTCAATCACGCGCGTTCATAAGTGAGAATAATAATGAGGGTTATCTGACTCATCACATTCATCATGTTCTTGGGTACGAATGAATATCTTGGAATAAGAATAAGAGAGATTTGAATAAAAGAAAATAGAATTGCATTAATACTTGAGGTACAGCAGAGCTCCACACCCTTAATCTATGGTGTGCAGAAACTCCACCGTTGAAAATACATAAGCAAAGGGTTCAGGCATGGCCGAATGGCCAGCCCCCCAAAACGTGATCAATGATCTCCTAAGATGAAGAATAAAATAAAACTGAGACCAGAGATGTCTAATACAATAGATAAATGTCCTATATATACTAGACTAGCTCCTAGGGTTTACATGAGTAAGTAATTGATGCATAAATTCACTTCCGGGGCCCACTTGGTGTGTGCTTGGGCTGAGCTTGATCAATCCACGAGCTGAGGCATTTCTTGGAGTTGAACTTCGAGTTATGACGTGTTTTGGGCGTTCAACTCCGGATCATGACGTTTTTCTGGCGTTTAACTCCAGACAACAGCATGTACTTGGCGTTCAACGCCAAGTTACGTCGTCATTCTTCGAATAAAGTATGGACGATTATATATTGCTGGAAAGCCCTGGATGTCTACTTTCCAACGCCGTTGAGAGCGGGCCATTTGGAGTTCTGTAGCTCCAGAAAATCCATTTCGAGTGCAGGGAGGTCAGAATCCAACAGCATCAGCAGTCCTTTTGTCAGCCTTTTTCAGAGTTTTGCTCAAATCCCTCAATTTCAGTCAGAATTTACCTGAAATCACAGAAAAACACACAAACTCATAGTAAAGTCCAGAAATGTGAATTTAACATAAAAACTAAGGAAAACATCCCTAAAAGTAGCTTGAACTTACTAAAAACTACCTAAAAACAATGCCAAAAAGCGTATAAATTATCCGCTCATCAATCCCCATAGAGTGGAATATATACGTGGACGGTCCTCGAATAAAATTGGAAGTGGTGCAGGTGTGATAATCGAAAGCAACCAAGGAACCCAACTTGAGCTTTCCCTCAAATTCGGATTCCCGGCCTCAAACAACCAAGCGGAATATGAAGCGTTATTAGCTAGTTTGAAGCTGGCTAGAGAAGTTGGAGCTCAGAAACTCAACATCTACAGTGATTCACAAGTCGTTACCTCACAAATAACAGGGAGCTACCAAGCCAAAGATCCTACCATGAAAAAGTATTTGGATAAAACCAAGGCACAGCTCGGACAACTCGGGGAATATAGGATCTTCCACATACCCCGCGAGCAAAACGCCCGAGCTAACGCACTCTCAAAACTAGCCAGCACCAAACCAGGGGGCAACAATAGAAGCCTCATCCAGGAAATACTGCAGAACCCGTCAATATCGGGAGAAGAAAAAGTCCTAGCCATAACAGGTCGGGATCAAGGATGGATGGCTCCCATAATTAATTACCTCAAAACAGAAGCTCTCCCTACAGATGAAAAAGAGGCAAAGAGGTTAAAAAGGGAGTCACAGTACTACACTATCATAAACAACACCCTGTACAAAAGAGAGATCTCAATACCATTGTTAAAGTGCGTACCGACCTCCAAAACAAAGGAAGTCTTGGAGGAAGTACACAGCGGCATTTACGGCAATCATCTTGGAGCGCAAACTCTCATCAAAAAGGTACTCCGGGCAGGATTCTATTGGCCAACTCTATGAAAGGAAGCTACAGAATTTGTAAAGACATGTCCACCATGCCAGAAGCATGCCAACTTTCACATCGTCCCGCTGGAAAAACTCATCAGTGTAACCTCACCCTGGCCATTTGCAAAGTGGGGACTCGATCTTCTCGGACCCTTTCCACAGGGATCGGGACAAGTAAAATTCGTCATAGTATGGGTAGATTATTTAACAAAATGGATCGAGGCAGAGCCCCTAGCCAACGCCACTGCTCAAAGAAGCCGGAAATTCCTATATAGGAACATCGTTACAAGGTTCGGGGTCCCATACTCCATCACCACAGACAATGGCACCCAATTCACAGATGCAGCCTTCAAAAAACTAGTGGCCGACTTGAATATAAAACACCAGTTCACCTCCGTCGAACATCCCCAAGCCAATGGACAAGCCGTAGCGGCCAACAAAGTCATATTGGCCGGGCTGAAGCGGAGACTGCAAGAAGCAAAGGGGGCTTGGGCCGAGGAACTTCCAGAAGTCCTATGGGCATATCGAACAACCCCCTATTCTATTACAAACGAATCACCATTTCGATTAGCATACGGAGTGGAGGCAATGATTCCAATAGAAGTCGAGGAAGGGTCTCCCCGAGTAGTCCACTACAATGAACAAACCAACTCTCAACTTCAAAGAGAAGAGCTCGACCTACTTCCGAAAATCCAAGAAAGAGCTCGGATCAGAGAAGAAGCACTAAAGCGGTGAATGGCTTCCAGGTATAATCGAAAGGTAGTGCCAAGAGGTTTTGCTGAGAATGATCTCATCTTAATCCGAAATGATATTGGAACAACTCGACTCGGAGAAGGAAAGCTGGCAGCCAACTGGAAAGGACCCTACCGAGTCACAGAAGTACTTAGGAAGGGCTACTACAGACTGTCCGAACTCGATGGACGAGAACTCCCCAGATCATGGCACGCCTGTAACCTAAGAAGGTACTATAGCTAGGAAAGGTAAAAGATCTCATCACAAGATGCACTCTTTTTCCTGAAAAGATTTTTTAATGAGGCGTCAAGATTGAGATTTAATCCAACTTAAGGGTACGAAAAACTCCCGCATGTATATATTTGCACTTTCTTTGAATAAAATACATTTCAGATATTCGACAAATTCCCAAGACGCATTAATCTGAAGCATTCATAGTCCGATTATAAAGCAACGGATCGACAGAAAGTGAAGAACAGATTCACTGTACGATCTTGATAGGAATGATCGACCGACAAAGGTGAAAACGCGATTCACCTAAAGGACGATCAAACCGGGACAAAAACCACAATCTACAAATCGGTAGAGATGAACACAGAATAATGCAAGAAGTTATCGAAATTGATCCCAAAAAGAACCTGACGAGGTCTTATGGATTGCTATATAATAACTTAAAAAGACTGGCCGACACTAAAAAGTCGGACCAAGTCAACCCAAGTTATCAGCAAATCCCTGGAAAGAGGTCTGGCCAACCCTATTAAAGAGGAATTGCTATAACTTAGAAGAGATCGACCTAACGAAGTCGGTCTCCTACAAGACAAGTTATAAAAATAATCCCTGAAAGTGACCTGACAAAGGTCCAAGAAAGAGGATTACAAAAATAACTTAGAAGAGATCGACCTAACGAAGTCGGTCTCCTACAAGATAAGTTATAAAAGTAATCCCTGAAAGAGACCTGACAAAGGTCCAAGAAAGAAGATTACAAAAATAACTTAGAAGGGGACCAACATAAAGAAATCGGTTATGGGACGCTAAAAAAAAGCAAAAGCGAGAAAACCGAGAAACAAGTTGGACCCATACAATCACGGCCTCAAAGGATCCATGTTACAAACAATAAGTGCAAAAGCAATCCAAAGAGGTCAAGCAGCAAGATTCCAACACTCTCAGAAACCAGAAGAGATACCATGTTAAAGCGCAATGGAAGCATAGTATAATAAAGTTTCAAGAGGCTACCAAAATCTACCTCAGAAAGCTACTTTTGTTTTTCAAAGTAGAAGTTGCTAGGCAGGCAACTAAAAAGCGTCAGCAGTTAAACAAAACAATAAAGTTCAAAAGCCCACAAACCGGGCTATTTACACAAATACTTAAAAAGAAGATCAGCAAAGATCAGGAGCCTTCCCGGCAGCATCAGTACGGTGAGAAGGAGGGCGAGTCTGAATAGGCACAGGATCTATAGTTCCATCATCCCGGTTCAGAATCTGACAATCCGGATCAGACATAACTAGAGGAACCGAGGAGGTCGACACCTTGATAGAAGGCACTGGGGGAGGTTCAACATCATCATCGGGATCATCTGGGACAATCTTGCCATCCTTTACTATGTTATCAAGACTAACGAGAGTCAAATTGGCATCAGGAGCAACAATCCGGAACTGCTCCATCAGGTTCTCAGAGGCGGCAGTCACGCTGCCCACAAGGTGATCCTGAAGCTCGGCATAATTAACCCGAGCAGTTTCCAAATCATCCCGGAGATGCATCAACTCCCTATAAGCTGAGGCATAGCTATCCTTGTGCTTTAGTGCCATGTCCTCAGCCAACTTCAAAGAAGCAGCCAAGGCAATAGAGCTGGCCTTCTCACCCTCCAGTTCCTTCTCTACCTTTGCCAATTTCACCTCCAACTTATCCTTCAGACCCTTGATCCGATCCAATTCTGATTTGGCCTCCTCCATGAAGGATTTTGTGGCATGAAACGGGATCCCCTGAACTGTTCGGAAAATAGCCGCACCCATATGTGCCATTTTCACACTACTTTTGGTGATAAAATCCAGATGCTGAAGAAGAGACACATCGTCCATGGTGAGCCCACCATAGGGGGTAATTTACTGGTCAACAAACTCGACAGCATCAAAATCTGGAGCATCCAGGTTAAAGGGCTCGGATGTTTTTTGCTTTTTTAAGGGAGGAGCACCAGAAGCAACGGCAGAAGTCTGTGGAGGATCGACCTGACAAAACCGAGGAGTAGGAATTGCTTTCCTCGGCCCGGGAGAACTCAACACAGGAGGCTTCACTGGGACCTGAGAATATCCCTCTCTGGCTACCTTGGCCGAGATGTTCAGAGCAGCAGTTGCCTTCTTTGCCTTTTTAAAAGGCCTTCATGGAGTCGTTGTTCTTTGACATCTCTGCAAATACAGAATCAGCCACAGCAAAGAGTTACAATCACAATAAGAGGAAGAAAAAATTAAGAAACAAGTGTAGAAACAAGTCAGACAAGTACCCAAAATAGTCCGAACCAAGGACGGGTCATTCAAAAACCTTTTTGTATCAAGATGGGGTGGTTCCCCCCATAGATCCTCAAGACCAACAACAAAGGCACGCTCAACATCATCAAGCGTCTCCCAGGTACAGCGAGACACTCTCACATCCCTCTGCCACTCTAGAGGGAAAGAAGGCTCATCATTTTCATCAAGAAAAAAGGGGCCGGCCCCCTCGACAGCACGAACCCTAAAGAAGTAATTCTTGAAGTCCTTAAAGGACTCATCATACATAGCAAAAACTTTATGGCCCTGGGCGGACCTGAAAGAAACCCAGGAAGCTTTCTTTTTTGAAGAACCGACAGGCTTGGCGGAAACAAATAAATAAAGGAAAAGAGTCTGAGAGGGTGTTACATCTAATTCTCGGCAGAGAAGCTAAAAAATTTTAATAAAACCCCAGGAATTTGGGTGAAGCTGGGATGGGGCAATATTACACGACCACAACAGGTCGGTCTCGAAAGCAGTAAAAGGAAAAGTAACGTTCAACTGACTGAAGAAGTATTCATAGGCATAGAAGAAGGGACGCTCCCTCTCGATGGAAGTCGGAAAACAAACTCTCTCATTAGAATCAGGAGCAACAAGCTCATAATCCTCCTCACGAGCACTGTTACCACAAATCCTATGGCACTTCCTCAGCTCTGTTCAAAATTCAGCATCCACAATAGAAACACAAAACAAAACAAGGGAGTCCAGCCAATCGAACATCCCCTCGGGAACTCTGGAAGACATCTCTACAATGTTATTTCGAGAAGACATGAGGCCAACTAATCCTACAAGTAAGAAAAGAAGATGGGGTTACTAAAAACATCTCGGACAAAGGAGAAAACAACTCAATACGATATAGGCGAACACACAGAAAAGGAAAACCCCAAGACTCAAACCAAAGTCCTGGGGCATCCTTTAGAGGCAATAATAAAGCAAGGTTTCTAGGAAGAATCTACTTCTCGCATCCCAGCACCTCTCAAAACAAGAAAAGAAGGCTTTAAACAACAAGCATTTTTCCATCAAGCAAAAGCAAAAAGGATCATGCAGAAGATGGAGAAACTCCCAGAATGCACATTTCAACAAATCTAGGGCACAATGGAAATAGAAAGATCCAAACTTTCTCTAAAAGGAGGATCAAAATCAAAACCTCATCACAAAAACAAAAACAAAGAGAAAGCACAAAATGGGACTAACCTGGAGACGAAAGAAGCTTCAAGAAAGAAAAATGGAGGCGCAGAAATGAAAGCTGCCCAGAAAATCACCAAACGAAAGCCGCAACACAAGAAAGCAGAAGCGCAAACGAAAAAAAAAGAGCGAAGAGAGCGGAGAAAAGAAGTTACGAAAAGGGTGAAGGAGAGAAACCGTTTCTAGGTTTTCAAAATCAAAATAAAGAGCCTAAGGAAAACGGGGCAATTAATGTTAAAATTAATGAAGGCATTAAACCCTTGCACGTTCCCAAAGCGTCGATACAAAAGCACGCGCTTTTAGAGGAAAAACGTTCTACATTCAAAAGCTTCTACAAAGGAATTGACAAAATGCTTGAGTTCGGCTTCACTAGAGAAGGATTGAAGTCTAGGACTCGACCTCAACAAAAAGACCGAGCTCAAGTAGGGGCACTGTTCATACCCTGGGTCGAGCTGTCCGACCCGGGATGTTCTACAGACAAAGCGACCGACCTCTTTAGGTCAAGCGGACCGACTTCTCCGCAATGAACTCGGTCCAAATCGACAGGAAAGCCCAAAGAAGGGCCCAACTCAAGGAATACGATCCCGATCCAAGGGCAGCCCAAGCCTATAGAGATAAGGGCGGTTCCATGGAAGATAAGCTGACCTCGACAAAAGATAAGATAAGATAAGATAACTAACTTATTGGTGCACGAAATTGCAATCACACCTTTTGCAATCCGCACAACTAACCAGCAAGTGCACTGGGTCGTCCAAGTAATACCTTACGTGAGTAAGGGTCGAATCCCACAGAGATTGTTGGATTGAAGCAAGCTATGCTTATTTTATTAATCTTAGTCAGGATATCAATAGGGTTCTTTAGCCTCGTATAAAGTAAAAAGGGCAAAAAATAAATAGTTGTTACTTTAATAATGGAGAATATGTTGGAGTTTTGGAGATGCTTTGTCTGCTTTATTTCAGCTTTTCTCTTGTAATCCTCTTCCCACACGCAAGGTTCCTTCCATGGCAAGCTCTATGTAGGGTGTCACCGTTGTCAATGGCTACTTGCCATCCTCTCAGTGAAAACGGTCCAAATGCTCTGTCACAGCACAGCTAATCATCTGTCGGTTCTCAATCAGGTTGGAATAGAATCAAATGATTCTTTTGCGTTTGTCACTAACGCCCAGCCTTCAGGAGTTTGAAGCTCGTCACAGCCATCCAATCCCAGAATCCTACTCGAAATACCACAGACAAGGTTTAGACTTTCCAGATTCTCATGAATGCCGCCATCAATCCAGCTTATACCACGAAGATTCTGATTAAGGAATCTAAGAGATACTCATTCAATCTGATGTAGAACGGAGGTGGTTGTCAGGCACACGTTCATGGGTTGAGGAAGGTGATGAGTGTCACGGATCATCACCTTCTCCATAATTAAGCGCGAATGAACATCTTTAGATAAGAACAAGCGTGTTTGAATGGAAAACAGAAGTAATTGCATTAATTCATCAGGATGCTGCAGAGCTCCTCACCCCCAACAATGGAGTTTAGAGACTCATGCCGTCAAAGTGTATAAAATTCAGATCTGAAAATGTCATGAGGTGCAAAGTAAATCTCTAAAAGTTGTTTAAATAGTAAACTAGTAACCTAGGTTTACAGAAAATGAGTAAACTATGATAGATAGTGCAGAAATCCACTTCTGGGGCCCACTTGGTGTGTGCTGGGGCTGAGACTTAAGCTTCTCACGTGCCTGGGCTGTTTTGGGCGTTCAATGCCAGGTTGTGACGTGTTTTGGGCATTGAACTCCAACTTGTAACCTGTTTCTGGCGCTGGACGCCAGATAGCAGCATGATACTGACATTGAATGCCAGTTTACATCGTCTATCTTCGCGCAAAATATGGACTATTATATATTGTTGGAAAGCCCTGGATGTCTACTTTCCAATGCCGTTGAGAGCACGCCAATTGGACTCCTGTAGCTCCAGAAAATCCATTTCGAGTGCAGGGAGGTCAGAATCCAACAACATCAGCAATCCTTTTTCAGCCTAAATCAGATTTTTGCTCAGCTCCCTCAATTTCAGCCAGAAATTACCTGAAATCACAGAAAAATCACACAAACTCATAGTAAAGTCCAGAAATATGGTTTTTGCTTAAAAACTAATAAAATTCTATTAAAAACTAATTAAAACATACTAAAATCTACATGAAATTACCCCCAAAAATCGTATAAAATATCCGCTCATCACAACACCAAACTTAAACTGTTGCTTGTCCTCAAGCAACTAGATGAATAAAATAGGATGAAAAGAAATTAAGAAACAATAATATCTCAGAGTTTCAAGTGAAGCTCAGATTCTAATTAGATGAGCGGGACTAGTAGCTTTTTGCTTCTGAACAGTTTTGGCATCTCACTTTATCCTTTGAAATTCAGAATGGTTGGCATCCATAGGAACTCAGAATTCAGATAGTATTATTGATTCTCCTAGTTTAGTATGTTGATTCTTGAACACAGCTACTTTATGAGTCTTGGCCGTGGCCCTAAGTACTTTGTTTTCCAGTATTACCACCGGATACATAAATGCCACAGACACATAATTGGGTGAACCTTTTCAGATTGTGACTCAGCTTTGCTAGAGTCCCCAATTAGAGGTGTCCAGAGTTCTTAAGCACACTCTTTTGCTTTGGATCACGACTTTAACCACTCAGTCTCAAGCTTTTCACTTGGACCTGCATGCCACAAGCACATGGTTAGGGACAGCTTGATTTAGCCGCTTAGGCCTGGATTTATTTCCTTGGGCCCTCCTATCCATTAATGCTCAAAGCCTTGGATCCTTTTTACCCTTGCCTTTTGGTTTTAAGGGCTATTGGCTTTTTCTGCTTGCTTTTTCTTTCTCTCTTTTTTTTTTTTTGAAAAATATTTTTATTAGTATTATTATTATTATTATTATTATTATTATTATTATTATTATTATTCTTACTGCTTTTTCTTACTTCAAGAATCAATTTCATGATTTTTCAGATCATCAATAATATTTCTCTTGTTCATCATTCTTTCAGGAGCCAACAATTTTAACATTCATAAAATTCAATATCAAAAATATGCACTGTTCAAGCATTCATTCAGAAGACAAAAAGTATTGCCACCACATATAAATAATTAGAATTTTCCTTATTAAGAACTCGAATAAAATTAAATTGCCTCTTTATTCTAAAAATCTACTATTTTATTCATGTTTGATGATGATGAGAAAAATAAATTATAACTTAATTGAAAATAAAATCAAAATAGATATGCTAATTACTACTACTCCTATATAACTTCTAAGGTAAAATCCTATAATAATACTATCATAGAGTTAAAGCTAGAATTAGAACTTAACAACCTGTATTTTGGGAAGTGGATGTTCCTCTAGTCTGTGGAGTGCCTTCAAGAATTAATTTCTGATGCTTCAGCTCCCTTAAGTTCACATCCTTGCTCTTCCTGTTCCCTTAGGTGCCATGATCTTAATGGGTTTTAGCTCAGTGATCATGGCAAATCACACCAAACTTAGAGGTTTGCTTGTCCTCAAGCAAAAGAAATGATGAGTTGAAAAAGATATGAGAGGAAATTAAAAAGATTTGAAAAAGAATTCAAAAAGATAGATGAGTTTTGAAAAAAGATTTGAAAAGATAATTAAGTTTTTTTTTTTAAAAAAAAATTGGAAAAAGAGTTGGATTGGATTGGAAAAAGGTTTATGTTTATGTATGAAGCTCTATTATTTTTGAAAAAGAGATTTTATAAATTAGGGTTCTTAGAAAACTATTTTGATTTGAAGGAGGACATTTTGAAACATGTTTATGCAAGGAATCATGATTTGAAACATAAAAATTTGGAAAATTTTTAACGAAAAACGAATTTTACCTCCTCCCCACCATCCTGGCGTTAAACGCCCAAATGCTGCATGTTTTGGGCGGTTAACGCCCAATTGCTGCTTCTCCTGGGCGTTCAACGCCCAGCTGTTGCTTTTTTCTGGCGTTGAATGCCAGGAAGTCCTTTGTCACTGGGCCTTTTTTGAACGCCCAGGATGCTGTCAATCTGGCGTTAAATGCCCAGAAGGTGCTTCTTTCTGGCATTCAACGCCCAGAAGATGCTCCTTTCTGGCGTTTAACGCCCAGATGGCTACCCTTACTGGCGTTGAACGCCCAGTGGGTGCTTCTTTTGGGCGTTCAACGCCCAAAATGTTTCTTATTGGCTTTTTCACGCCAATGAGGTTCCAAATTCCCTTGTAATTCTGTGAATCCAATCAATTGCTTATTTTACTTTTTGAAGATACTTTGACATAGACCTGTAAAAATTAATTAGCAAAAACGAATAAAATTAAATTTTGTGAATGGCTGGGTTGCCTCCCAGCAAGCGCTTCTTTATTGTCCTTAGCTGGACTATTACTGAGCTCTAATCAAGTCTCAGTTTTGAGCATTCTTGCTCAAAATTGCCTTCAAGATAATGTTTAACTCTCTGTCCATTAACAATGAACTTTTTGTTAGAGTCATTATCCTAAAGCTCTACGTATCCATATGGTGATACACTTGTAATCACATATGGACCTCTCAACCAGGACTTCAATTTTTCGGGGAATAGTTTGAGCCTAGAATTGAATAGCAGAACTTTCTGCCCTGGCTCAAAGACTCTGGATGACAATTTCTTATCATGCCATCTTTTTGCTTTCTCTTTGTATATTTTTGCATTCTCGAAAGCATTGAGTCTAAATTCCTCTAGCTCATTTAACTGAAGCAATCATTTTTCTCCAGCTAACTTGGCATCAAGGTTCAGGAATCTGGTTGCCCAGTAGGCCTTATGTTCCAGTTCCACTGGCAAGTGACATGCCTTTCCATACACAAGCTGGTATGGAGAGGTCCCTATAGGGGTCTTGAATGCTGTTCTGTATGCCCACAGAGCATCATCCAAGCTTCTTGCCCAATCCCTTCTACGGTTAATTACAGTCCGTTCCAGGATTCTTTTGATTTCTCTATTTGAGACTTCAGCTTGCCCATTAGTCTGTGGATGATATGGAGTGGCTACCCTGTGGCTAACTCCATAACGAACCAAAGCAGAATAGAGCTGTTTATTGCAGAAATGAGTGCCCCCATCACTGATTAGTACTCTAGGGGTGCCAAATCTGCTGAAGATGTGTTTCTGAAGGAATTTTAACACTGTCTTAGTGTCATTAGTGGGTGTTGCAATAGCTTCCACCCATTTGGATACATAATCCACTGCCACCAGAATATAAGTGTTTGAGTATGATGGTGGGAAAGGTCTCATGAAGTCAATACCCCATACATCAAACAACTTAATCTCTAAGATTCCTTGTTGAGGCATAGCATAACTGTGAGGCAGATTACCAGATCTTTGGCAACTGTCACAATTAAGTACAAACACTCGGGAATCTTTATAGAGAGTAGGCCAGTAGAAGCCACATTGGAGGACTCTTGTGGCTGTTCGCTCACTTCCAAAATGTCCTCCATACTGTGATCCATGGCAGTGCCATAGGATCTTCTGCGCTTCTTTCTTAGGCACACATCTACGGATTACTCCGTCTACACATCTCTTGAAGAGATATGGTTCATCCCAAAGATAGTACTTTGCATCTGTGATCAATTTCTTTGATTGCTGCCTACTGTACTCTTTGGGTATGAACCTTACTGCCTTGTAGTTTACAATATCTGTGAACCATGGCACTTCCTGGATGGCAAAGAGTTGCTCATCCGGAAAGGTTTCAGAGATCTTAGTAAGAGGGAGGGATGCCCCTTCTACTGGTTCTATTCGGGACAGGTGATCTACTACCTGATTCTCTGTCCCTTTTCTGTCTCTTATTTCTATATCAAACTCTTACAGAAGCAACACCCATCTTATAAGTCTGGGTTTTGAATCCTGCTTTGTGAGTAGATATTTAAGAGCAGCATGATCAGTGTACACAATCACTTTTGATCCTACTAATTGTCAATGGCGTAAACCACTGCAAGTAGCTCTTTTTCTGTGGTTGTGTAATTCTTCTGTGCGTCATTTAGAACACGGCTGGCATAGTAAATGACATGCAGAAGCTTGTCATGCCTTTGTCCCAACACTGCGCCAATGGCATGGTCACTGGCATCACACATTAGTTTAAATGGCAGTGTCCAGTTTGGTGCAGAGATGATTGGTGCTGTGACCAATTTAGCTTTCAGAATCTCAAATGCCTGCAGACACTCCTTATCAAAGACAAATGGCGTGTCAGCAGCTAGCAGGTTGCTCAGAGGTTTGGCGATTTTTGAAAAATCCTTTATAAACCTCCTATAGAATCCTGCATGCCCCAGAAAGCTTCTGATTGCCTTAACATTTGCAGGTGGTGGTAATTTTTCAATTACTTCAACTTTAGCTTGATCCACCTCTATTCCCTTGTTTGAAATTTTATGCCCAAGGACAATCCCTTCAGTCACCATAAAGTGACATTTTTCCCAGTTTAAAACTAGGTTGGTCTCTTGGCATCTTTTCAGAACAAGTGCTAAATGGTTAAGGCAGGAGCTGAATGAGTCTCCAAATACTGAAAAGTCATCCATGAAGACTTCCAGAAACTTCTCTACCATATCAGAGAAGATAGAGAGCATGCACCTTTGAAAGGTTGCAGGTGCATTGCACAAGCCAAATGGCATCCTTCTGTATGCAAATACTCCAGATGGGCATGTGAATGCCGTTTTCTCTTGATCCTGGGGATCTGCTGCAATTTGATTATAACCTGAATATCCATCCAGGAAGCAGTAGTATTCATGACCTGCTAGTCTTTCTAGCATCTGGTCTATGAATGGTAAAGGAAAATGATCCTTTCTGGTGACTGTATTGAGCCTTTTATAATCAATACACATACGCCACCCTGTAACTGTTCTTGTAGGAACCAGTTCATTTTTTTCATTATGAACCACTGTTATGCCTCCCTTCTTAGGGACGACTTGGACAGGGCTTACCCAGGGGCTGTCAGAAATAGGATAAATAATCCCAGCCTCTAGTAATTTAGTGACCTCCTTCTGCACCACCTCCTTCATGGCTGGATTCAGCCGCCTTTGTGGTTGAACCACTGGCTTGGCGTCACCCTCCAGTAAGATCTTGTGCATGTATCTGGCTGGGCTAATGCCCTTGAGATCACTGATGGACCACCCAAGAGCTGTCTTGTGTGTCCTTAGCACTTGAATCAGTGCTTCCTCTTCCTGTGGCTCTAAGGTAGAGCTTATGATTACAGGAAAGGTATCACCTTCTCCCAGGAATGCATATTTTAGGGATGGTGGTAATGGTTTGAGCTCGGTTTTAGGAGGTTTCTCCTCTTCCTGGGGGATTTTCAGAGGTTCTATTATTCTCTCTGATTCCTCCAGATCAGGCTGAACATCTTTAAAGATGTCCTCTAGCTCTGATTCGAGACTCTCCGCCATATTGACCTCTCTTACCAGAGAGTCAATAATATCAATACTCATGCAGTCATTTGGGGTGTCTGGATGTTGCATGGCTTTGACAACATTCAACTTGAACTCCTCCTCATTGACTCTCAAGGTTACTTCCCCTTTTTGGACGTCAATGAGGGTTCGGCCAGTTGCTAGGAAAGGTCTTCCTAGAATGAGAGTTGCACTCTTGTGCTCCTCCATTTCCAGCACCACAAAGTCAGTAGGAAAGGCGAATGGCCCAACCTTGACAATCATGTCTTCAATCACGCCTGATGGGTATTTAATGGAGCCGTCAGCAAGTTGAAGACATATCTGGGTTGGTTTGATTTCTTCAGTTAAACCAAGCTTTCTGATAGTGGATGCAGGTATTAGGTTGATACTTGCCCCAAGATCACATAAAGCTTGCTTGGTACAATTATCCTCTAATGTGCATGGTATCATAAAGCTCCCGGGATCTTTAAGCTTTTCAGGTAAGCTTTTCAGAATGACTGCACTGCATTCTTCAGTGAGGTAAACTTTTTCAGTTTCCCTCTAATCCTTCTTATGACTTAAGATCTCTTTCATGAACTTAGCATAAGAGGGTATTTGCTCAAGTGCTTCTGCAAATGGAATCTTTATTTCAAGAGTCCTGAGATAGTCTGCAAAGCGGGCAAATTGTTTATCCTGTTCTGCTTGGCGGAGTTTTTGAGGATAAGGCATTTTGGCTTTATATTCCTCAACCTTAGTTGCTGCAGGTTTATTACCTACAGAAGTGGGTTGGAAAGCCTTTTTAGAAGGGTTGTTATCAGCACTTGTATGTGACTGATCCCCCACTGGCATTTGAATGCCAGGGGTGGAAGCTGGAGTGGCGTTAGATGCCACCTCCTTATTTGTTACTGGCATCTGAATGCCAGAACTATGCTCCCTTTGGGCGTTCAACACCGGATTCATGCTTGTTTCTGGCGTTGAACGCCAGGAATGAGCATGGGCTGGGCGTTCAGCGCCAGCCTTATTCCTCTCTGGGCTCTGATTGTCCTCAGAGGGATTTTGAGTAGCCATCTGTTCATTTCTTGGCTTCCTGCTGCTTTGAAGTGAGGTATTTAATGTTTTCCCACTTCTTAATTGAACTGCTTGGCATTCTTCTATTATTTGTTTTGATAGTTGCTTTTCTGTTTGCTTTAACTGTACTTCCATATTCCTGTTAGCCATTCTTGTTTCCTGGAGTATTTTCTTGAATTCGGCTAGCTGCTGGGTTAGAAAGTCCAGCTGTTGATTGAATTCATTAGCTTGATCTACCGGATTGAGTTCAGCAGTTACTGTTTTAGCTTCTTCCTTCATGGAGGATTCACTGTTTAGGTACATATGCTGATTTCTGGCAACTGTATCAATAAGCTCTTGAGCTTCTTCAATTGTTTTTCTCATATGTATAGATCCACCAGCTGAGTGGTCTAGAGAAATCTGAGCTTTTTCTGTAAGCCCATAGTAGAAGATGTCTAATTGCACCCATTCTGAAAACATTTCAGAGGGGCATTTTCTTAGCATCTCTCTGTATCTCTCCCAGGCATCATAAAGGGATTCATTATCTCCTTGTTTGAAGCCTTGGATACTTAGCCTTAGCTGTGTCATCCGTTTTGGAGGGAAATAGTGATTCAGGAATTTTTCTAACAGCTGTTTCTATGTCTTTATGTTGTTCTTAGGTTGGTTATTTAACCACCTCTTAGCTTGATCTTTTACAGCAAATGGAAATAGTAATAATCTGTAGACATCCTGATCTACTTCCTTATCATGTACTGTGTTAGCAATTTGTAAAAATTGTGCCAGAAACTCTGTAGGTTCTTCGTGTGGAAGACCGGAATACTGGCAGCTTTGTTGCACCATGATAATGAGCTGAGGATTCAACTCAAAGCTACTAACTCCAATGGAGGGTATACAGATACTACTCCCATATGAAGCAGTAGTGAGGTTAGTATACGACCCCAGAGTCCTCCTGGACTGTTCATTTCCACTTAATTCTATGATGGAACAAGGGAGACGATATGTATGTTGATATTATTTATTTTATAGCAATGGAATAAATAAAAACGGAATAAAAAAAATTTGAAAATATTTTGTGAAGATTTTCGAAAAAATTTTGAAATTGAAATTTGAAATTTTTATATAAAAATTTTGAAATTATTGTTTAAAATTAGTTAGAAAAGATATTTTTTTTTTGAATTTTGAATTTTATGATGAAAGAGAAAAACACATAAAAGACACAAGATTTAAAATTTTTAGATCTAATGCTCCTTATTTTCGAAAATTTTGGAGGGAAAACACCAAGGAACACCAAACTTAAAAATTTTAAGATCAAAACACAAGAAAAACTCAAGAACGCCTTGAAGATTCACAAGAACACAAGAACAAAAGAAAGAACACCAAACTTAAAATTTTTAGAAAACTTTACTAAATTTTCGAAAATTAAAGAAAGATCAACAAGAAAACACCAAACTTAAAGTTTGGCACAAGATTAAATTAAGAAAAATTATTTTTGAAAAAGGATTTTAAAAAGAAGGTGCTCAATTGCCAAGAACATAAACCAACGCTATAACCAACTAAGTTAAAAATGTAACGTATTTTAAAGATGTATTATTTTTATGGATAAAATAAATTTTTGAAAACTAATGTTTTGAAAAAGCACAAGAAAAACAAGAAAAGACACAGAACAAGAAAAATTAAAGATCAAACAAGAAAAATAAACAAGAACAACTTGAAGATCAAGGAAGACCAAAGAACACTAATACGAAAATTTTAAAGAAAAATATAAAATATGCAATTGACACCAAACTTAGAACAAGACACTAAACTCACTAAAAAAATTAAAAATTGATAAAGAAAAATAATATTTTTGAAAAAATTTTTGAAAGGGGATAATAAAAGATGCAATTCTAGTGAAAAAAGAGGATAAATTCTTCCTAATCTAAGCAACAAAAGAAACCTTTAGTTGTTCAAACTCGAATAATCCCCATCAACGGCGCCAAAAACTTGGTGCACGAAATTGCAATCACACCTTTTGCAATCCGCACAACTAACCAGCAAGTGCACTGGGTCGTCCAAGTAATACCTTACGTGAGTAAGGGTCGAATCCCACGGAGATTGTTGGATTGAAGCAAGCTATGTTTATTTTATTAATCTTAGTCAGGATATCAATAGGGTTCTTTAGCCTCGTATAAAGTAAAAAGGGCATAAAATAAATAGTTGTTACTTTAATAATGGAGAATATGTTGGAGTTTTGGAGATGCTTTGTCTGCTTTATTTCAGCTTTTCTCTTGTAATCCTCTTCCCACACGCAAGGTTCCTTCCATGGCAAGCTCTATGTAGGGTGTCACCGTTGTTAATGGCTACTTGCCATCCTCTCAGTGAAAACGGTCCAAATGCTCTGTCACAGCACGGCTAATCATCTGTCGGTTCTCAATCAGGTTGGAATAGAATCCAATGATTCTTTTGCGTTTGTCACTAACGCCCAGCCTTCAGGAGTTTGAAGCTCGTCACAGCCATCCAATCCCAGAATCCTACTCGGAATACCACAGACAAGGTTTAGACTTTCCGGATTCTCATGAATGCCGCCATCAATCCAGCTTATACCACGAAGATTCTTATTAAGGAATCTAAGAGATACTCATTCAATCTGATGTAGAACGGAGGTGGTTGTCAGGCACACGTTCATGGGTTGAGGAAGGTGATGAGTGTCACGGATCATCACCTTCTCCATAATTAAGCGCGAATGAACATCTTTAGATAAGAACAAGCGTGTTTGAATGGAAAACAGAAGTAATTGCATTAAATCATCAGGACGCTGCAGAGCTCCTCACCCCCAACAATGGAGTTTAGAGACTCATGCCGTCAAAGTGTATAAAATTCAGATCTGAAAATGTCATGAGGTGCAAAGTAAATCTCTAAAAGTTGTTTAAATAGTAAACTAGTAACCTAGGTTTACAGAAAATGAGTAAACTATGATAGATAGTGCAGAAATCCACTTCTGGGACCCGCTTGGTGTGTGTTGGGGCTGAGACTTAAGCTTCTCACGTGCCTGGGCTGTTTTGGGCGTTCAACGCCAGGTTGTGACATGTTTTGGGCGTTGAACTCCAACTTGTAACCTGTTTCTGGCGCTGGACGGCAGATAGCAGCATGATACTGGCATTGAACGCCAGTTTACGTCGTCTATCTTCGTGCAAAATATGGACTATTATATATTGCTGGAGAGCCCTGGATGTCTACTTTCCAACGCCTTTGAAAGCGCGCCAATTGGACTTCTGTAGCTCCAGAAAATCCATTTCGAGTGCAGGGAGGTCAGAATCCAACAGCATCAGCAGTCCTTTTTCAGCCTAAATCAGATTTTTGCTCAGCTCCCTCAATTTCAGCCAGAAATTACCTGAAATCACAGAAAAATCACACAAACTCATAGTAAAGTCCAGAAATATGCTTTTTGCTTAAAAACTAATAAAATTCTATTAAAAACTAATTAAAACATGCTAAAATCTACATGAAATTACCCCCAAAAAGCGTATAAAATATCCGCTCATCACTTATCTTATCTAAAGAAGGTCACATCTCACCATTATAAATACACTGGAGCACCCACGTATAACTCATACTCTGATTCTACTCAATACCTGTTTAATACCCTTGCTAACTTAAGCATCGGAGTCCCTTGCAAGTACCCCCCACCCTTCGGTGACAAGGGATCATCAGCATTCTCAATTCCACAAGTCAGACACACTAGCTCTGGCTGCTACACACCTGCCGAACACGTCGGCTCCGACCAGCACAGAAGATCTCGTCCGAGATCGACGTACAGTTTCCGGTAAACCCTCGGAACAAGTTTCCTCATGCGTCTCTTGAGATCCATGGAGGGACTCTCTTGTTTGCTCCATCCTTTTCTTAGTGATGGGCTTGTCCTCTTCAATGAGGGTGTCTCCTTTTATGACAACTCCAGCTGAGTAGCATAGATGGCAAATAAGATGAGAAAAGCTAGCCTTGCCATGGTGGATGACTTTTCGGCTACTTTGTAGAATTCAAGAGAGATGACTTCATAAACTTCTACTTCCTCTCTAATCATGATGCTATGGATCATGATGGCCCAATCCACAGTAACTTCAGATCGGTTGCTAGAGGGGATGATGAAACGTTGGATGAACTCCAACCATTCTCTAGCCACAGGCTTAAGGTCCAGTCTTCTCAATTGAACCGGCTTGGAGTCTCTTTTCCATTGAGCTCCATTCACACAATATGTCCATAAGGACTTGGTCCAACCTTTGATCAAAGTTGACCCTTCTAGTGTAGGGGCATGTATCTTCTTGCATCATAGGCAAGTTAAATGCCAACCTTACATTTTTTGGACTGAAATCTGACAAATGAATTTTTTTGCCGGTATAGAAATTATCAAGTGATCAATCGTAGTATAGTCTAAACCGACGCAAAATCCATCATCAAACAAATCTACAATCTATAATCGAGAGTATTAGTCTCCCGAGTCGTTCTCCCTTGGAATTGCCAAAGTGTGCATCTTATTGGTTTAGTAAGCTTTGTTGAAATTCTTTGAAGGTTTTAGCAAAACAATGAGAAACAAACAATCAATTATCAAAAGACTTGGCTTAGGGTTGACATTAGAAATTCTATCCTTATAGTCCATTCAATGTTGACTACAATTAGGCTATGCTTCATTTAGTTATCCCCTAAGTATAGAGGAAAATCAAATGAAAACAATCAACTTGAGCCACAAGTTCTAGCTTCACCTTATGGGAATCTAGCTTTAGTGCACTCCAAGCCAACTAGCAATCCCTAATTCCAAATCAACTATTGATATAACTATTCAACTTCTTCCAATGACCAAACCCTATGCCAAGTGTAAAAATTCTACTCCATAGCTAGTGTTGACATTTTATCAAACATGTGATGAGCGAAAAAGAAAGCCATAGTAAAATGAAAAGAAAAGTAGAATTAAAAGTATTGCAACACAAGGATCTAACAACAAGTCTCAAAGAGTAACAATAGAAATCAAATTCTCAAGGTATGGATGAAATCCAAAATTACAAAGTTGAATTCTAGATCTATGAGAATTGGTCAATTACAACTACTACTTGAAATTGAAGAGGAAAATCTATGACATGAACAAAGTGGAGTGAGAATTGTAATGGATCTCACCAAAGAGTCACTGAAAATCCAGAAATTGAATGAAGATGAACCCTAGAGAAAAGCTTGGAATCTCTCTCTTCTCTTCCCCAAAAGTGTAACTAACTCCTCCCAAAATATCTCCTTCTAGAAAATGAACTAAGTGTCCTTAACCCCTGCTCCCTTGGTCTTCTTAAGCCTTCTCCCGCCAAAGCATTTCCCCAAAAGTGGGATTCTTAACTACCTCCATGCCTAAGTCACGTGACTTCTAAAAAAAATCATATTCGCGAATCGGCGCGCACGCGCAAGGTGCGCGCACGCGCCGTTGAGGCGTCTTGTGAAGTGCACGGAGGCGTGATGTACGCGTGCGCGTCCATGAAGGTCCTGGCTTGGCCGCTACTCAAGCCGGCTCGTGGCTTGGCTCTTAGTCTCGGCTTCACGTTGCTCTCATCCGCGCGGACGCGCCAGGTGCGCGCACGCGCCCATGCGGAAATTCCCAAGGCTCAACTCTCATGCTTCTTTCCTTTGCATCTGTCTTCCTTCTCTCTTCTGGTCCATTCCTACTCTATATCCTGGAACCACTTAACACACAAGTCACGGCATCGAATGGCATCAAGAGAAGCTTAGAAATGTATCTATTTTAGTACAAAATAAGCATGTTTTCATCCATGAGGCAAAACTAGGAAAGGAATGCAAAATCTTGTACTTTCATATAGAAAGTGTGTGGAATCATTGATAAAACCCCTGAATTCAGCACACGATAAACCCTCAAAATGGGGTTTGTCAACCTCCCCACACTTAGATTCTAGCATGTCCTCATGCTTAGAGAAATGCAAAGAAACACAGACGACCGAGGGATCGCAAAAGTATAAGATTCGTGAAATGCAACCTACCTATATGCATGCAACTATGACTAGTGCTACTATCCACTTGGTTGGGAACAAATTAGCCTTCTTAGGACATATGCGAGCACATGGGACACGATGGTGGTCAAAGCATAGGACTTGCCACTTTCCAAGCATCAAATGCATTATGTGTAACTTTGCATGAGGAATGCTTGCGAGAGCCGGGAATCATAGGATTGAGCATCGAACCCTCACCGGAAATGTTTGCACTCCAGTCACTCGGTGTTTGGGGTTTATTCTCTCAATTCTCCCCTAATCATGCTTTCCAAGATTTGTTTTTCATCTAACAATCAACAATTATCCAATGCATGCATACAATTATCATGAGGTCTTTTCCTTAGGTTGTAATGGGGCTAGGGTCAAGGTAGGGTCATATATGGCTAGTGGACTTAGGATTTGAATCTTTGATTAACTTAGACTTTCCCACCTAACCTACATAATGACCTATACAATTAAGCACTAACCTAACTACCCATTCCTCACTTTTCCACATACTCATGCAAATTTTTTTTGTTTCACAACACTTATGCATTGATCTTATTGAGCTTCACTTTGGGGCATTTTGTCCCCTTTTATTATTTTTCTTCTTTTTTTTTTCTTTTTCTATTTTTTTTCTCTTTTTTTTCTTTTTAGCTTTTATTTCTCTTCTTCTTTTTTTTTTCAAACCATATACAAGAACATCAATGCATAAGGTCTATACATTTAATCAATACATGAGCATGTACCCAATTTCCCAATGTAAAAATACAAAACACAAACGCCCTTTTTATCCCAACCAACGTCCTAAAGTCTTCCCACTCTCGGATGGCACTCACACTCACTAGCCTAAGCCAATCAAAGATCCAAATAAAGGACATTCATTGTTTTCCGCTTTAAGGCTTGTAATGTGCTAAAATAAGAATAAGTGGGTTAAGCGTAGGCTCAAAGTTGGCTAACAAAGGAATATAAAAGGGTTGGCTGTTTGGATATGTGAGCTAATGAAATGATGGCCTCAATCATATAAATGCATGAATACACAAAATAATGGATATAAAGAATCAAACAAATCGAAGGTTACAATCATAGGAAGAGAATAATGCACACAAGAGGGAAAAATAAGTGGTTATAAGATGTAACCACATCATTAGGCTCAAATCTCACTTGCTTGTGTTCTTAGCTCAAAACCATGTTCCAAAATATAATTCCTCATGCAATTTTTGGCATCAAAGCATTTAAAATTTGCAATGCCCCACGGTTGCCCCAAGGTATTGGTTTCCTAAGAAAGAATTTCATTGTTCCAACCAAGTAAACTTATCATGCAAATGGTGTTAACTAAAACCTAATCATGCAACCTATCCTAATTTATTCAGATGTTACCTACGGAGATCGGTCGGTCGACCTCCCCACACTTAAAACTTAGCACGGTCCTCCGTGCTATAGGTTAGGCGCAGTGGGTGGTTGAGCTCCGAGTGTCCCACATCTCCAATGTCATCGCTATCTCCGCTTGAAGTTGCAGTGGATGTGGAGATATCGGGTTCCTCCATAAGTGGGGTTACTATGCTTAGAAGTCTCTTCACATGAGTATAACGGCGTTGGTTACGCCTCTCATAACGGTCCATTTTCTTGTGAAGGTCCTCAAGGCGTTGGGCGGCCGATTTTTGTGATGTAGATGGAGTGGTAGGATTGCAAGTTTGTGTGGGTAGTCCAATGTCCTAGGTGGCTTCCGGAGGCTTGAGGCATCTCTTGGTCGGAATTATATCACCATCGACCGGAATTGTGGTTCTCCTATCTTTAGCCTCCCGGTTGACGCCGGCTTTTGCAACTAATGCCGTCACTAAAGCGGGGAATGGCAGATTTCCCTTGGCATGAATGCGCCCCATGGATTGACGGATGGCATGCGAAACGTCGACCGGTTTATCGGTTAAGATGCACCATATTAATAAGGCCAGCTCGGCGGTGATGGATGACCCATGTGTGCTTGGGAGCACATAGTGAGCCAGAATTTGGGCCCAAACCGTGGCTTCTTGAGTGAGGTGGCGGACATCTAAACCTTTGGGTCGTTGCTTTATGGTCCCCCTAATCCAATATGCGTCGGGTAAAGCAATGACGCGGAGGATCTCGCTCCAATCAAATGCACGGTCATCGCATGTAGCCAAGACTTCTTGGTAGGTGTCATATGTATCCGTTGACGGTTCAATCTCAAGGACTTCTCGGATGGTTTCCACTGTGACCGACACTTGCTTTCGTCGCACAAATATTGATGTGAGAAGGGGTGAGTGGTAGTTGGAATAGAATTCCACCACCCATGAGAGATTGGCCTCCGTTGGTTGCCTCAAGAGGAACTTCCATTGCCTCCGGTTAATGTGTGGCATCACAATCGGATTAAGGTGGGTCGGTAGGACTAGAAGGGGTTCCGGATGATAATTCCTTTCGATCATTCTTGAGTAAACAAGTTCGCAATAACGGTTGGGAAACTTGTTCGAATCCTTAGGAGGGTTATCTTTCTCTAGAACATCAACGGGGCCCTTAGTCTTCTTTAAGAGTGGCTTGGCCGTTAGGTCGTGGTGCGCTTTATTGGAAGCTGGCTTCTTGGGGGCTTTCCCTTTGTTCCTTTTGGTGACCATCCTATGAGAACAAAGAAAGGGAAAACATCAAACCCAAATGAGTGGAAGTAAATGCGAATATGCAATGAAAAGTTATGCCATAGAATATAGGTGTCATTGTCACATGACAGCTGCAACATGTGACTATGATAACATGAGAAAAGCAAGGTAAATCATTTTCATATGGTGCAAGGGCAATTTAAGCACGCAAGTAAGGAGCGTGAGAAGTACATACCCTTAAGGACCACAAATGGAAAGCAAGTTAGGAAAATGTAAGTGAATGGATTGGAGAAAATGGGGATGCGCCCAAAAGTGATAATTGAGAGGCAATTTAGTCAAAGTGGGCTCAAAACTCAAGTATGCCTTTCGTCGAACACTTGGCGTGCATCCTCTTGTAGTGTGTATCAGAAGATGGTGAAAGCAATGTAGCAATTCTCAATCCAATATTAATGATTACAGTGCACAGTGATTGTAAGAAAAGCAAGCAACACAACTCATCTACTAATGCAAGTGAAGTTGAGACCTACATGCTCAAGAAGGTTTAAATTGATAGAGAGGAGGAAAACAAAAATATCTTAAAGAAGTAACTAAGATGAAAGAAGAAAAAAGGAAAGAAGTTAACTAAAAGAAGGTGAACTAAATGAATAAGAATCAAAAGAGATGGTTGGAGTGAGAGGGTAGCTTAGTATAGTACCTTGTGAGATGAGGAAGAATATAGAAGAGAAGTTGTAGAGTGGGTTGATGGAGAGTGGAGAATCAATATGGAGCCATTGGTGATTAGTGGTATAAGGTAGTGGAGAAGAGGGAATGGTGGAATGAGGATAAAGGGGTAAGTGTGCCCCTTTCCAAGTTGGGTGTGTAGTAAAAGGTATGAGAAGAGGAGGGAAATGTGAATTGAGAGTGAAGGGGTGAGTGTGCCCCTTCTTACATTGGCGCCGATCATCCGCGCGTGCGCGCACAGTGCGCGCTCGCGCAGGGAGGCGAGGTGGAGTGGGGCGCGCGCGCGCACGTTGCGCGTGCGCGCCCATGCGCTTGGGCTGGTGGCACAGGAAAGGCACAGGGGTGGCATAACTCTCTGGACGAAGTACCAGAGGTTGCTTTAGGCCTTTTGGCGCGCGCGCACGGTGCGCGCACGCGTCAACGCGGTTGTGCCCCAGGCATGAAAAGGGCCTGGAGGGGGCTCAACTCTCTGTAAAGTGGCTTAGAGAGGAGTGCAGAATCGATGGGCGCGTGCGCGGCTAGGGCGCGCGCGCGCATTTCGTGCTCGCAGTGTATGAACGCGTGCGCGCCAGGTGCGCGCGCGCGGCAAAGGTGCTGGGCCGGTGGCTTAGCGTAGGCTTAGGAATGGCCTAACTCTCTGTAAGATGTACTAGGGGTGCAGCAAGGCAATCGGCGCGGACGCGCATAGTGCACTTGCGCGTCGATTGGCAGATTTCGCCCATGTGCGCGGGCGCGCCATGTGCGCGCGTGCGGGGGCTTCCTGTGCTTCAGGCATGGTCTTGGCATGGTGTGGGCACAACTCTCGGATAAATGTATGGAGGGCTGATATTCGCGATCCACGCGTCCGCGCACGGTGCGCGTCCGCGGAGATGACCGCTGAGTGCTTTAAGGGCGCGTACGCGCCAGGTGCGCGCACGCGCAGAGGGGGCTTTTTCTGAATTTGCATGTGTTTACATCACTTTGGACGTTTCAACCCCTTCCCCCCATACAGCCACTGAAACACTATAGCAGGGCACTTTAATTGGTGAACTATCAATGAATTTTAACAAATGAAGGAGAATTGACATTAAAATCTAGCTAACAAACATGAAGTCAAGTGTCTATGTACAAAGCTCAAAGGAAGATCTTACCATGGTGGGGTGTCTCCCACCTAGCACTTTTGTTTAACGTCCTTAAGTTGGACTTTTTGTAGCTCATAATGCTTGTTCAAGAGTTGCATCCCTCAAGAGGAACACTTCAAATTCCTTGGAATTCTTTCTTTGCTCACCATGATACAATTTGAGACGGTGCCCGTTTACCTTGAAGATGTCCGGGCTTGTTGGGTGGCGCAAGTGGTAGACCCCATAAGGTTCTACTTTCTCCACTTGGTAGGGTCCATCCCACCTTGATCTAAGCTTTCCGGGTAGTAATCTCAACCTCGAATTGTAGAGAAGGACTAGGTCACCGGGTCGGAACTCTCTTCTCCTAATGTTCTTGTCATGGATGGCTTTCAACTTTTCCTTATAAAGCCTAGAGTTGTCGTAAGCTTCTAATCTCAAACATTCCAATTCCGCCAATTGAAGCTTTCTCTCTATTCCGGCCCCACTCAAGTTCATATTGCACTCCTTTATGGCCCAATAGGCTTTGTGTTCAATCTCCACCGGTAAGTGACATGCTTTACCATATACAAGCTGGAAGGGGCTCATGCCTATGGGTGTCTTGTAAGCCGTTCGATAGGCCCATAATGCATCGGAGAGTTTAATGCTCCAATCTTTCCTATTCGGCTTTACAATCCTTTCTAACACATGCTTGATTTCCCGGTTAGAGACTTCGGCTTGGCCGTTTGTCTGAGGATGGTAAGCCGTGGCGACTTTGTGGATGATGCCATATTTTCTCATGAGGCCATCTATTTTTTTGTTGCAAAAGTGGGATCCTTGGTCACTTATGATTGCTCTTGGGGCGCCAAAGCGACAAATGATATTGTTCCTCACAAAAGAATACACAACATTAGCGTCATCCGTTCGGGTGGGGATTGCCTCCACCCATTTTGACACATAATCGACGGCTAACAAGATGTAGAGAAAGCCATTGGAATTTGGAAATGGTCCCATGAAGTCGATTTCCCACACGTCAAAGATTTCACAAAAAAGCATATTTTGTTGGGGAATTTCGTCCCTCTTGGAAATATCTCCAAACCTAATACATTGGGGACAAGATTTGCAATAGAGAGAAGCATCTTTGAGAAGAGTTGGCCACCAAAATCCGCAATCAAGGACCTTTCTTGCCGTTCTTTGGGGCCCATAGTGACCACCTCCTTCGGAAGCATGGCAAGCGTCCAAGATTGCTTGGAATTCGGTTTGAGGTATGCACCGTCGCACTATTTGGTCCGCTCCACACCTCCACAAATAGGGATCATCCCAAATATAGTATTTGGATTCGTTCTTCAGTTTATCCCTTTTATTCTTGTCGAGATTGGGAGGGAAAGTGCGTGAAACCAAATAGTTTGCTATTGGGGCATACCAAGGAACCACTTCCGAGATTGCATGCAAGGCATCTAAAGGAAAGGAATCATTGATAGGAGTGGTGTCGCCTTTTGTGTGTTCGAGGCGACTTAAATGGTCCGCCACTAGGTTTTGGGAACCGCTCCTATCTTTGATCTCCAAGTCAAATTCTTGTAACAAAAACACCCAACGAATTAATCTCGGTTTTGATTCCTTTTTGGCCAACAAGTACTTTAGTGCCGCGTGATCCGAGTACACTACTACCTTGGAACCAAGAAGATAGGCTCGGAACTTGTCCAAAGCAAAAACAATAGCTAGGAGTTCCTTTTCGGTAGTAGTGTAATTGGATTGGGCTCCGTCTAATGTTTTGGAAGCATAAGCTATGACATAGGGAGTCTTACCCTCGCGTTGTGCTAACGCGGCTCCTATCGCATAATTCGAAGCATCACACATGATTTCAAAGGGTTGAGTCCAATTGGGTCCTCGTACAATAGGAGCTTGTGTCATTGCTACCTTGAGTTTGTCATATGCTTCCATACATTCCTTGCTCATCTCAAATTCGGTGTCTTTTTGTAGTAATCGAGAGAGAGGTAAGGCCACCTTGCTAAAGTCCTTGATGAATCTCCGGTAAAATCCTGCATGTCCAAGAAAAGAACGGACTTCCCTCTCGCAGGAGGGGTAAGGTAAACTAGATATGACATTTATTTTTGCCGGATCCACGGAGATGCCTTCTTTTGAGACTATGTGTCCCAAAACAATACCTTGTTTGACCATGAAATGACATTTTTCAAAATTTAAGACAAGGTTTGTTTTGGTGCATCTCTCTAAGACTTTTTCAAGGTTACCTAAGCAATGCTCAAATGAATCACCATACACACTAAAGTCATCCATGAAAACTTCCATCGATTGCTCTAGAAAATCCGCAAATAGGCTCATCATGCATCTTTGAAACGTTCCCGGTGCATTGCATAGGCCAAATGGCATACGCTTGTAAGCATACGTTCCAAAGGGGCAAGTAAATGTGGTTTTTTCTTGGTCCTCTAGAGCAATATGAATTTGGAAGTATCCGGAGTATCCATCAAGAAAACAATAGTATGATTTACCGGCTAACCGATCAAGCATTTGATCGATAAATGGTAGTGGAAAGTGATCTTTTCTTGTGGCCGCATTCAATCTTCGGTAGTCTATGCATACTCTCCAAGAATTTTGCACTCTTGTTGCTATAAGTTCACCACTTTCGTTTTTGATTGTTGTCACCCCGGACTTCTTTGGCACTACTTGGACCGGGCTTACCCATTCGCTATCCGAGATAGGATAGATGATGTCCGCTTCAAGTAGCTTAGTGACTTCTTTCTTCACCACCTCAAGAATGGTTGGGTTAAGTCTCCTTTGAGGTTGTCGGACCGGTCTTGCTCCTTCTTCAAGGAATATGCGGTGCTCGCATACTTGGGGGCTTATTCCCACTAGATCCGCCAAACTCCACCCAATTGCCTTTTTGTTCTTCCTCAATACATTTAGCAATTTTTCTTCTTGTTGAGGAGTTAACTCTTGTGCAATTATTACGGGTAGCTTTTGGGCTTCATCAAGGTATGAATACCTTAAGTGAGGTGGTAGTGGCTTCAATTCCATCTTTTTGTCATTCGTTGAAGTTTGAGTTTCCGATTGGTTTGTATGATGTGTGGTGTTTAGTTCGCTTGAACTTCCATTTGCTTCTTCAACCATGTACTTCTCATTTAACTTTGCAAGGTGCACTTCGGCAACCATGTTATCAATTGGGTCACACCGAAATAGAGAGTGATTCTCCGGTGGATGCTTCATTGCTTCTTCTAGGCTAAAACTCACAACCCTCCCATCTATTTCAAAAGAGTAGGTCCCCGAGTAGGCATCTAGCTTGAATCTAGAAGTTCTCAAAAATGGTCTTCCAAGGAGAATAGATGATGCTCTCTCGGTTTCGCTTGATGGCATTTCAAGGACATAAAAGTCAATCGGAAACACCAATCCTTTTATGTTCACCAATACGTCTTCCGCAACACCCATCACGGTTATTATGCTTTTATCCGCTAGGACAAATCTTGCCGTCGACCTTTTTAGTGGTGGCAACTTCAATACCCGGTAGATGGAGAGCGGCATGATGCTAACACATGCTCCTAGGTCACACATGCAATCTATAGATTGAACTCCATTAACGGTGCAAGTGACCATACAAGGGCCCGGATCATCACACTTCTCGGGCAATGCTCCCATTAAAGCGGAAATGGAACTCCCCAATGGAATGGTTTCTAGTTCAAGAATCCTATCCTTGTTTATGCATAGATCTTTGAGAAATTTTGCATATCTAGGAACTTGATGGATAGCATCAAAGAGGGGGATGGTTACCTCAACTTTCTTGAACATTTCTACCATTTTGGGGTCGAGTTCCATGCGCTTCCTAGCTTTCTTTGCAAATGTCGGAAATGGGAGTGGTTGAGCAATTTCCTCTTCCAATGTTCTCTTGGCCTTGGTTGTTTCCTTTGTTGATTGGGCTTCACCCTCAACTATGACTTGTGGTGGTTCCTCTTCCACTACCTCTTCTATATCTATTCTTTCTTCCTCTTGGTCGGTTGTGATAGGGTTTGAGTCCCTTGCTTCCTTCTCTTTTAGTTGTGTACCGGACCTAAGGGTGATGGCATTGATGCCTCCCTTTGGATTTGGTTGAGGTTGAGAGGGAATGACACTTTGGATTGGGGGTTGAGGAGTGGGAGTTGATGGTGTATCCATACGTGCAAGAAGAGCTTGTAGTGTAGAGGTGAGGCCGGTGAGGCCGGAAGCAAGTGTGTTTTGTAGTTCCTTTTGGCCTTGGATAATGGTCCGGAGTGTTTCGTCTTGGTTGGAGGGGGTGGTTGCATATGTGAGTTGGGGAGCTTGTGATTGGTTGTGTGGTGGTCTTTGATGTGGTGGTTGATATGTTTGGTAGTTTCTTTGTGGGTTTTGTTGGTTGTATGGTTGATTTTGTGACCGGTTTTGTGAGAAGTTTTGTGAGTTGTTGCCCCATCTTTGACCTCCTCCATTGTTGTTGTTGTCCCTATTCCCTTGTTGATGGTTGTCTCTCCAATTTTGATTATTGTGTCCACTTCCTTGGTTGTAGCCTCCTCCTTGATATGGGTGCCCTTGGTTAGGATTACCGCCTTGGTAGTACCCTTGATTGGGTCAGTCATAGAAATTATGGGTAGCCGCCAAGGTGTTGTCTTCTTGAAGGCTTGGGCACTCATCCGTGTAGTGAGAGTAGCAAGAGCAAATGCCACATACTTTTTGAGGGACCAATTGTTGGTTGTGTTGTTGAAGTGGTGGCGGGTGTTGTTGGTATGATTGAGGTTGTTGTGGTTGTTGTTGGTTCAATTGGAGTTGCCTCAAGATGGATGTCATCTCATTCAAGGATTGAGTTAGAGCGGTGGTTTCACTACTAGTTGATACCTCATTCACGGTCCTTGGACGGTTGACTCTTCGCCTCATATGTTGATTGGATTCGGCTAAGTCACTGATAAGTTGCCATGCCTCCTCCGCTGTTTTATATTTGAACAAAGAACCATTGCTAGAAGTGTCCAAGAGGGTTCTATCTTGCTCTCGCATCCCTTGACATATGTATCCAAGCAATACTTGAGTGTCTATCATGTGATTAGGGCATGCATCTAGTAGTTTGCGAAACCGTTCCCAATACTCATAGAGTGTTTCCGTCTCACCTTGCACAATACAAGACATTTCCTTCCTTAGCCTATCCATCTTCTCCGGGGGCAAGAATTTATCCAAGAATCCTCTTCTAAGTAGGTCCCAATCGGAGGTGACTTCACTAGAGAGAGTGCAGAACCATTCTTTAGCCTTGTCCTCAAGAGAGAAAGGGAAAGCAAACAACCATATAGCAACTTCATCGGACCCTTCCCGTCTAGTAGTTGAGCATATGCGATGGAAGTCCTTGAGATGTCGAATAGGGTCTTGTGCGGGAAGCCCGTGAAACTTGGGTAAGAGGTTGATCAAAGCGGTCTTCAATTCAAAGTTTGCATTCAAGTTAGGGTGAGTTACATGAAGGGGTTGAAGGACATAATCCGGTGCACCCGCTTCCTTGATGGTAACTCTCCTTGGAGCATCCATGGTATTAGTACCTAAAACAAAAGAAGAATCGTTAGTGGGATTGATGGGAGTATGATTAATGCCTTCTTTGAGTGACGGTTCAATGTTCACTTCTAGTGGGGTGGTTGAGGTGGTGAAAACCTCTTCACCTTTCTCAAACCTTAGTCGCCTCCGAGCTTGTCTAATATGAAACAAAGTTCGTTCTATTTCCGGATCAAAAGGGACTAAGCTCGAATTTGGTTGTGAACGCGTCATGCAATGAAAGGGAAATGAAATTCATTGTAACGATGAGGGGTTAGTCACTTGAACAATTTACAATGAAGTGCAACTATGTACATATACACACGCTTAATCCAAACAATAACATGGCACACTAAGCAAAATTCCCCGGCAACGGCGCCATTTTGACAAATGAATTTTTTTGCCGGTATAGAAATTATCAATGATCAATCGTAGTATAGTCTAAACCGACGCAAAATCCATCATCAAACAAATCTACAATCTATAATCGAGAGTATTAGTCTCCCGAGTCGTTCTCCCTTGGAATTGCCAAAGTGTGCATCTTATTGGTTTAGTAAGCTTTGTTGAAATTCTTTGAAGGTTTTAGCAAAACAATGAGAAACAAACAATCAATTATCAAAAGACTTGGCTTAGGGTTGACATTAGAAATTCTATCCTTATAGTCCATTCAATGTTGACTACAATTAGGCTATGCTTCATTTAGTTATCCCCTAAGTATAGAGGAAAATCAAATGAAAACAATCAACTTGAGCCACAAGTTCTAGCTTCACTGATGAGCGGATAATTTGTATACTTTTTGGCATTGTTTTTAGTATGTTTTTAGTATGATCTAGTTAGTTTTTAGTATATTTTTATTAGTTTTTAGTTAAAATTCACTTTTCTGGACTTTACTATGAGTTTGTGTGTTTTTCTGTGATTTCAGGTATTTTCTGGCTGAAATTGAGGGACCTGAGCAAAAATCTGATCCAGAGACTCAAAAGGACTGCAGATGCTGTTGGATTCTGACCTCCCTGCACTCGAAGTGGATTTTCTGGAGCTACAGAAGCCCAATTGGCGCGCTCTCAACGGCGTTGGAAAGTAGACATCCTGGGCTTTCCAGCAATATATAATAGTCCATACTTTGCCCAAGATTTGATGGCCCAAACCGGCGTTCAAAGTCACCTCAAGAAATCCCAGCGTTAAACGCTGGAACTGGCACCCAAATGGGAGTTAAACGCCCAAACTGGCACTAAAGCTGGCGTTTAACTCCAAGAAGAGTCTCTACACGAAATTGCTTCATTGCTCAGCCCAAGCACACACCAAGTGGGCCCGGAAGAGGATTTTTATGTCATTTACTCATTTCTGTACACCCTAGGCTACTAGTTTCTTATAAGTAGGACCTTTTACTATTGTATTAAAGAGCTTTTGATCATGTTTTGATGATTAAACCCTCTTTGGGAGGCTGGCCATTCGGCCATGCCTAGACCTTGTTCTTATGTATTTTCAACGGTGGAGTTTCTACACACCATAGATTAAGGTGTGGAGCTCTGCTGTACCTCGAGTATTAATGCAATTACTATTGTTCTTCCATTCAATTCCACTTGTTCTTTTACCAAGATATCACTTGTTCTTCAACATGATGAAGGTGATGATTGACGCCCATCACCATTCTCACCATGAACAAGGTGACTGACAACCATTCTTGTTCTACAAGCATCTGAGGCTTAGTGAATATCTCTTGGATTTCTGATTGCACGATGCATGGTGGATCGCCTGACAAACGAGTGCTCGCCTGACAAACGAGCCAGCCATTCCGTGAGATCAGAGTCTTCGTGGTATAGGCAAGAACTGATGGCAGCATTCAAGAGAATCCGGAAGGTCTAACCTTGTCTGTGGTATTCTGAGTAGGATTCAATGATTGAATGACTGTGACGTGCTTCAAACCTGTAACCTACTGGGCGTTAGTGACAGACGCAAAAGAGTTATTCTATTCCGGTAGGGGAGGGAACCAAACCGGTGATTGGCAGCACTGTGACAGAGTGTGTGCATTAGCTTTCACTGCGCGGATGGGAGGTAGCTGCTGACAACAGTGAGACCCTATACGAGCTTGCCATGGAAAGGAGTAAGAAGGGTTGGATGAAGACAGTAGGAAAGCAGAGAGACGGAAGGGAAGGCATCTTCATGCGCTTATCTGAAGTTCCTGCCAATGAATTACATAAGTATCACTATCTTTATCTTTTATGTTATTTTCGTTCATCACCATATATATCTGAGTTTGCCTGACTAAGATTTACAAGATGACCATAGCTTGCTTCAATGCTAACAATCTCCGTGGGATCGACCCTTACTCACGTAAGGTTAGTTGTGCGAAGTTGTGTAATGCCATGGTATTGAGCGCACCAAGTTTTTGGAGCCATTACCAGGGATTATGAGAGTTGTGAAAAAGTATAGTTCACAATTTCGCACGTCAAGTTTTTGGCGCCGTTGCCGGGGATTGTTCTAGTTTTGGGCAAGCCTTTGGTAACATCAGTGCCAAGATCCGGCAACAACATCAAATTTTTGGTGTTATTGCCCGGGATTGTTCAGGCTGGACAACTGACGGTTCATCTTGTTGCTTAGATTAGGTACTTTTTTTTTTCGAAATTCTTGAAGATGAATTCTAGAGTTTCATGATGATTTGTTGAAATCTGGCTGGCTGAGAAGCCATGTCTAATCTGATTGGACCGAGGTTTCAACTTATCACCACAAGAGCTTGTTGATTTCGTATCAATCTTGCTTTTGGAGCAGTGATTTGCTAAGGCTTGGCTGACCTTTGGTCATGTCTAGTGTTTTGGACCGAAGCTTTCTTTGGAAGCTTGGCTGGCTGTGAAGCCATGTCTAATTCCTGGACCGGAGTCTTAGACTAGCATTGCACTGATTCCTGGAATTCTCATTAAGAATTTTGATACCTTTTTCCACTTAATTTTCGAAAACACAAAAAAAAATTCAAAAAAAAACCATAAAATCCAAAAATATTTCTTGTTTGAGTCTAGAGTCTCATCTTAAGTTTGGTGTCAAATGCATGTTTTTGTTACATTTTTTCGAATCCATGCATATATTTCTTGTTTTGATCTTTGAATTCTATTGACTTGAGTATTTTGTGTGTCTCATATGCATTTTCAGTTCATTAGTGTCAGTAGTACACAAACTGCTAAGTTTGGTGTCTTGCATGCATTGTTATTTGATTCTTGTTGCATTTTGATTATTAAAAATCCAAAAATATTTTTAATTTGTGTCTTTTCAAGTCAATGATATAAGGGATTGAAGATTCAGAACACACTGCAGAGGAATTATACAGAAAAAGCTGAGCATTCAAAAATGCCCAGTGAAGAAGGCAGACTGGCGTTTAAACGCCAGCCAGGGCACCTGGTTGGGCGTTTAACGCCCAAAAAGGTAGCATTTTGGGCGTTAAACGCCAGAATGTATACCATTCTGGGCGTTTAACGCCAGGATGGTGCTAGGGGGAAGATTTTGTTTTCAAATCAATTTTTTTCAAGTTTTTCTAAATCAAATCTTTTTCAAATCATATCTTTTCAATCAAATGTTTTCAAAATCAATTTCTTTCCTTTTTCAAAGATACTTACTAACAATTAATGATTTGATTGAACATCTCAAATTTGATGCCTTTTCTGTTGAGAAAGGTTTAATGTTTGAATCATATCTTTTCTTGTTAGGCAAGTCATTAATTTTCAAAATCATATCTTTTTCAAATTGTTTTCAAATCATATCTTCTAAAATTGTTTTCAAATCATATCTTCTCAATCACATCTTTTAAAACCATAACTTTTCAATCAAATCTTTTTAACCTCATCTTTTTCAAAATAGTTTTCAATCAAATCTTTTTGACTTCTAATTTCAAAATCTTTTTCAAAAATCACTTGATTTCTCTTCCACTTTCAATTTTCGAAAATTATCAATCAAATTTTCAAAATGTTTTCAAAATCTTTTAATTGAATTTTCGAAAATCCACTTCTCTCCTTCTCACATCCTTCTATTTATGGAGTACCACTCCTTCTAAATGCACAATTCGAACCTTATCTAATTAAAGTTCGAATTCTTCTTCTCCTTCTTCTTTCTATTTCTATTTTCCTCTGACATTTCAAGGAATCTCTATACTGTGACATAGAGGATTCCATATTTTCTTGTTCTCTTCTCTTTCATATGAGCAGGAGCAGAGACAAAGGCATTCTTGTTGAAGCTGACCCTGAACCCGAAAGGACCTTGAAGAGAAAGCTAAGAGAAGCCAAAGCACAACTCTCTTTAGAGGACCTGACCGAATTCTTCAAGGAAGAAGAACCCATGGCAGCCGAAAACAACAACAATGCCAACAATGCAAGGAAGGTGCTGGGTGACTTTACTGCACCTACTCCTGAATTTTATGGGAGAATCATCTCTATCCCTGCCATTGGAGCAAACAACTTTGAGCTTAAGCCTCAATTAGTTTCTCTAATGCAACAGAATTGCAAGTTCCATGGACTTCCAATGGAAGATCCTCATCAGTTTTTAGCTGAATTCTTGCAAATCTGTGACACAGTCAAGACTAATGGGGTTAACCCTGAGGTCTACAGACTGATGCTATTCCCTTTTGCTGTAAGAGACAGAGCTAGAATATGGTTGGATTCTCAACCTAAAGAAAGCCTGGACTCTTGGGAAAAGCTAGTCAATGCCTTCTTGGCAAAGTTCTTTCCACCACAAAGATGGAGTAAGCTTAGAGTGGAAGTCCAAACCTTCAGACAGAAGGATGGAGAATCCCTCTATGAGGCTTGGGAAAGATACAAGCAATTAATTAGAAAATGTCCTTCAGACATGCTTTCTGAATGGAGCATCATAGGTATTTTCTATGATGGTCTCTCTGAACTATCCAAGATGTCTTTGGATAGCTCTGCTGGAGGATCTCTTCATCTGAAGAAGACGCCTGCAGAAGCTCAAGAGCTGATTGAAATGGTTGCAAATAACCAATTCATGTACACTTCTGAAAGGAATCCTGTGAATAATGGGACTAGTCAGAAGAAAGGAGTTCTTGAGATTGATGCTCTGAATGCCATACTGGCTCAGAATAAGATATTAACTCAACAAGTCAATTTGATTTCTCAAAGTCTGTCTGGAATGCAAAATGCACCAAGCAGTACTAAGGAAGCTTCATCTGAGGAAGAAGCTTATGATCCTGAGAACCCTTCCATGGAAGAGGTGAATTACCTAGGAGAACCCTATGGAAATACCTACAATTCTTCATGGAGAAATCACCCAAATCTCTCATGGAAGAATCAAGAGAGACCTCAACAAGGTTTCAATAACAATAATGGTGGAAGAAACAGGTTTAGCAATGGCAAGCCTTTTCCATCATCTTCTCAGCAACAGACAGAGAGTTCTAAGCAGAATACTTCTGACTTAGCAACAATGGTCTCTGATCTAATAAAGACCACTCAAAGTTTCATGAATGAAACAAGGTCCTCCATCAGAAATTTGGAAGGACAAGTGGGTCAGCTGAGCAAGAAAGTTACTGAACTCCCTCCTAGTACTCTCCCAAGTAATACAGAAGAAAATCCAAAAGGAGAGTGCAAAGCCATAACCATGGCCGAATATGGAGAGGAAAGAGAGGAGGAGGACGCCACTGAGGAAGACCTCAGTGGGCGTGTACCAATCTCCTCTGAGTTCCAATGGGAATCTGAGGCTCAAAATGAGACCATAGGGATTCCATTGGACTTACTTCTGCCATTCATGAGCTCTGATGAGTATTCTTCCTCTGAAGAGGATGAGTATGTTACTGAAGAGCAAGTTGCTAAATACCTTGGAGCAATCATGAAACTAAATGACAAGTTATTTGGAAATGAGACTTGGGAGGATGAACCTCCCTTGCTCACCAAAGAACTGGATGACTTGTCTAGGCAGAAACTGCCTCAAAAGAGGCAGGATACTGGGAAGTTTTCTATACCTTGTACCATAGGCACCATGACCTTCAAGAAGGCCTTGTGTGACTTAGGGTCAAGTGTAAACCTCATGCCCCTCTCTGTAATGGAGAAATTAGGGATTTTTGAGGTGCAAGCTGCAAGAATCTCATTAGAGATGGCAGACAACTCAAGAAAACAAGCTCATGGACTTGTAGAGAATGTTTTGGTGAAGATTGAAGACCATTACATCCCTACTGACTTCATAGTCCTAGAGACTGGGAAGTGCATGGATGAATCCATCATCCTTGGCAGACCCTTCCTAGCCACAGCAAAGGCTGTGATTGATGTTGATAGAGGAGAGTTGATCATTCAAGTGAATGAAGAATCCTTGGTGTTTAAAGCCCAAGGACATCCCTCTATCTTCATGGAGAGGAAGCATGAAGAGCTCCTCTCAAAACAGAGCCAAGCAGAGCCCCCACAGTCAAACTCTAAGTTTGGTGTTGGGAGGCCACAACCAAACTCTAAGTTTGGTGTTCAAACTCTAAGTTTGGTGTTGGGAGGTTCCAACACGGTTCTGAGCATTTCTGAGGCTCCATGAGAGTCCTCTGTCAAGCTAATGACATTAAAGAAGCGCTTGTTGGGAGGCAACCCAATGTTTTATAGTTAACTATTTTCTTTTGTTATTTTATCTTTTTTGTAGGTTGATGATCATAAGAAGTCACAAAAACAATGAAAAAAGCAAAAACAGAATGAAAAACAGGAAGAAAAATAGCACACCCTGGAGGAGAAGAAACTGGCGTTCAAACGCCAGTAATGTTAGCTGTTGGGCGTTTAACGCCCAGTCTGGCACCATTCTGGGCGTTTAACGCCAGAAAGGGGCACCAGACTGGCGTTAAACGCCAGTAAAGGGCAAGAACCTGGCGTTAAACGCCAGGAATGGGCACCAGCCCGGCGTTTAACGCCAGAAATGGCTCAAAACGTGATTTTGAGCCACATTTGGTGCAGGGATGACTTTTCCTTGACACTACAGGATCTGTGGACCCCACAGGACCCTACCATCACTCTCTCTCTTCTTCCCCCATTCACCAATCACCTCAACACCTCTTCCCCAAAAACCCCTCACCTATCAAATCCCATCTTTCTCTTCACCACTCACATCCATCCTTCATAAAACCCCACCAACCTCACCCTTCAAATTCAAACCACTTTCCCTCCCAAACCCACCCATAATGGCCGAACCTTTACCCCCCTCTCTTCTATAAATACCCTTCTTCCACTCTTCATTTTCACACTACCTAAACACCCCTTCTTCCCCCTCTTGGCCGAACACACCACCTTCCCCCTCTCCCTCATTTCTTCTTCTTCTACTCTCTTCTTTCTTCTTTTGCTCGAGGACGAGCAAACATTTTAAGTTTGGTGTGGTAAAAGCGTTGCTTTTTCGTTTTTCCATAACCATTTATGGCATCCAAGGCCGGAGAAACCTCTAAAAAGAGGAAAGGGAAGGCAAAAGCTTCCACCTCCGAGTCATGGGAGATGGATAGATTCCTCTCAAGGGTGCATCAAGACCACTTCTATGAAGTTGTGGCCTTGAAGAAGGTGATCTCCGAGGTCCCCTTTTCACTCAAAAAGAGTGAATATCCGGAGATCCGCCATGAGATCCGAAGAAGAGGCTGGGAAGTTCTTACCAACCCCATTCAACAAGTCGGAATCTTGATGGTTCAAGAGTTCTATGCCAATGCATGGATCACAAAGAACCATGACCAAAGTGTGAACCCGAATCCAAAGAATTATCTCACTATGGTTCGGGGGAAATACTTGGATTTTAGTCCGGAGAGTGTGAGGGTGGCGTTCAACTTGCCTATGATGCAAGGAGATGAGCATCCTTACACTAGAAGGGTCAACTTTGATCAAAGGTTGGACCAAGTCCTCACAGTCATATGTGAAGAGGGCACACAATGGAAGCAAGATTCAAGAGGAAAGCCGGTCCAATTGAGAAGGCATGACCTCAAGCCCGTGGCTAGAGGATGGTTAGAATTCATACAACGCTCAATCATCCCCACTAGCAACCGGTCTGAAGTTACCATAGACCGGGCCATCATGATCCATAGTATCATGATTGGAGAAGAAATAGAGGTTCATGAGGTTATAGCCCAAGAACTCTATAAGGTGGCGGACAAGACCTCCACCTTGGCAAGGTTAGCCTTTCCTCATCTCATTTGTCACCTCTGTTATTCAGTTGGAGTTGACATAGAGGGAGACATCCCCATTGATGAGGACAAGCCCATCACCAAGAAAAGGATGGAGTACACAAGAGATCTCACTCATCATGAGATCCCTGAGATTCCTCAAGGAATGAATTTTCCTCCACAAAACTATTGGGAGCAACTAAACACCTCCCTAGGAGAACTAAGTTCCAACATGGGACAACTAAGGGTGGAGCATCAAGAACACTCCATCATCCTTCATGAAATTAGAGAAGATCAAAGAATCATGAGGGAGGAGCAACAAAGACAAGGAAGAGACATTGAGGAGCTCAAGCACTCCATAGGATCTTCAAGAGCAAGAAAGAGCCGCCATCACTAAGGTGGACCCGTTCTTTGATTTCCTTGTTATTGTTCTTCTGTTTTTCGATTTTTATGCTTTATGTTTATCCATGTCTGTGTCTTATGATCATTAGTGTCTTAGTGTCTATGCCTTAAAGTTATGAATGTCCTATGAATCCATCACCTCTCTTAAATAAAAAAAATGTGCTTAATTGAAAAGGAAAGAATTGCATGAATTCTGAATTTTATAGTAGTTTAATTATTTTGATGTGGTGGCAACACTTTTGTTCTTTGAATGTATGCTTGAACAGTGCATATGTCTTTTGAACTTGTGGTTCATGAATGTTGGCTCTTGAAAGAAGGATGAAAAAGGAGACATGTTACTGAGGATCTGAAAAATCATTAAAAATGATTCTTGAAGCAAGAAAAAGCAGTGAAAAAAAAAAGAGAAAGAAGGAAGCAAACGAAAAAAAAAACCGAAAAAAAAAAAGAAAAAAAAAAGAAAGAAAAAGAAAGAAATAAAGTTGTGATCCAAGGCAAATAAGAGTGTGCTTAAGAACCCTGGACACCTCTAATTGGGGACTTTAGCAAAGCTGAGTCACAATCTGAAAAGGGTTCACCCAATTATGTGTCTGTGGCATGTATGTATCCGGTGGTAATACTGGAAGACAGAGTGCTTTGGGCCACAGCCAAGACTCAATAAGTAGCTGTGTTCAAGAATAATCATACTTAACTAGGAGAATCAATAACACTATCTGGATTCTGAGTTCCTAAAGAAGCCAATCATTCTGAATTACAAGGGATAGAGTGAGATGCCAAAACTATTCAGAGGCAAAAGTAAAAGCCCCGCTCATCTAATTAATACTGATCTTCATGGATGTTTTTGGAGTTCATTGCATATTCTCTTCTTTTTATCTTATTTGATTTTCAGTTGCTTGAGGACAAGCAACAATTTAAGTTTGGTGTTGTGATGAGCGGATAATTTGTATACTTTTTGGCATTGTTTTTAGTATGCTTTTAGTATGATCTAGTTAGTTTTTAGTATATTTTTATTAGTTTTTAGTTAAAATTCACTTTTCTGGACTTTACTATGAGTTTGTGTGTTTTTCTGTGATTTCAGGTATTTTCTGGCTGAAATTGAGGGACCTGAGCAAAAATCTGATCCAGAGACTCAAAAGGACTGCAGATGCTGTTGGATTCTGACCTCCCTGCACTCGAAGTGGATTTTCTGGAGCTACAGAAGCCCAATTGGCGCGCTCTCAACGGCGTTGGAAAGTAGACATCCTGGGCTTTCCAGCAATATATAATAGTCCATACTTTGCCCAAGATTTGATGGCCCAAACCGGCGTTCAAAGTCACCTCAAGAAATCCCAGCGTTAAACGCTGGAACTGGCACCCAAATGGGAGTTAAACGCCCAAACTGGCACTAAAGCTGGCGTTTAACTCCAAGAAGAGTCTCTACACGAAATTGCTTCATTGCTCAGCCCAAGCACACACCAAGTGGGCCCGGAAGAGGATTTTTATGTCATTTACTCATTTCTGTACACCCTAGGCTACTAGTTTCTTATAAGTAGGACCTTTTACTATTGTATTAAAGAGCTTTTGATCATGTTTTGATGATTAAACCCTCTTTGGGAGGCTGGCCATTCGGCCATGCCTAGACCTTGTTCTTATGTATTTTCAACGGTGGAGTTTCTACACACCATAGATTAAGGTGTGGAGCTCTGCTGTACCTCGAGTATTAATGCAATTACTATTGTTCTTCCATTCAATTCCACTTGTTCTTTTACCAAGATATCACTTGTTCTTCAACATGATGAAGGTGATGATTGACGCCCATCACCATTCTCACCATGAACAAGGTGACTGACAACCATTCTTGTTCTACAAGCATCTGAGGCTTAGTGAATATCTCTTGGATTTCTGATTGCACGATGCATAGTGGATCGCCTGACAAACGAGTGCTCGCCTGACAAACGAGCCAGCCATTCCGTGAGATCAGAGTCTTCGTGGTATAGGCAAGAACTGATGGCAGCATTCAAGAGAATCCGGAAGGTCTAACCTTGTCTGTGGTATTCTGAGTAGGATTCAATGATTGAATGACTGTGACGTGCTTCAAACCTGTAACCTACTGGGCGTTAGTGACAGACGCAAAAGAGTTATTCTATTCCGGTAGGGGAGGGAACCAAACCGGTGATTGGCAGCACTGTGACAGAGTGTGTGCATTAGCTTTCACTGCGCGGATGGGAGGTAGCTGCTGACAACAGTGAGACCCTATACGAGCTTGCCATGGAAAGGAGTAAGAAGGGTTGGATGAAGACAGTAGGAAAGCAGAGAGACGGAAGGGAAGGCATCTTCATGTGCTTATCTGAAGTTCCTACCAATGAATTACATAAGTATCACTATCTTTATCTTTTATGTTATTTTCGTTCATCACCATATATATCTGAGTTTGCCTGACTAAGATTTACAAGATGACCATAGCTTGCTTCAATGCTAACAATCTCCGTGGGATCGACCCTTACTCACGTAAGGTTTATTACTTGGACGACCCAGTGCACTTGCTGGTTAGTTGTGCGAAGTTGTGTAATGCCATGGTATTGAGCGCACCAAGTTTTTGGAGCCATTACCAGGGATTATGAGAGTTGTGAAAAAGTATAGTTCACAATTTCGCACGTCATTCACCTTATGGGAATCTAGCTTTAGTGCACTCCAAGCCAACTAGCAATCCCTAATTCCAAATCAACTATTGATATAACTATTCAACTTTTTCCAATGACCAAACCCTATGCCAAGTGTAAAAATTCTACTCCATAGCTAGTGTTGACATTTTATCAAACATGTGATGAGCGAAAAAGAAAGCCATAGTAAAATGAAAAGAAAAGTAGAATTAAAAGTATTGCAACACAAGGATCTAACAACAAGTCTCAAAGAGTAACAATAGAAATCAAATTCTCAAGGTATGGATGAAATCCAAAATTACAAAGTTGAATTCTAGATCTATGAGAATTGGTCAATTGCAACTACTACTTGAAATTGAAGAGGAAAATCTATGACATGAACAAAGTGGAGTGAGAATTGTAATGGATCTCACCAAAGAGTCACTGAAAATCCAGAAATTGAATGAAGATGAACCCTAGAGAAAAGCTTGGAATCTCTCTCTTCTCTTCCCCAAAAGTGTAACTAACTGCTCCCAAAATATCTCCTTCTAGAAAATGAACTAAGTGTCCTTAACCCCTGCTCCCTTGGTCTTCTTAAGCCTTCTCCCGCCAAAGCATTTCCCCAAAAGTGGGATTCTTAACTACCTCCATGCCTAAGTCACTTGACTTCTAAAAAAAAATCATATTCGCGAATCGGCGCGCACGCGCAAGGTGCGCGCACGCGCCGTTGAGGCGTCTTGTGAAGTGCGCGGAGGCGTGATGTACGCGTGCGCGTCCATGAAGGTCCTGGCTTGGCCGCTACTCAAGCCGGGTCGTGGCTTGGCTCTTAGTCTCGGCTTCATGTTGCTCTCATCCGCGCGGACGCGCCAGGTGCACGCACGCGCCCATGCGGAAATTCCCAAGGCTCAACTCTCATGCTTCTTTCCTTTGCATCCGTCTTCCTTCTCTCTTCTGGTCCATTCCTACTCTATATCCTGGAACCACTTAACACACAAGTCACGGCATCGAATGGCATCAAGAGAAGCTTAGAAATGTATCTATTTTAGTACAAAATAAGCATGTTTTCATCCATGAGGCAAAACTAGGAAAGGAATGCAAAATCTTGTACTTTCATATAGAAAGTGTGTGGAATCATTGATAAAACCCCTGAATTCAGCACAAGATAAACCCTCAAAATGGGGTTTGTCAAAATCTAAGCATTTTCCTTGAACCATTGTAAGATAATTCTTTGGATTCGGGTTCATACTTTGATCATGGTTCCTAGTGATCCATGCATTGGCATAGAAATCTTGAACCGTTAAGATTCTGACTTGTTGAATGGGGTTGGTCAGAACTTCCCAACCTCTTCTTTGGATCTCATGTCGGATCTCCGGATACTCATTTTTCTTGAGCATGAAAGGGACCTCAGGGGTCACCTTCTTCTTGGCCACAACTTCATAGAAGTGGTCTTGATGGGCTTTTGAGATGAATCTCTCCGTCTCCCATGACTCGGAGGTGGAAGCTTTTGTCTTCCCTTTCCTCTTTCTAGAGGTTTCTGCGGCCTTAGGTGCCATCAATGTTTATGGAAAAACAAAAAAGCTATGCTTTTACCACATCAAACTTAGAATGTTGCTCGTCCTCGAGCAAAAGAAGAGAAATAATAGAAGGAGAAGAAGAAGATATGGAGGAGCGAAAGAGATGTGTGGGTTTGGTCAAGGGGGAGAAGAGAGGGTTGTGTTGTGTGAAAATGAAGAAGGATGGAGAGGTTTATATAGTGGAGGGAGAGGATAGTAGGTTCGGTCATTTAGGGTGGGTTTGGGTGGGAAAGAAATTTTAAATTTGAAGGTAGGTGGGGTTTATGGGGAAGAGTGGATGGATATGAGTAGTGAAGAGGTGATGGGGAAGAGAGATTGAGGTGATTGGTGAAGGATTTTTGGGGAAGAGTGTTATTGAATTGTGTGAAGAAGAGAGTGATGACAAGTCATCATATACCCATTTTTCAAGCTAATTTCACTTGTTTTGTTAGCATTTATGCACTTTCTTGCATCCTAAGTAAGTGATTTGGAGTGAAAATGCATAACTTCTTTTAATCAAGCAACCACCATGAAATTAATGTTAAATCATGAGATTTAAGCTAATTTTAATTGAATTTTAATTGATTTATAAGCCTCTTGAATTTAGTGATACTTTGAGTGGTTGTTTTGGTTTATTGTAGGTGAAGAAAAGAAAAAAAGAGAAAAGCGTGGCCTAAGAAAGCGTGACCCAAGGAGAAAGAAGCGTGGTCAAAGGAAGGAAAAGTGTGTCACATGCAATGAGGGAGGCAAGCATTGCCCTCCACAAGGGCACACTGCCCTCTAGGAGGGCAACATAAGGGAACTAAGAAAGGAAGGCAACTCTGCCCTGCCCACTACAAGGGCAGAGCACAAATTTGTGCCTTGGAATCAAGAGGAATAAAATGTTGCCCTGCCCTCCACAAGGGCAGTATCGGGCTCACCAAGGGAGAAAATCAAAGGAAAATGTCTCCAAATGCTTGCCACAAGAGTTGAACACGGGACCATGAGGAGGCAAGGAACTAAGTCCCATCACCGTGCCAAGAAACCAAGAAAAATGAATGAGCGTGTGTTTCGGTCATGATTCGAACCTGGGACATCAAAGTGAAGACACTGCCCTGCCCTCCGCGAGGGCAGGGCAGCATTTTGTTGGTGCATGGATCTGGCGCACCAAGGCTCAATTCTGGCGCACCAAGGCTCAATTCTGGCGCACCATCTCGATCCTGGCAGCACCAATTTTTCCTGCCCTGCCCTTCGCGAGGGCAGGGCAGTGTTCTGCGCACCAAGGCACGTTCCTGGCAGCACCAGCGCGCACCACAGCTTGAATTTGGCGCACCAATTTTTCCTGCCCTGCCCTCCGCGAGGGCAGGGCAGCGTTTTGCGCACCAAGACTGCACCAAGGAAGCACCAACACGCACCAAATCCTGCCCTGCCCTCCACAAGGGCAGGGCAGCCTCCTGGGAGCTACCAATTTGGGCCGAAAAATTCAATTAAAATTCCAATTGAATTCATTTCTTCACCAAATCAAAAGCCCATCCAAATCCCAATATCCAAGAATAGAAAGTGTATAAATAGGAGTTAGTTTGATGTAATTAGGACTTTTACTTTCACCTTTACTTTGAACTTTTAGCTTTGCTTTTGAATTTGGCACTTTCTTTGAGCTTTGAGCTTTTGCACTTTCCTTGAGAAATTTGACCGAGAGTTCAGAGAATTGGGGAGGAGAATTGATCTCTCTTCTTCCTCATTCTTGCCTGAGCACTTTTAATTTTCTTGTTTTGAGTTTTGGGTGTGAAGAGTTGAGGAAATTCTGTCTCAACCTCCATTCAAAATCTCTTCAATCACCTTCTGCATAATTGAATTCAATTTCAATTTCCTTTACTGCTTCTTCTTCTAATTCTTGTTAATTTCTTTGATTACTTGGATCTGGGAAGGTAATTGAGATCTAGGCTCTGCTACCTAGTCTCTTGAACCCTGAGATCCCAATTTCCTTTTGGTTCATCTGTGAACCTTGCTGCATTTTAATTTCAATTTCTGTTAGAATCATCATAGCTTCCAATTCAATTTCTGCCTTATTAATTGTGGCAATTCAATTTCTCTTTGTTTAGATTCTGCAATCCCAGTCCTCAAACCCCTTTTATATTCAAGCAATTTACATTCCTTGCAATTTACATTTCTTGCACTTTAAGTTTCAGTCATTTACTTTCTTGTTCTTTAAGATTCTGCAAGTTTACTTTCCTGCTCTTTAATTTACTGCAATTTGCCCTTCCCCCTTTACATTTACTGTCATTTACTTCCTGTTAACCACAAATCACTCAACCAACACTTGATTCGCTTGACTAAACCAACCACTAAACTAAAATTGCTCAATCCTTCAATCCCTGTGGGATCGACCTCACTCATGTGAGTTATTATTACTTGATGCGACCCGGTACACTTGCCGGTGAGTTTTGTGTCAGATCATTTTCCGCACATCAAGTTTTTGGCGCCGTTGCCGGGGATTGAAATAGATTGACAATGATTAAGTGAAGTGGAGGTCTAGATTAAGCACTTTTTCTTTTCCATTTCTCTAACATACTAACTGTTTGAGAAATTGCCTCTACTAACTCACTAACAATTTATCTCAATTAACTGCACTCAATTCTTAAGAGTGCTGTTGTTTAGTCATCCTGATTGTTTGCGTATCACAGGAAATCGAATTTCTACAGACAAAGAGCGTCATGACATGAAGCCACCACTTATTACACTCATTAAGAACAATTGTTCTTATGACGGAAATCCATCAGAAGATCCTCAGCAGCACATATCCATTTTTCTGAAGACTTGTAATGCAGTCAAAACCGATGGTTCAGGTCATGACACTTATAAGATCCTGTTATTCCCTTTTTCATTAAAGGGTGAAGCTGCACAATGGTTTGAAACTTTTCTCCCAGGAAGTATCACTAGTTGGGATGATTTGGTCACCAAATTTCTGGCCAAATTCATCTCATCCAGACAGATCATCCAGCTAAAAGAGGAGGAACATCTATTCACACAAGGGGATGAAGAACCACTCTTTAAGGCCTGGGAAAGATACAAGAAAGCAACTGATAAAGTGGGCTTCCGAGCGTTCTATGAAGGATTGACCCCAGAAACAAGGAAAGCAGTGGACTATTTTTCAGACGGCCTACTCAAGGCAACAACAACTACCCAAGGAACTGCAGACTTCAATGACAAAGGAGTCAACAACCAACATTCATTTGAGAAACCACAGAATGCAATCTCAGAAAAAGAAGAGACAAATATTGAAGGGGTGAATGCATTCAAGGACTTAACCAGAAAAATGCACCCTCAACCACAGCAAAACATGGAGATATCTGCTGCAGTGAATGCCAAATTTCCACCATGGAGACCCCATTCCTATCTGAGAATGAGGGAGTCGCAACATCCAGAACAAGGAGGTTTCCACCAAGGCAACTTCATGACCACAAACAATCAACATCACCCACCCACTAATACCACTCAAAGCCAACACTCGCAACACAGACACTCTCAGACCCATCTCAACTGGAGAAGGAACGAGTACCAAAATCACAAACCAAGGGACTTCAATTATAACAACCCCAACTTCACAAACCAGCAAAAACAACATCATAGCAATAACAACCACTACATGCCACCACACCCATCCTTCCTACCTTTAACATCTCATAACCAACCAACCTCACAAGACTCTCAGAGAATCACAAACTTAGAGATCCTAATAGAGAGAATGATGAAACACCAAGAGGAAACAACAAGGAACCAAACGATGTTAATCAAAGGAATTGAGGAGCAGATAGCTCAACTGGCGAAGTACTTTGCAGAAATGGGTGAAAAGAAACCAAATACTTTCCTTAAAACCATTGAAGACAAACCAACCAACAACGAAGATGCTACAAAGAAGGAAGGATGGAAAAATGAGAAAATACTGGACAAAGGAAGTACCAGCCAAGAAAAACACAGCAAGGAATTCTTTCAAGGAGAGACAGAGGATAGAACTAAAGAAAAGCAGAAAATCCCCACTGGAAAATTTTCTCCAGGGGATAGAGTGATGATCAATATTCAAACCATGAAGGTGTCCCCACAGTTGTCTGATCATTACATTGTAACTAAGATCCTTCCACAAGAGTTTATAGAGGTCATCAAAGAGGAAACCGGAAGGAAGTTCACAGTGAAGAAAGACAAGCCAAGGCACTGTGATTTTCAACCTCCATGATCAGCAGAACAGAAGATGTCAAGCTAGTGACAATAAAAGAGCGCTTGTTGGGATGCAACCCAACCTGAGGTAGTTTTCTTTTCATAGCTTTTACAATAAAAATGTTGAATAATTGGTATGGATTGCAAGGAGCTAAGTTTGGTGTTGCACACCAAAACAATTTAAGGGAGAATGAAAGATTCTAAGTTTGGTGTTCCACCAAAAATATCATTTAAAAAAAAAACACATTCTCACCTCTTGCATAATGCTAGCTCCAAGCAACCAAACACATTATTCAACTGTTGACTTGCTTTCTAGCTTTAATTTCATTAACCTTTAGCAAGGACACAAGGTTTCACATATGGTTAAAACTGTTGCATAAGAGGCAGTGGCAAACAATTAAGTTTGGTGTTCCCACACCAAAATCAATCCAGAGTCACACTCAATTTATGCATACTAACCATACATTTAAGGGCTTGAGAAACAAGCAACTTTGAGAATTATGCAGGACATGAGTCAATAATTGAAGATATGGTGCATCTTAACTCAAAGAAAACACAACAGAAGGGAGAATCAAAGGTCTGCAACTTCAAAGGTTGTATCTAAACTTAATCCTTGCTGTTGTGTATTGTTTTGAACACGGGAACCATTATATATCTTGCTAAAGTGTTTAATTCGTTGCAAGTGGAATTGTTTGATTATGAACGATTTGCATGATACTTGTTATCCATCACTTAGCTTTAAATTTTGTTTTGTTTCCCATATGCTTGAATAAAAGAGATTTGGTTTGAATTGAAAAGTGAAATATCCAATGTTGCATAAGTAAGAATGGAAGTTGGTGGTGGTATATGTGTTTGATTAAATGCATAACTCATGAAATAACTGCTGCATAATATCATTCTCATTCAAGTGTGAGTTAGCTTGCTGTTGTAAAGACTCTTACCAATAATGAAAAAGCCCTTGGTAACAAAAACAGAAAGAAAAGGGAAAGAAAAAGCCAAAATGGCAATAAAAACAAAAAAATAAAGGTTGGACACCAATAGCTTGGACCCTAGGACATATGCCTGTGGTGTTCTTGTACTGAGATATGCTTGGATGAGTAAATTCTAAGGGGTATTTTAAAACCCGGTCACTTAGATCAACTGATTTGGGATGGCCAATTGAAAGTCCACAATAAAGAGCAACTTAGATACAAAACATTTAGTTATCCAAAGAGATGCTGGGCATCAATGATCCTAGGAAAAATTAGTGAGCCAAGTGTCTGTGGTGGAGAGATGTTGAGTAAAAGAAAGAAACAAATAAAGCCAAAGGCTATCACTGCAACATTTGACACCAAACCTCCAAAAGAATAATAAGCTTGTTAAGCATTGTAAGCCAAGAAAAGTTAGCAAGGGAGGAATTAAAAAGTGAGTCTTATGACAGCAAGTTTAGCAAACCTTTGATGAAAAATGTGTATTATGTAACAGCAAACAATAACTTGAGTTATCATTGTCTGCATAAAGACCCCATAGATCAAGTTCTGCTATATGCCTAATAAGGATATGTGTTCTTTTCTTATTCATTTCATTTACTCTTAGTTTTGATGCTTGCTTGGGGACAAGCAAGATTTAAGTTTGGTGTTGTGATGACAAGTCATCATATACCCATTTTTCAAGCTAATTTCACTTGTTTTGTTAGCATTTATGCACTTTCTTGCATCCTAAGTAAGTGATTTGGAGTGAAAATGCATAACTTCTTTTAATCAAGCAACCACCATGAAATTAATGTTAAATCATGAGGTTTAAGCTAATTTTAATTGAATTTTAATTGATTTATAAGCCTCTTGAATTTAGTGATACTTTGAGTGGTTGTTTTGGTTTATTGTAGGTGAAGAAAAGAAAAAAAGAGAAAAGCGTGGCCTAAGAAAGCGTGACCCAAGGAGAAGGAAGCGTGGTCAAAGGAAGGAAAAGTGTGTCGCATGCAATGAGGGAGGCAAGCATTGCCCTCCACAAGGGCACACTGCCCTGTAGGAGGACAACATAAGGGAACTAAGAAAGGAAGGCAACTCTGCCCTGCCCACTACAAGGGCAGAGCACAAATTTGTGCCTTGGAATCAAGAGGAATAAAATGTTGCCCTGTCCTCCACAAGGGCAGTATCGGGCTCACCAAGGGAGAAAATCAAAGGAAAATGTCTCCAAATGCTTGCCACAAGAGTTGAACACGGGACCATGAGGAGGCAAGGAACTAAGTCCCATCACCGTGCCAAGAAACCAAGAAAAATGAATGAGCGTGTGTTTCGGCCATGATTCGAACCTGGGACATCAAAGTGAAGACACTGCCCTGCCCTCCGCGAGGGCAGGGCAGCATTTTGTTGGTGCATGGATCTGGCGCACCAAGGCTCAATTCTGGCGCACCAAGGCTCAATTCTGGCGCACCATCTCGATCCTGGCAGCACCAATTTTTCCTGCCCTGCCCTCCGCGAGGGCAGGGCAGTGTTCTGCGCACCAAGGCACGTTCCTGGCAGCACCAGCGCGCACCACAGCTTGAATTTGGCGCACCAATTTTTCCTGCCCTGCCCTCCGCGAGGGCAGGGCAGCGTTTTGCGCACCAAGACTGCACCAAGGAAGCACCAACACGCACCAAATCCTGCCCTGCCCTCCACAAGGGCAGGGCAGCCTCCTGGGAGCTACCAATTTGGGCCGAAAAATTCAATTAAAATTCCAATTGAATTTATTTCTTCACCAAATCAAAAGCCCATCCAAATCCCAATATCCAAGAATAGAAAGTGTATAAATAGGAGTTAGTTTGATGTAATTAGGACTTTTACTTTCACCTTTACTTTGAACTTTTAGCTTTGCTTTTGAATTTGGCACTTTCTTTGAGCTTTGAGCTTTTGCACTTTCCTTGAGAAATTTGACCGAGAGTTCAGAGAATTGGGGAGGAGAATTGATCTCTCTTCTTCCTCATTCTTGCCTGAGCACTTTTAGTTTTCTTGTTTTGAGTTTTGGGTGTGAAGAGTTGAGGAAATTCTGTCTCAACCTCCATTCAAAATCTCTTCAATCACCTTCTGCATAATTGAATTCAATTTCAATTTCCTTTACTGCTTCTTCTTCTAATTCTTGTTAATTTCTTTGATTACTTGGATCTGGGAAGGTAATTGAGATCTAGGCTCTGCTACCTAGTCTCTTGAACCCTGAGATCCCAATTTCCTTTTGGTTCATCTGTGAACCTTGCTGCATTTTAATTTCAATTTCTGTTAGAATCATCATAGCTTCCAATTCAATTTCTGCCTTATTAATTGTGGCAATTCAATTTCTCTTTGTTTAGATTCTGCAATCCCAGTCCTCAAACCCCTTTTATATTCAAGCAATTTACATTCCTTGCAATTTAAGTTACTGCAATTTACATTTCTTGCACTTTAAGTTTCAGTCATTTACTTTCTTGTTCTTTAAGATTCTGCAAGTTTACTTTCCTGCTCTTTAATTTACTGCAATTTGCCCTTCCCCCTTTACATTTACTGTCATTTACTTCCTGTTAACCACAAATCACTCAACCAACACTTGATTCGCTTGACTAAACCAACCACTAAACTAAAATTGCTCAATCCTTCAATCCCTGTGGGATCGACCTCACTCATGTGAGTTATTATTACTTGATGCGACCCGGTACACTTGCCGGTGAGTTTTGTGTCAGATCGTTTTCCGCACATCAAGTTTTTGGCGCCGTTGCCGGGGATTGAAATAGATTGACAATGATTAAGTGAAGTGGAGGTCTAGATTAAGCACTTTTTCTTTTCCATTTCTCTAACATACTAACTGTTTGAGAAATTGCCTCTACTAACTCACTAACAATTTATCTCAATTAACTGCACTCAATTCTTAAGAGTGCTGTTGTTTAGTCATCCTGATTGTTTGCGTATCACAGGAAATCGAATTTCTACAGACAAAGAGCGTCATGACATGAAGCCACCACTTATTACACTCATTAAGAACAATTGTTCTTATGACGGAAATCCATCAGAAGATCCTCAGCAGCACATATCCATTTTTCTGAAGACTTGTAATGCAGTCAAAACCGATGGTTCAGGTCATGACACTTATAAGATCCTGTTATTCCCTTTTTCATTAAAGGGTGAAGCTGCACAATGGTTTGAAACTTTTCTCCCAGGAAGTATCACTAGTTGGGATGATTTGGTCACCAAATTTCTGGCCAAATTCACCTCATCCAGACAGATCATCCAGCTAAAAGAGGAGGAACATCTATTCACACAAGGGGATGAAGAACCACTCTTTAAGGCCTGGGAAAGATACAAGAAAGCAACTGATAAAGTGGGCTTCCGAGCGTTCTATGAAGGATTGACCCCAGAAACAAGGAAAGCAGTGGACTATTTTTCAGACGGCCTACTCAAGGCAACAACAACTACCCAAGGAACTGCAGACTTCAATGACAAAGGAGTCAACAACCAACATTCATTTGAGAAACCACAGAATGCAATCTCAGAAAAAGAAGAGACAAATATTGAAGGGGTGAATGCATTCAAGGACTTAACCAGAAAAATGCACCCTCAACCACAGCAAAACATGGAGATATCTGCTGCAGTGAATGCCAAATTTCCACCATGGAGACCCCATTCCTATCTGAGAATGAGGGAGTCGCAACATCCAGAACAAGGAGGTTTCCACCAAGGCAACTTCATGACCACAAACAATCAACATCACCCACCCACTAATACCACTCAAAGCCAACACTCGCAACACAGACACTCTCAGACCCATCTCAACTGGAGAAGGAACGAGTACCAAAATCACAAACCAAGGGACTTCAATTATAACAACCCCAACTTCACAAACCAGCAAAAACAACATCATAGCAATAACAACCACTACATGCCACCACACCCACCCTTCCTACCTTTAACATCTCATAACCAACCAACCTCACAAGACTCTCAGAGAATCACAAACTTAGAGATCCTAATAGAGAGAATGATGAAACACCAAGAGGAAACAACAAGGAACCAAACGATGTTAATCAAAGGAATTGAGGAGCAGATAGCTCAACTGGCGAAGTACTTTGCAGAAATGGGTGAAAAGAAACCAAATACTTTCCTTAAAACCATTGAAGACAAACCAACCAACAACGAAGATGCTACAAAGAAGGAAGGATGGAAAAATGAGAAAATACTGGACAAAGGAAGTACCAGCCAAGAAAAACACAGCAAGGAATTCTTTCAAGGAGAGACAGAGGATAGAACTAAAGAAAAGCAGAAAATCCCCACTGGAAAATTTTCTCCAGGGGATAGAGTGATGATCAATATTCAAACCATGAAGGTGTCCCCACAGTTGTCTGATCATTACATTGTAACTAAGATCCTTCCACAAGAGTTTATAGAGGTCATCAAAGAGGAAACCGGAAGGAAGTTCACAGTGAAGAAAGACAAGCCAAGGCACTGTGATTTTCAACCTCCATGATCAGCAGAACAGAAGATGTCAAGCTAGTGACAATAAAAGAGCGCTTGTTGGGATGCAACCCAACCTGAGGTAGTTTTCTTTTCATAGCTTTTACAATAAAAATGTTGAATAATTGGTATGGATTGCAAGGAGCTAAGTTTGGTGTTGCACACCAAAACAATTTAAGGGAGAATGAAAGATTCTAAGTTTGGTGTTCCACCAAAAATATCATTTAAAAAAAAAACACATTCTCACCTCTTGCATAATGCTAGCTCCAAGCAACCAAACACATTATTCAACTGTTGACTTGCTTTCTAGCTTTAATTTCATTAACCTTTAGCAAGGACACAAGGTTTCACATATGGTTAAAACTGTTGCATAAGAGGCAGTGGCAAACAATTAAGTTTGGTGTTCCCACACCAAAATCAATCCAGAGTCACACTCAATTTATGCATACTAACCATACATTTAAGGGCTTGAGAAACAAGCAACTTTGAGAATTATGCAGGACATGAGTCAATAATTGAAGATATGGTGCATCTTAACTCAAAGAAAACACAACAGAAGGGAGAATCAAAGGTCTGCAACTTCAAAGGTTGTATCTAAACTTAATCCTTGCTGTTGTGTATTGTTTTGAACACGGGAACCATTTATATCTTGCTAAAGTGTTTAATTCGTTGCAAGTGGAATTGTTTGATTATGAACGATTTGCATGATACTTGTTATCCATCACTTAGCTTTAAATTTTGTTTTGTTTCCCATATGCTTGAATAAAAGAGATTTGGTTTGAATTGAAAAGTGAAATATCCAATGTTGCATAAGTAAGAATGGAAGTTGGTGGTGGTATATGTGTTTGATTAAATGCATAACTCATGAAATAACTGCTGCATAATATCATTCTCATTCAAGTGTGAGTTAGCTTGCTGTTGTAAAGACTCTTACCAATAATGAAAAAGCCCTTGGTAACAAAAACAGAAAGAAAAGGGAAAGAAAAAGCCAAAATGGCAATAAAAACAAAAAAATAAAGGTTGGACACCAATAGCTTGGACCCTAGGACATATGCCTGTGGTGTTCTTGTACTGAGATATGCTTGGATGAGTAAATTCTAAGGGGTATTTTAAAACCCGGTCACTTAGATCAACTGATTTGGGATGGCCAATTGAAAGTCCACAATAAAGAGCAACTTAGATACAAAACATTTAGTTATCCAAAGAGATGCTGGGCATCAATGATCCTAGGAAAAATTAGTGAGCCAAGTGTCTGTGGTGGAGAGATGTTGAGTAAAAGAAAGAAACAAATAAAGCCAAAGGCTATCACTGCAACATTTGACACCAAACCTCCAAAAGAATAATAAGCTTGTTAAGCATTGTAAGCCAAGAAAAGTTAGCAAGGGAGGAATTAAAAAGTGAGTCTTATGACAGCAAGTTTAGCAAACCTTTGATGAAAAATGTGTATTATGTAACAGCAAACAATAACTTGAGTTATCATTGTCTGCATAAAGACCCCATAGATCAAGTTCTGCTATATGCCTAATAAGGATATGTGTTCTTTTCTTATTCATTTCATTTACTCTTAGTTTTGATGCTTGCTTGGGGACAAGCAAGATTTAAGTTTGGTGTTGTGATGACAAGTCATCATATACCCATTTTTCAAGCTAATTTCACTTGTTTTGTTAGCATTTATGCACTTTCTTGCATCCTAAGTAAGTGATTTGGAGTGAAAATGCATAACTTCTTTTAATCAAGCAACCACCATGAAATTAATGTTAAATCATGAGGTTTAAGCTAATTTTAATTGAATTTTAATTGATTTATAAGCCTCTTGAATTTAGTGATACTTTGAGTGGTTGTTTTGGTTTATTGTAGGTGAAGAAAAGAAAAAAAGAGAAAAGCGTGGCCTAAGAAAGCGTGACCCAAGGAGAAGGAAGCGTGGTCAAAAGAAGGAAAAGTGTGTCGCATGCAATGAGGGAGGCAAGCATTGCCCTCCACAAGGGCACACTGCCCTGTAGGAGGACAACATAAGGGAACTAAGAAAGGAAGGCAACTCTGCCCTGCCCACTACAAGGGCAGAGCACAAATTTGTGCCTTGGAATCAAGAGGAATAAAATGTTGCCCTGTCCTCCACAAGGGCAGTATCGGGCTCACCAAGGGAGAAAATCAAAGGAAAATGTCTCCAAATGCTTGCCACAAGAGTTGAACACGGGACCATGAGGAGGCAAGGAACTAAGTCCCATCACCGTGCCAAGAAACCAAGAAAAATGAATGAGCGTGTGTTTCGGCCATGATTCGAACCTGGGACATCAAAGTGAAGACACTGCCCTGCCCTCCGCGAGGGCAGGGCAGCATTTTGTTGGTGCATGGATCTGGCGCACCAAGGCTCAATTCTGGCGCACCATCTCGATCCTGGCAGCACCAATTTTTCCTGCCCTGCCCTCCGCGAGGGCAGGGCAGTGTTCTGCGCACCAAGGCACGTTCCTGGCAGCACCAGCGCGCACCACAGCTTGAATTTGGCGCACCAATTTTTCCTGCCCTGCCCTCCGCGAGGGCAGGGCAGCGTTTTGCGCACCAAGACTGCACCAAGGAAGCACCAACACGCACCAAATCCTGCCCTGCCCTCCACAAGGGCAAGGCAGCCTCCTGGGAGCTACCAATTTGGGCCAAAAAATTCAATTAAAATTCCAATTGAATTCATTTCTTCACCAAATCAAAAGCCCATCCAAATCCCAATATCCAAGAATAGAAAGTGTATAAATAGGAGTTAGTTTGATGTAATTAGGACTTTTACTTTCACCTTTACTTTGAACTTTTAGCTTTGCTTTTGAATTTGGCACTTTCTTTGAGCTTTGAGCTTTTGCACTTTCCTTGAGAAATTTGACCGAGAGTTCAGAGAATTGGGGAGGAGAATTGATCTCTCTTCTTCCTCATTCTTGCCTGAGCACTTTTAATTTTCTTGTTTTGAGTTTTGGGTGTGAAGAGTTGAGGAAATTCTGTCTCAACCTCCATTCAAAATCTCTTCAATCACCTTCTGCATAATTGAATTCAATTTCAATTTCCTTTACTGCTTCTTCTTCTAATTCTTGTTAATTTCTTTGATTACTTGGATCTGGGAAGGTAATTGAGATCTAGGCTCTGCTACCTAGTCTCTTGAACCTTGAGATCCCAATTTCCTTTTGGTTCATCTGTGAACCTTGCTGCATTTTAATTTCAATTTCTGTTAGAATCATCATAGCTTCCAATTCAATTTCTGCCTTATTAATTGTGGCAATTCAATTTCTCTTTGTTTAGATTCTGCAATCCCAGTCCTCAAACCCCTTTTATATTCAAACAATTTACATTCCTTACAATTTAAGTTACTGCAATTTACATTTCTTTCACTTTAAGTTTCAGTCATTTACTTTCTTGTTCTTTAAGATTCTGCAAGTTTACTTTCCTGCTCTTTAATTTACTGCAATTTGCCCTTCCCCCTTTACATTTACTATCATTTACTTCCTGTTAACCACAAATCACTCAACCAACACTTGATTCGCTTGACTAAACCAACCACTAAACTAAAATTGCTCAATCCTTCAATCCCTGTGGGATCGACCTCACTCATGTGAGTTATTATTACTTGATGCGACCCGGTACACTTGCCGGTGAGTTTTGTGTCGGATCGTTTTCCGCACATCAGAGAGAAGGTGGGTTGAGGTAGGTAGGGATCCTGTGGGGTCCATAAATCCTGAGGTGATCCTGTGGGGTTCACAGATCCTGAGGTGTCAAGGATGAATCATCCCTGCACCAATTAGGCGTGTAAAACACCCTCAGCATACAATTCTGGCGTTTAACGCCAGATTGATGCTTGTTTCTGGCGTTAAATGCCAGCTCTATGCTTGTTTTGGGCGTTCAGTGCCAGTCTGCAGCATGTTTCTGGTGTTGAACGCCAGTTCCATGCTTGTTTCTGGCGTTTAACGCCAGCTCTCCTCAGGGTGTAATCCTGTCATTTAAACGCCAGTCTGCTGCTTGTTTCTGGCATTCAACGCCAGAGTCATGCTCTGTTCTGGCGTTGAACGCCAGCCAAATGCTCCTTATTGGCGTTTAAACGCCAGTAAGCTCTTCCTCTAGTGTGTGCTGTTTCCTCTGCTGTTTTTTATTCTGTTTTTAATTTTTAGTATTTATTTTATGACTCCACATGATCATGAACCTAATAAAACATAAAAGAACAATAAAAATATAGATGAATAAAAATTGGTTGCCTCTCAATAAGCGCTTCTCTAATGTCAATAGCTTGACAATGAGCTCTCATGGAGCTTCACATATGTTCAGAGCATTGTTGGGACCTCCCAACACCAAACTTAGAGTTTGAATGTAGGGGTTCAACACCAAACTTAGAGTTTGGTTGTGGCCTCCCAACACCAAACTTAGAGTTTGATTGTGGGAGCTTTGTTTGACTCTGTATTGAGAGAAGCTTATCGTGCCTCTTTTTCATGTTTACAGAGGGATACCCTTGGGCCTTAAACACAAGGTAGTCCTCATTCAATTGAAGGACTAATTCTCCTCTGTTAACATCAATCACAGCTCCTGCTGTGGCTAGGAAGGGTCTTCCAAGGATGATGCATTCGTCCTCTTCCTTCGTAGTGTCTAAGATTATGAAATCAGCAGGGATGTAAAGGCCTTTAACCTTCACTATCACGTCCTCTACTGATCCATAAGTTTGCCTTACTGACTTCTCTACCATCTGTAATGAGACTGTGACAGCCTGTACCTCAAAGATCCCCAGCTTCTCCATTACAGAGAGTGGCAAAAGATTTATACCTGACCTCAGGTCACATAGAGCCTTCTCAAAGGTCATGGTGCCCATGGTACAGGGTATTAAGAATTTACTAGGATCTTGTTTCTTTTGAGGTAGAGTTTGCTAAACTCATGTATCTAGTTCACTAATGAGCAAGGGAGAACTCTTTCTTGCTGGGAGACGTCCCATGAGGTTTTCCTTATTGGGATTCACATCCTCCCCTTCCTCTCTAGGTTCGGCCATTTTGATTATGTCAATGGCCTTGCACTCTCTTTTTGGATTCTCTTCAGTATTGCTTGGGAGAGTACTAGGAGGAGTTTCAGTGATTTTCTTACTCAGCTGGCCCACTTGTGCCTCCAAATTTCTAATAGAGGACCTTGTTTCACTCATGAAACTTAAAGTGTCCTTAGACAGATCAGAGACTATATTTGCTAAGCTAGAGGAGTTCTGCTCAGAATTCTCTGTCTGTTGCTGAGAAGATGATGAAAAATGCTTGCTATTGCTGAGCCTGTTTCTTCCACCATTATTAAAGCCTTGTTGAGGCTTTTGTTGATCCTTCCATGAGAAATTCGGATGATTTTTTCATGAGGAATTATAGGTGTTTCCATAGGGTTCACCCATGTAATTTACCTCTGCCATTGCAGGGTTCTCAGGATCATAAGCTTCTTCTTTAGAAGAGCCTATTTAGTACTGTTGGATGCATTTTGCCATCCATTCAGACTCTGAGAAATCATGTTGACTTATTGAGTCAATATTTTTTTCTGAGCCAATATGGCATTCAGAGCATCAATTTCAAGAACTCCCTTCCTCTGAGGAGTCCCATTACTTACAGGATTCCTCTCAGAAGTGTACATGAATTGGTTATTTGCAATTATGTCAATGAGTTCTTGAGCTTCTACAGGCGTTTTCTTTAGGTGAATGGATCCACCTGCAGAATGGTCCAGTGACATCTTAGAGAACTCAGATAGACCATAATAGAATATATCCAAAATGGTCCATTCTGAAAGCATGTCAGAAGGACACCTTTTGGTCATCTACTTGTATCTTTCCCAAGCTTCATAGAGGGATTCACCATCTTTTTGTTTGAAGGTCTAAACATCTACTCTAAGCTTGCTCAACTTTTGAGGAGGAAAGAACTTAGCCAAGAAGGCCGTGACCAGCTTATCCCAAGAGTCCAGGCTATCTTTAGGTTGTGAGTCCAACCATGTTCTAGCTCTGTCACTTACAGCAAAAGGGAAAATCATGAACCTGTAGACTTCAGAATCTACTCCATTAGTCTTAACAGTCTCACAGATCTGCAAGAATTCAGTTAAAAACTGATAGGGATCTTCTAATGAAAGTCCATGGAACTTGCAGTTCTGTTGCATTAGAGTAACTAGTTGAGGTTTCATCTCAAAATTGTTTGCTCCAATGGCAGGGATTGAGATGCTTCTTCCCTCAAACTTGGAAGTGGCTGTAGTATAGTTACCAAGCATCCTCCTTGCATTATTATTTTCGGCTGCCATCTCCTCTTCCTTTTCGAAAGTTTCTGTAAGGTTGTCTCTGGATTGTTGTAATTTAGCTTCTCTTAGTTTCCTCTTCAGAGTCCTTTCAGGTTCAGGATCTGCTTCAACAAGAATATTCTTGTCCTTGCTCCTGCTCATATGAAAAAGAATGGAATAGAAAATAATAATAGGGATCCTCTTTACCACAGCAGAGAGATTCCTTTATGTTAGTGGAAGAAGAAAAGAATAGAAGAAGGAAGAGAGGAAAATTCGAACTCAAAGAGGAAGAGGGGGTTTGAATTTTAAGATGAAGAGAAGTGTTAGTAAATGAATAAATAAATAGATAGAGATGAGAGAGAAGAGTTTTCAAAAACTAACTAAAATAAAAGAAAAATATTAAAGTTAAAATTCGAAAATTAAGAGAAGGAATAAAAATAAAAAATAAAATTTGAAACAATTAGTTAAAAAAAGAATTTTGAAAAAGATGGAGGTAATTTTCCAAAATTAGAGAGAGAAAAGTAGTTAGGTGGTTTTGAAAAAGATAAGAAACAAACAAAAAGTTAATTAGTTAGTTGAAAAAGATTTGAAAATCAATTTTAAAAAGATAAGAAGTTAGAAAAGATTTTGAAATTAAATTTTTTTGAAAAAAGATATGATTTTGAAAAAGATATGATTGAAATTTATTTTGAAAAAGATTTGATTTTTAAAATTAAAATTGATTACTTGACTAACAAGAAATTAAAAGATATGATTCTAGAATTTAAAGATTGAACCTTTCTTAACAAGAAAGTAACAAATTTCAAATTTTTTAATCAATCACATTAATTGTTAGTAATGTTTTGAAATTTATGAAATAAAATTAAGAAAAAGATTTTGAAAAAAATTTTTTAAAAGTTTTCGAAAATAATAAAAAAATTGAAAAAGATTTTGAAAAGATAGGATTTTTAAAATTGAAATCTTGACTTGACTAACAAGAAACAACTTATTTTAAAAAATTTTGACTAAGTCAACCCAAAATTTTGAATTTTATGAGAGAAATAAGGGAAATATATTTTTTTGATTTTTGAATTTTTAATGATGAGAGAGAAAAACACAAAAATGACTCACAACATGAAAATTATGAATCAAAACACATGATGCATGCAAGAACACTATGAATGTCAAGATAAACACCAAGAACACTTTGAAGATCAAGATGAACATCAAGACTTATTTTTGAAAAATTTTCAAGAAAAGAAAAACATGCAAGACACCAAACTTTGAAATCTTTAATGCTTAGACACTACGAATGCAAAAATGCATATGAAAAATAACAAAAGACACAAAACAAGAAAATTTAAAGATCAAACAAGAAGACTTATCAAGAACGACTTGAAGATCATGAAGAACACATGCATGAATTTTTGAAAAAAGAATGCATAAATTTGAAAAACATGCAATTGACACCAAACTTAAAATTTGACTCTAGACTCAAACAAGAAACACAAAATTATTTTTGATTTTTATGATTTTATGAAATTTTTTGTTGCTTTTTTCGAAAATAATTTTTGGAGAAACGAAAACAAAAAAATTTTTGAAAACTTTTTGAAAAGAAAATTACCTAATCAGAGCAACAAGATGAACCGTCAGTTGTCCAAACTCGAACTATCCCCGGCAACGGCGCCAAAAACTTGGTGTTGTTGCCGGAATCTTGAACAATCGCTGGCTTCAAACTTGAACAATCCCCGGCAACAGCGCTAAAAACTTGGTGCACGAAATTGTGATCATCAACAATGGCGCCAATGGCTTGGTAGCGCTCTCAAACGTGAATCACACTTTGTCACAACTTCGCACAACTAACCAGCAAGTGCACTGGGTCGTCCAAGTAGTACCTTACGTGAGTAAGGGTCGAATCCCACGGAGATTGTTAGTATGAAGCAAGCTATGGTCATCTTGTAAATCTCAGTTAGGCAGATTCAAATGGTTATAAAGGTTTCAAAAATAATAATAAATAAAGCATAAAATAAAGATAGAGATACTTATGTAAATCATTGGTAGGAACTTCAGATAAGTGTATGGAGATGCTGTGTTCCTTTTGAATATCTGCTTTCCTGCTGCTTTTGTCCAATCCTTCTTACTCCTTTCCATGGCAAGCTGTATGTAGGGCATCACCGTTGTCAATGGCTACTTCCTATCCTCTCAGTGAAAATGGTCCAAATGCTCTTGCCACAGCACGGCTAATCATCTGTCGGTTCTCGATCATGTCGGAATGGAATCCATTGATTCTCTTGCGTCTGTCACTACGCCCAACAATCGCGAGTTTGAAGCTCGTCACAGTCATTCAATCCCTGAATCCTACTCGGAATACCACAGACAAGGTTTAGACTTTCCGGATTCTCAAGAATGGCTGCCAAAGGGTTCTAGCTTATACCACAAAGATTCTGATTAAGGAATCCAAGAGATACACGCTCGGTCTAAAGTAGAACGAAAGTGGTTGTTAGTCACGCGTTCATAGGTGAGAATGATGATGAGTGTCACGGATCATCACATTCATCATGTTGAAGTGCAACGAATATCTTAGAACAAGAATAAGCTGAATTGAATAGAAAATAGTAGTAATTGCATTGAAACTCGAGGTACAGCAGATCTCCACACCCTTAATCCATGGTGTGTAGAAACTCCACCGTTGAAAATACATAAGTGATGGTCCAGGCATGGCCGAATGGCCAGCCCCCATAAACATGATCAAAGGATCATAAGGTAATCCGAAAATAATCCAAAGATGTCTAATACAATAGTGAAATGTCCTATTTATACTAGACTAGTTACTAGGGTTTACAGAAATAAGTCTAAATGCAGAAATCAACTTCCGGGGCCCACTTTGGTGTGTGCCTGGGCTGAGCTTGAGCTTTACACGTGTAGAGGCTTCTCTTGGAGTTAAACGCCAAGTTGTAACGTGTTTTTGGCGTTTAACTCTAGTTTATGACGTGTTTTTGGCGTTTTACTCCAGAATGTAACATGGAACTGGCGTTAAACGCCAGTTTGTGTCGTCTAAGCTCGAACAAAGTATGGACCATTAAATACTGCTGGAAAGCTCTGGATGTCTACTTTCCAAAGCCATTGAGATCGCGCCATTTGGATTTCTGTAGCTCCAAAAAATCCATTTCGAGTGCAGGGAGGTCTGAATCCAACAGCATCAGCAGTCCTTTTTCAGCCTGAATCAGATTTTTGCTCAAGTCCCTCAATTTTAGCCATAAAATACCTGAAATCACAGAAAATCACACAAACTCGTAGTAAAATCCAGAAATGTGAATTTTGCATAAAAACTAATGAAAACATCCCTAAAAGTAGCTAGATTCTACTAAAAACTACCTAAAAACAATGCCAAAAAGCGTATAAATTATCCGCTCATCAGTTACTCCTACAACTGGGATTGGAAGAGCGATTAAGACGAAGAAGTTGAATCTAAGGTATATAGGACCATTTGAGGTTTTGAGGTGAATCGGGCCGGTGGGATATCAAGTAGCTTTACTGCCGCGTTTGTCTAACTTACGTGACGTATTCCACGTGTCAGAACTCTGTAAGTAGACGTCGGATGCGGCTCATGTGTTAGAGCCAGAGTTGGTTGAGCTAAAGGCAAAGTTAACATTTCAGGTAACACTGGTGCGGATTGACGACAATAGTGTGAAGAAACTACGAGGAAAGGAAGTTCAATTGATCAAAGTTGCTTAGAAGAGAGCAGAAGTGGAAGAGCATACTTGGAAATTGGAGTCTGAGATGCGAAAGGATTATCTAGAGCTATTCTCAGGCAATCACTAAATTTTGGGGACAAAATTTCTTATTTGGTGGGGAAAATATAAGAACCGCGACTAATTAACCTATTAATTAATTAAATTAATTTTCCAAAATAGGATCCAAAAATATATAATGTTAATTAGAAAAATTTAAATATGATTTTTGGACTCAGTAGATTTTTTTGAGTTGGAAAATTTAATCTTCGAAAAATTGTGTAAAAATGCGAATCGATAAATTAACTGACAGTACCGGCTTATCTGTCCGGTACTATGCAAGAGTGATAAAAACTATTGTCATTTTTAGGTTTTGATTTTTATGAAATATATGATGTTAGTTTGAGCATTGGTGCTTGTTGGAGTTGCTTTGGATATTTGGAAGCATTGGATTGTGGTTGAAAGCTTGATTTGCGCATAATTTGGTGTTTTGCACATATTGGAAATCGGCCAAAGTATAGTTTTGGTTTCCTCGATGTAATATGTAATATTTCTAGACAATTAGGCTAGTGGACCATTGGATAGGTTTGAATTGTTGATAGTGGATTTTAAATATTTTTTCTTTAGGATGATTTTAATGAATTGTGATATTGTTGTCTATTATTGAGATTGAAGTTGAATAATGATACTATTGAGTAGTGATAATTGGGTTTGGATGATTATGAATGTTAATGAATGATGAGGTTTGTTGATGTTGATAGAGGATGGTGAAATGATATTTTGTGACATAAATTGTTGAGATTTGAGTTTACATGTAGAATTTGGTATACGAAATGGATGATTTTATGTGTTGCCAGGTTATAGAATGATGAAAAGGCATATGAATATGATTTAGGTACATTAGGTTTATTTTGAATATGAATCAGTGATTTTGGATTAAGAGTTTGGTAAAATTGAGGTTTAGAGATTTTTGGTGAAAATGGATTTTTGACGAACTTTGGCAGATTATATCTTAAGTTTTAGTTTTTGAAATTGAATGAATTTTCTATCAAACTAAAGATAATTCAAAGAGCTTTAAAATGGTATAGATTTTGTAGAAATCAGAATTTTGTAGAAAAAGATATGATCATTGAAAGTTGGTGTGAAAAATTTGATTTCTGTGATGTTGCGAAAATTGAGTTCTGGTTTGTGTGCACACACACACTGTTGTGCACGTGCTCTGAGCAAGGGCCATGTTTTGACTGGTGCGTATGCACACCCTTGTGTGCACACACACTCTTTAAAATTTTGAAAGCGTGCGTATGCACACTCTTGTGCGCATGCACACTCTTGTGCGCATGCACACACAGGGATATGCCTACTTTGCGAAATTGCAAGTTGTGCGTACGCACAACATCATGCGCATGCACACGCTAAAAAGTACCTTTTGTTGTGGGCATTCACACGTATCCATGCGTGCATTCAAAATGGAAAGTTTTACATTCTGTGCGTGCGCACACCTCTATGCGTACGCACACTGCCCTGTTCTTTTAAGAAAACCTTATTTTTAAATGTTTTACCTTCCCTGCAAGCTTGTGAACTTCTGTAAATCTTATCTAGGGTGTTCTAACTTGTTTTTAGGCTTTAAAACATAGGTGAATTTTACATGAACTTAGAAGATGGAGACTTAGGTTTCTGGAGTATTGAGGATAGATTAGTTGAGAGAGATGGTGGAGTACTGTAATGGTGATTGAAAATGATGAATTTTGGATTGATGACGTTGAGACGAGTATAGGACTCGGAGTGGACTGAGTATTGAAAATGATTCTAAAAATCACTGATGCACTATTTTATATTGAGCTTGTTGAGACACTATGCGCCTGGCAATGACGGTGGTTAATTCCGTTTGTCGAGGTCGCGGTGTAAAGACGGTGGTTAATCCCGCTTACGCTTAGATGTGAGGTCTGTGGCAGAGTATCCCGATCGCATCCTTTCGGATCACAAGAGTGTGCATGCACTATATCTTGGACCGTGGGCCAGGCACAATATCCCAGGAGATTCACATTTATACGTGACCGAAAGGCGACATCTCCATATAGATGTGTCGGGTTGGCAGTTGAACCAACAATGTGATATCACAGCCAAATAGGATAGACATTCATCATGTGCATCTTCTATCTGTTTGCTTGCTTTGCCGACTTGAATTGCTTTCCTAATTGTAAAACATGATTATTTGCTTCTTGAATTTCTTGATATACATGTTATACTTGTGCTTTACTTGCATTGCTATTACTTGTATTTTCTACTGGTATTGAGGAGGTTTTGAAGTCGCTGGCGATGGGATCACATGGTGGTTAGGCTAGCGAAGGCTGTGGTACAACGAAGAATTACTAGATTAGAATTCCACTAAGTTAGATTCCCTCATTTCATTATGGTTTTAAGTAATGGTTATAAATTTACTCATGTTTTAAGCTTGAATCTCATAATGGATATAAAGTTCTAGCATTGCCTCTGGCGTCTCAGAGTCTTATATCTTACATTACTAGGCACTGTTACCATATTGAGAACCTTTGGTTCTCATTCCATACTTTGTTGTTGTTTTTCAGATGCAGGTTGTAACCCACCTTGGTGAGTTATGTGATGGTGACAGAGCGGAGGATCTTTATCTCATTTTGGAGTCATTTTGGTCAATTTGATTAGTTCTCTCTCTCTTTTGTATTTATATTTGCCTTAGAGGCTTACTTTGAGAGACATATTGTATATGCTGTTTTACTTTTCAAAGCTCTGTATTGTCTGTATATAACTAGCCGGCTTAAACTCCACGGGTTGTGGCTAGTACCTTATGACTATTCTACTTATATATCTATATATGTCTTAATATCTTGTATCTACATCTTGTGCCTCGATTTGTGTAGCTTTGTGTGAACTTTTCGCGCTTTTGTAATTCCGTATTTGAGCTTATTTCTTCATCGGGCTTCTAAAATTATTATTCCTTTCTATATATATTTATGTATAAACCTTAGAATTGTTGTAACCTTTGATTAACATTTACTTTACAGCATGAAGTAAAGCTTAACATAATTAGGGTGTTACAAATGTTACATGACTAGTAATAATTTATACCTATATTTAAAGAAGTTTTGCATACAAAAACCATATAATTTATACTTATATTTACTAGAATTTTGCACACATAAATCAGTACAGTTTGCACCCATGTTTTTCAAAATTTATACACATAAATTAGTAAAAATTCATTTATTAAAAATAATTTAGTATTTATGCTTGCCAAATGATGGCCAAAACTATTAAAAGTTACTGGCCCCAAGAATTTCTCTTTATTGAAAGTTATGTTTAGTATGATTTACCAAAATATACGTGCTACAAATTTTTGAAAAATAAAACTTTTATCAAACCAAATCTAAATAATTTATTCAAAGAAAGACTAAGTAATTTATTACATATGTTCAAGAATCTAATAGTTCTTGGTGCACGGATTCCCACACTCCATACAATTGAACTAGCAAGTGCACCGGGTCGTCCAAGTAATACCTGAGGTGAGTCAGGGTCGATCCCACGAGGATTGTCGGCTTGGATCAAACAGTGGTTATCTTGTAAATCTTAGTCGGGCGAAAAGAAAGGTTGTTTAGTTGTTTAAATGCATAAAAGTAAAATAAAGATAACGTTACTCAGTAATTGTGAATGTAATGATAAGAAGATGGTAAAGGCTTCAGAGATGCTTTGTTCTTCTGGATCAATACTTTCTTACTATCTACTCCAACTGTGAATGATTTCTTCTATAGCAGGCTGTATGTGATCAACACCGGTTTGAGCGGCTGCCAATCTTCCTCTAGGCTGAACATTAGGTTTAGTGCGCATCCAGTCTAAATTAGGGTGAAGCTCCTGCAGTTCATCCCCATGGTGATCCTACTCAAAACGCCATAGACAAGGTCAAATCTTCCGATCAGAGAATGATGAGCCTTGATTCTAGCCTTTACTACAAAAACCCTAATCTCCCCATACCTCGGCTAAACTGATGTCTTGAGAAGTCCCCAATGAAGTCGTGGATTAGTTATCTAAGAGATGTATCCTCAAGCTAGTGGTTCATTGATATCCGATGAAAGACGCTCGCTGAACCCATGTAGAATAGAGATAACTTTTGATGGTTCAACTCATTCATAAGTTTGAAGAATGAAGATACATCTTAGGAGAGAATCAAACATGAATTGAAACAGAATAGTAGTACTTTTGTTAATCCATAAAACTTAGTAGAACTCCTAACCTTAACCTACGAGGTTTAGTGACTCATGCTGATAGAAGAAATACAAAATGAAACATAAAAGTGGGCAAGAGTCCCTAACAAGGGTGCACTCTTGTCTTTATATACTAATCTCATAACTAAGGATTACGGAAATATGATAGGCTTAGGCTTGTAGTGCAAAAATCCACTTTCGGGGCCCACTTGGTGAGTGTTTGGGTTGAGCTTTATTGTCTCCCACGTGCTAAGAGTCTTCTTGGGCATTGAACGCCTGCTTGGGATACCTTTGTAGGCGTTTGACATCAGCTGCTCCCTTTTGGGCATCCAGCGCCAGGAAGAGGGTAGGTGGCTGGCATTGCACACCAGTTTTGGGCCTTTATATTCAAAGACAAGTATAAACTATTATATGTTTCTAGAAAGCCCTGGATGTTAGCTTTCCATAGTTGTTGAGAACGCTCTATTTGGATATCGATAGCTCTAGAAATGCTTGCTTGAATGCACGGAGGTTAGATCTTGACAGCATCTGCCACGCTTTCCTTGCCTCTGAATTAGACTTTGTGAATATTCTCATATTTCAGCCAAAAAATACTTGAAATCACCATAAAACACAACAACTCATAGTAGAATCCAAAAATGTGAATTTTACACTAAAACCTATGAAAATATAACAAAACTAAAACAAAACATGCTAAAAACTATATGAAAATGATGCCAAAAAGTGTATAAAATATCCGCTCATCACAACACCAAACTTAAATTGTTGCTTGTCCCCAAGCAACTAAAAATAAAGTAGGATAAAAAGAAGAGTAAGATACAATAAATCTCAGAATTTTCAATGAAGCTTAGTTTCAATTAGATGAGCGGGACTTAATAGCTTTTTGCTTCTGAATAGTTTTGGCATCGCACTATCCATTGAAACTCAGAAGTGTTGGCCTCTTTAGGAACTTAGAATCTAGATGATATTATTGACTCTCTTATTTTATTTCTTTTTTTATTCTTGAACACGGCATTTTAGAGTCTTGGGCGTGGCCCTAAGCACCTTGTTTTCCAGTATTACCACCGGATACATAAATGTTACAGACACTTAACTGGGTGAACCGTTTCGGATTGTGACTCAGCTTTGCTAGAATCCCCAGATAAAGGTGTCCAGAGTTCTTAAGCACACTCTATTTGCTTTGGATAACGACTCTAACTGCTCAGTCTGAAGTTCTTTTACTTGACACCTTCACACACAAGCATATAGTTAGGGACGACACTGTTCATTTGGAGTGCTTAGGCCAAGATTTTACTCCTTCTAGGCCCTCCTAACCATTGATGCTCAAAGCCTTAGATCCTTTTACCCTTGCCTTTTGTTTTAAAGGGTTATTGGTTTTTTGCTCTTGCCTTTTGGTTTAAAGAGCTATTGGCTTTTCTATTTTTATTTCTTTTTCTGCTATATACTTTTTTCGCATTTATTTATTTATTTATTTTTTCGCATATATTGCTTTTTTGCTGCTTTTTCTTGCTTCAAGAATCAATTTTTGGATTTTTCAGATTACCAATAATACTTCTTCTTTTTTACCATTCTTTCAAGAGCCAACATTCTTAATTCCAATTTCAAATGTGCACTGTTCATTCATACATTTAGAAAACAAAAGCAATGCCACCACATCAAGATAATTGAACTATTCTTAAAAATTTCTTTTAAGCAAGGTGAGAGATATATGGAACATTTTATAACTTTAAGACAGAGATAGAAATGATCATGCGATAGGAACACGAGAACAAACAACAAAACATAATGGAAAATAGAAAAAATGACATAAAAGCAAGCTGTGATAGAATGAGACCACCTTAGTGACGGCGGCTACTACTTCCTCTAGAGAATCCAATAGAGTGCTTGATGTCTTCAATGTCATGCCCTTGTCTCTGTTGTTCTTCCCTCAGAGCTCTTTGATCTTCTCTAATTTCATTGAGGATGGTGGAATGCTCTTGATGCTCCATCCTCAGCTGATTCATGTTAGAGCTTAATTCTCCCACAGAAGTATGCCATTGATCCCAATAGAAAATAGTAGTACTTTGCATTAATACTCGAGGAACTGCAGAGCTCCACACCTTAATCTATGGTGTGTAGAAACTCCACCGTTAAAAATACATGAGAACAAGGTCTAGGCATGGCCAAATGGCCAGCCTCCCCAAATGGCATATGAATTTGAAAATAGGGAAAAAGACCCCTAGTACAATAGTAAAAAGTTCTATATATACTAAACTAGTTACTAGGGTTACAGAATTGAGTAAATGATGCAGAAATCCACTTCCGGGCCCACTTGGTGTGTTCTTGGGCTGAGCATTGAAGCTTTCACGTGTAGAGGTCTTCCTTGGAGTTAAACGCCAGTTTGTAACTTGTTTCTGGCGTTTAACTCTGCTTTGCAACTTGTTTCTGGCGTTTAACACCATAATAGGGCAGAAAGCTGGCGTTAAACGCCAGTTTGCATCATCTAAATTCGAGAAAAGTATAGATTATTATATATTTCTGGAAAGCCCTGGATGTCTACTTTCCAACGCAATTGAGAGCGGGCCATTTGGACTTCTATAGCTCCAAAAATTTCATTTCGAGTGCAGGGAGTTCAAAATCCAATAGAATCAGCAGTCCTTTGTCAGCCTCTGAATCAGATTTATGCTCAGGTCCCTCAATTTCAACTAGAAAATACCTGAAATCACAGAAAAACACACAAACTCATAGTAAAGTCTAGAAATGTGAATTTTGCTTAAAAACTAATAAAAATATACTAAAAAGTGAATAAAACATACTAAAAACTATGTAAAAACAATGCCAAAAAGCGTATAAATTATCCGCTCATCACAACACCAAACTTAAATTGTTGCTTGTCCCCAAGCAACTAAAAAAAATAGGATTAAAAGAAGAGAATATACAATGAATCCCACAATATCAATGAAACTTAGTCCGAATTAGATGAGTGGGGCTAGTAGCTTTTTGCTTCTAAACAGTTTTGGCATCTCACTTTATCCTTTGATATTTAGAATGATTGGCATCTATAGGAACTCAGAATTTTAGATAGTGTTATTGATTCTCCTAGTTTAGTATGTTGATTCTTGAACACAACTACTTTATGAGTCTTGGCCGTGGCCCTAAGCACTTTGTTTTCCAGTATTACCACCAGATACATAAATGCCACAGACACATAATTGGGTGAACCTTTTCAGATTGTGACTTAGCTTTGCTAAAGTCCCCAGTTAGAGGTGTCCAGAGTTCTTAAGCACATTCTTTTTGCTTTGGATCACGAATTTAACTACTCAGTCTCAAGCTTTTCACTTGGACCTTCATGACACAAGCACATGGTTAGGGACAGCTTGATTTAGCCGCTTAGGCCTGGATTTTATTTCCTTGGGCCCTCCTATCCACTGATGCTCAAAGCATTGGATCTTTTTCACCATTGCCTCTTGGTTTTAAGGGCTATTGGCTTTTTCTGCTTACTTTTTCTTTTTCTTTCTTTTAATTTTTGCCACTTTTTTTCACTGCTTTTTCTATCTTCAAGAATCAATTTCATGATTTTTCAGATTATCAATAACATTTCTCTTTGTTAATCATTCTTTCAAGAGCCAACAATTTTAACATTCATAAACTTCACTATCAAAAAATATGCACTGTTCAAGCATTCATTCAGAAAACAAAAAGTATTGCCACCACATCAAAATAATTAAGCTAATTTCAAGATAAAATTTGAAATCTAAGTACTTCTTGTTCTTTTGTAATTAAGCACATTTTTCATTTAAGAGAGGTGAAGGATTCATGGAATTATTCATAGCTTTAAGGCATAGACACTAGACACTAATGATCATGTAATAAAGACACAAACATGGATAACACATAAAGCATTAAATTCGAAAAACAGAAAAATAAGAACAAGGAAATTAAGGAATGGGTCCACCATAGTGATGGCGGCTAGTTCTTCCTCTTGAAGGTCCAATGAAACGCTTGAGCTCCTCAATGTCTCTTCCTTGCCTTTGTTGCTCCATCCCTAGTGGTTTTGGTGCTCCTATCCTTAGTTGGTCCATGTTGTAACTCAAGCCTTCCAAGGAGGTGTTGAGTTATTTCCAATAGTTGTGTGGAGAAAATTGCATCTCTTGAGGCATCTCAGGGATTTTTTGATGAGGGAATTTCTCATGCTCTTGTTGAGTTCCATGAGTGGGCTCTCTTATTTGCTCCATTCTTTTCTTAGTGATGGGCTTATCCTCTTCAATGAGGATGTCTTCCTCTATGACAATTCCAGCTGAATTGCATAGGGATCACCTTTTTCTTGGCCACAACTTCATGGAAGTGGTCTTGATGGACCTTTGAGATGAATCTTTCCATCTCCCATGACTCGGAGGTGGAAGCTTTTGCCTTTCTGTTCCTCTTTCTAGAGGTTTCCCCGGTCTTAGGTGCCATAAATGGTTATGGAAAAACAAAAAGTAATGCTTGCTCGTCGTCAAGCAAAAGAAGAAAGAAAGAAGAGGAAGAAGAAGAAAATGGAGAAGATGGAGGGAGACAGAGAGAGGTGGGGTTGGTGGGGTTTTTGTGGAAGAGATATGGAGGTGATTGGTGAAAGGGTGATGGGGAAGAGTGAATGAGTTGATTGGTGAGGGGTATTTGGGGAAGAGTGTTGTGGGAGGGTAGGTGGGGATCCTATGGGGTTCACAGATCCTGAGGGGTCAAGGATTTATCATCCTTGCTCCTATTAGGTGTGTAAATGCCCTTACAGTGCAATCCTGGCATTTAACGCCAGACTACTGCTTCTTTCTGGTGTTAAACGCCAGCTTTTATTCCTTTCCTGGTGTTAAACGCCAGGCTGCAACCTGTTTATGGCGTTTAACGCCAGATTGTAGCTTCTTTCTGGCATTTAATGCCCAGAAAGGTGCCAGACTGGGCGTTAAATGCCCATTCTGCTACCCTTACTGGCGTTTAAACGCAAGTAAGTTTCTCCTCCAGGGTGTGCTGTTTTTAATGCTATTTTTTATTTTTCTTTAATTTTTGCAGTTGTTTTTGTGACTCTACATGATCATTAACCTTTTAAAAAAAGAAATAACATAGATAAATAAAATTGGGTTGCCTCCCAATAAGCGCTTCTTTAATGTCAATAGCTTGACAGTGAGCTCTCATGGAGCCTCACAGATATTCAGAGCATTGTTGGGACCTCCCAACACCAAACTTAGAGTTTGACTGTGGGGGCTTTGTTTGACTCTATATTGAGAGAAGCTTTTCTTGCTTCATCTCCATTGTTACAGAGGGAGATCCTTAAGTTTTAAACACAAGGTAGTCCTCATTCAGTTGAAGGACCAACTCTCCTCTGTCCACATCAATCACAGCCTTTGCTGTGGCTTGGAAGGGTCTTCCAAGGATGATGGAATCATCCTCATCCTTCCCAGTGTCTAGGATTATGAAATCAGCAGGGATGTAAAGGCCTTTGACCTTTACTAGCACGTCCTCTACCTGTACATAAGCCTTTTTCATGGATTTGTCTGCCATCTCTAATGAGAATTTGGCAGCCTGTACCTCAAAGATTCCCAGTTTTTCCATTACATAGAGTGGCATTAAGTTTATGCCTAACCCCATGTCACACAGAGCCTTCTCAAAGGTCATGGTGCCTATGGTACAGGGAATTAAGAATTTACCAGGATCCTGTTTCTTTTGAGGTAATGTCTACTTAACCAAGTCATTCAGTTCATTGGTGAGCAATGGGGGTTCATTCACCCAAGTCTCATTACCAAATAACTCGGCATTCAGCTTCATGATTGCTCCAAGGTACTTAGCAACTTGTTCTTCTGTAATATCTTCATCCTCCTCAGAGGAAGAATATTCATCAGAGCTCATAAATGGTAGAAGTAGGTTCAATGGAATCTCTATGGTCTCTAGATGAGCCTCAGATTCCTTAGGTTCCTCAATTGGGAACTCCTTTTTGTCCAGAGGACGTCCTATGAGGTCTTCCTCACTGGGATTCACGTCCTCCTCCTCTTCTCTAGGTTCGGCCATACCAAGTAAGGTTATGGCCTTGCGCTCTCTTTTTGGATTCTCTTCTGCATTGCTTGGGAGAGTACTAGGAGGAGTTTTGGTGACTCTTTTACTCAGCTGGCCCACTTGTGCCTCCAAATTTCTAATAGAGGACCTTATTTCATTCATGAAACTTAAAGTGGCCTTAGATAGATCAGAGACTATGTTTGCTAAGCTAGAGGGGCTCTGCTCAGAATTCTCTGTCTATTACTGAGAGGATGATGGAAAAGGCTTGCTATTGCTAAACCTGTTTCTTCCACCATTATTAAAGCCTTGTTGAGGCTTTTGTTGATCCTTCCATGAGAAATTTGGATGATTTCTCTATGAGAAATTATAGGTGTTTCCATAGTCTTCGCCCATGTAATTCACCTCTGCCATTGCAGGGTTCTCAGGATCATAAGCTTCTTCTTCAAAAGATGCTTCTTGAATACTATTGGATGCATTTTGCAAACCATTCAGACTTTGAGAAATCATATTGACTTGTTGAGTCAAAATTTTGTTTTGAGCCAATATGGCATTCAGAGCATCAATTTCAAGAACTCTCTTCTTCTGAGGCGTCCCATTACTCACAGGATTCCTTTTAGAAGTGTACATGAACTGGTTATTTGTAACCATGTCAATGAGTACCTAAGCTTCTGCAGGTGTTTTCTTCAGGTGAATAGATCCACCTATAGAATGGTCCAATGACATCTTAGATAATTCAAACAGACCATCATAGAATATATCCAAGATGGTCCATTCTGAGAGCATGTCAGAAGGACACTTTTTGGTCAGTTGCTTGTATCTCTCCCAAGCTTCATAGAAGGATTCACCTTCTTTCTATCTGAAGGTTTGAACATCCACTCTAAGCTTGCTCGGCTTTTGAGGAGGAAAGAACTTGGCTAAGAATGCCGTGACCAGCTTATCCCAAGAGTTCAGGCTATCTCTAGGTTGAGAGTCCAACCAGGTTCTAGCTCTGTCTCTTACAGCAAAATGGAAAAGCATAAGCTTATAGACCTCAAGATCAACTACATTGGTCTTAACAGTATCACAGATCTGCAAGAATTCAGTTAAGAACTAAAAAGGATCTTCTGATGGAAGTCCATAAAACTTGCAGTTCTGTTGCATCAGAGAAACTAATTGAGGCTTTAGCTCAAAGTTGTTTGCTCCAATGGCAGGGATTGAGATGCTTCTTCCATGGAAGTTGGAATTTGGTGCAGTGAAGTCACCAAGCATCTTCCGTGTATTGTTTTTGGGTTCGGCCATGTCTCCTTCTTTTTCGAGATTCTCTATAAGGTTTTCTCTGGATTGCTGTGCTTTAGCTTCTTTTAGCTTCTTCTTCAGAGTCCTTTCAGGTTCAGGATCCGTTCATACCCTGGGTCGAGCTGTTCGACCCGGGATGTTCTACAGACAAAGCGACCGACCTCTTCAGGTCAGGACAACCCGACCCTTTCTCAAAGAGCTCGGCCAAGTCACAGGAAAGCCCAAATAAAGGGCCCAAATAGAGGAACACGTCCCAAATCCAAGGGCAGCCCAAGCCCGTAGAGATAAAGGCGGTTCCCATGAAGATAAGATGACCTCACTTGAAGATAAGATAAAGATAAGATAAGATAACTAACTTATCTTATCTAAGAAGGTCATTCTAAGCTATTATAAATACACTGGAGCTCCCAAGTATAACTCATACTCTGATTCTACTCAATACCTGATTAATACTCTTGCTAACTTAAGTATCGGAGTCCCTTGCAGGTACCCCCACCCTTCAGGGACGAAGGACCAGCATCTTCACCAAGTCCAACGAGTCGGACACAGCGACTCCGATCACCATCATCAAGATCAGACTCCGCAGCTCCGACCAGCACAGAAGATCTCATCCGAGATCAACCTCTAGTTTCAGGCAACCCTTGGAACATTGGCGCCATCGCCGGGGAACCTGGAAGTCATCCCAGCACCATGGCAGACGACCATGATAACAACCATGGCTCAGATCTAGAGGATAGAACGCCGCACAAAAACATGGACTACACCAAAAGACACTCCCCAAATCAACAATAAAGACTCCCCAAACGAGGGAGCCCTGGAGGCATTTCAAGACCGGTTAAAAAAACTTGAGGAAGACGCTATACATCAACGAGAGGCCGAGAAGGATCTACAAAGAGAAATAAGGCAACGCTGGAAATTGGAGAACAAACTCCTAAAACTTGAAGCCGATGTCAAGACCAAAGCCAGCCGATCCACTCCCGAAGATAGCACCCGCAAGGACCAAGATCCATTCACCAAAGAGATCATGAAGACAAAAATCCCAAAAGACTTTAAACTCCCAGACATGACCTTGTACGACGGCACTACGGATCCCAGCCATCATCTCAGCAACTTTAGAAGCAGAATGTACCTCACCGATGCCTCAGATGCAGTTCGTTGCAAAGCCTTTCCAACTACTTTAACAAAAACGGCAATTAAATGGTTCGATAACCTCCCTCCAAGATCCATCTCGAGTTTCGACGACATGGCTAAAAAATTCTTGGCCAGATTCTCCATTCAAAAGGACAAAGCTAAACATGCGCCGAGCTTACTGGGAATCAGACAAGGAGAGCGGGAAACCCTGCGTAACTACATGGAGAGATTCAACAAAACATGCATGGATATACAAAACCTTCCAACAGAAGCTGCCATCATGGGTCTCATTAATGGCCTGCGAGAAGGGCCTTTTAGTCAATCCATATCAAAGAAGTACCCTACATCTCTGAACGAGGTACAGGAGCGAGCAGAAAAGTACATCAACATGGAGGAAAACTCCCGATTAGGAGAGACCTCAAAAGCAGGGTTCACCCCTCGAGATAAAGACAAAGATTCCAGAAAAAAGGAAGATCGACACGGAGAGAAAATAAAAAATACCACAATTACACCCCTCTTCGGGTGTCTCTCGTGGATGTCTACAGAGAGGTTTGCAACACAGAAAAAATACCACCAGCTCGGCCACTCAAAGGCAAAAAAGGAGGAGGAAACCGGGCTGAATATTGTGAATGCCATCGGATCCGCGGGCACTCCACCAATAAGTGTTTTGACTTAAAAAACGTCATAGAAAAGCTCCTACGAGAAGGAAAGCTAGATCAATACCTGGCCACCCATGAGGATGAACAAAGGAAAAGAAGAAGAGCTGAAGACGTCGGACCAACTGCGCGATCATCCCGGACGCCAGAGAGACACATCCATATGATACACGGCGGATTCGCCGAGGAAGGAATCTCCAAATCATCCCGCAAAAGACATCTCAAAGACGTATACCACGTCGCAGAAAGGAAGGAAACACCCGACATCCCGGCGATCACTTTTACCAAGGAAGACGCATCCGGCATCGCGTCAGGGCATGACGATTCCATGGTCATCACTATTATACTGGCAAACGCAAATCTTCATCGCACACTGATAGACCAGGGGAGCTCTGCCGATATCTTATTCAAAACCGCCTTCGACAAACTCGGCTTGGAAGAAAAAGAACTCGGAGCATATCTGGATAGCCTGTTTGGGTTAGGTGATACCCCAGTTCAACCAATGGGATACATCCCGCTCCACACAACCTTTGGAAAGGGAAGTCAGTCAAGAACACTCAAAATAGATTACATCGTCGTTGACGTAAGCTTAGCATACAATGCCCTAATAGGTCGGGCAACGTTAAATTAACTCGGCACAATAGTCTCAACTCCGCATCTATGCATGAAATTCCCAACCGCAGAAGGAATAGCCACAGTAAAGGCAGCTCAGAAGATGGCGCGCCATTGTTACAACGAAAGTCTAGACCTCAGGGGCAAGGGAGAAGAATTCCACACAATCGAGCTCGGTGGAGTTCGGAGGCGGGAGGAGCTCCGCCCACAACCTGAAGGAGAAATAGAGAAAATCCAGATCGGGAACACCCCAGACCAAACAACCAACATCGGCACACTCCTAAAAGGGGACATAAAAGAATCACTCATACAGTTCCTACGCGACAACGCCGACCTCTTCATGTGGAAAGCCGCAGACATGCCAGGCATAGATCCCAAACTAATGTGTCACAAGCTAGTAGTCTACCCAGGATCTCGGCCGGTACAACAAAGGCGCAGAGAGCTAGGACCAGAACGCTCTCAAGCGGTGGAAAAATAGGTACGAGCTCTACTGGAGGCAGGCTTCTTAAGAGAAGTTAAATACCCGCTATGGCTTGCTAATGTCGTTTTGGTAAAAAAGTCAAATGGGAAGTGGAGAATGTGCACCGACTATACCGATCTCAACAAAGCTTGCCCGAAAGATCCTTATCCACTCCCAAACCTCAACGCACTAGTAGATGCCTCCTCTGGATACAAATACCACTCTTTTATGGACGCATACTCGGGATATAACCAAATCCCGATGTACCCACCCGACCAAGAAAAAGCCTCTTTCTTAACCCCAAAGGCAAATTACTGCTACATTGTTATGCCCTTCGGTCTCAAAAACGCGGGAGCCACTTACCAAAGATTAATGAACAAAGTTTTTTCGGATCACATCGGAAAGATCGTGGAAGTCTACGTAGACGACATGCTAGTGAAGACGCAAAATAAAGAGATGTTATTATCCGACCTGACACAAGTATTCAACACCATAAGACGACACGGCATGCGACTCAATCCCACAAAATGTACCTTCGCAGTAGAAGCTGGTAAATTCTTGGGTTTTATGATCACACAGAGAGGAATCGAGGCAAACCCGAACAAGTGCAGGGCCGAACTCGACATGAAAAGCCCGACTTGTATCAAAGAGGTACAACAACTCAACGGGCGGTTGGCAGCCTTGTCCAAATTCCTAGCGGGATCCGCAATAAGATCTCTCCCCTTCTACGCCACTCTAAGGAAGGGAAAGGAGTTTAAATGGACAGTTGAATGCGAGCAAGCCTTCCAAGACTTCAAAAAATTTTTGGGACAGCCACCTATATTAAGTCGGCCACGGGAAGGGTAACCACTCATCTTGTACCTTGCAGTGGGAAATCGGGCAATAGCCTCAGCACTGGTCTAAGAAGACAACAGTGGGCAACAACCCATATACTTTATCAGCAAAGCGTTACAAGGGTCCGAGCAGAACTACCAGAAAATAGAAAAGTTTGCTTACGCTCTCATAATAACATCTCGACGACTTCGCCCATATTTCCAGTCTCACACTATTAAAATTCGGACCAACCAGCCCATAAAAGGAATCTTACAGAAAATAGACTTGGCAGGCAGAATCTTGCAATGGGCAGTCGAGTTGTCCGAATTCGACCTTCAATACGAAGCTCAGACGGCCATTAAATCTCAATATCTGGCCGACTTCATTGCAGAATTCACGAACACACCTAAAGTCCCCACAGAATGGAATCTATACGTGGATGGCTCCTCGAATAAAATGGGAAGTAGCGCAGGCGTAATAATTGAAAGCGACCAGGGGACCCAGATCGAACTCTCCCTCAAATTTGGGTTCCCTGCCTCAAACAATCAAGTGGAATATGAGGCACTACTGGCTGGTTTAAAGCTGGCTGGGGAGGTTGGAGCTCACAAACTTATCATCTTCAGCGACTCACAGGTAGTCACTTCACAGATAACAGGCAGCTATCAAGCCAAAGATCCCACTATGAAAAAGTACCTGGACAAAACCAGGGAACAGCTCGGACAACTCGGAGAGTATGAGATTCGACACATACCCCAAAAGCAGAATGCCCAGGCCGATGCACTTTCAAAACTAGCCAGCACCAAACCAGGAGGCAACAATAGAAGCCTTATCCAAGAAATTCTACAGAAGCCTTCAATCTTAGAAGAAGAAAAGGTCCTAGCCATAACAGGTCGCGATCAGGGATGGATGACCCCCATAATTAATTACCTCACAACAGATGCCCTCCCTACAGATGAGAAAGAGGCAAAGAGGTTAAAACGGGAAGCACAATACTATACCATCATAAATAATACTTTATACAAAAGAGGGATTTCAACACTATTGTTAAAATACGTGCCGAATTCCAACACTAAGGATATCTTAGAAGAAGTACATAGTGGCATTTGTGGCAATCACCTCGGAGCGCAAGCACTCGCGAAAAAAGTACGACGGGCAGGATTCTATTGGCCAACCCTACAAAAAGAAGCCATAGAATTCGTAAAGACATGTTCGCCATGTCAAAAGCATGCCAACTTCCACACCGCTCTGCCAGAGGAACTCATCAGCGTAACCTCACCTTGGCTATTCGTAAAATGGGAACTCGATCTCCTCGGACCTTTTCCTCAAGGATCAGGACAAGTCAAATTCCTCATAGTAGGAATAGACTACTTCACAAAATGGATCGAGGCAGAACCCCTAGCCAATGCCACAGCTCAAAGAAGTTGGAAATTCCTGTATAGAAACATCATCACAAGGTTTGGAGTTCCATACTCCATCACTATAGACAATGGTACCCAGTTCACAGACGCAGGCTTCAGAAAACTAGCGCCCAACCTGAATATAAAATAACAATTCACCTCTGTTGAGCACCCCCAAGCCAATGGGCAAGCCGAAGCTGCTAACAAAGTTATATTAGTAGGGATAAAATGGAGATTGCAGGATGCAAAGGGAGCCTAGGCTGAGGAGCTCCCACAAGTCCTATGGGCGTACCGAACGACTCCACATTTCACAACAAAGGAGTCACCCTTTCGATTAGCTTACGGAATGGAGGCAATGATTCCAGTAGAGGTCGACGAAGGATCACCCAGAGTAATCCATTTTAGCAAAAAAGTCAAATCCCAACTTCAAAAGGAAGAGCTCGACTTACTTCCAGAAATCCGAGAGAAAATTCGGATAAGGGAAGAGGCGCTGAAAAGACGAATGGCCTCCAAATACAACCGAAAAGTAATACAGCGGGCCTTTGTTGAAAACGACCTTATCCTAATCCGAAACGATATAGGAACAACTCGACCTAGAGAAGGAAAGCTGGCAGCAAAGTGGAAAGGACCCTTCCGAGTCATATAAGTATTGGGAAAGGGCTACTACAAACTTTCCGAACTCGACAAGCGAGAGCTTCCTAGATCATGGCACGCCTGCAACCTAAGAAGGTACTATAGCTAGGGATGATAAAAGATCTTGGATAAGGTGCACCCTTTTTCCTGAAAAAGGTTTTTTAACGAGGCGCCCCGCCAAGACCTACAAATCACCCGACGTAGGAAATTAACTCCTCATGTATATTCGCATTTTCCTTTAATAAAATTTGTTCAGATTCTCTACAAAACGCTCAAGTCATATTATTCTGAAAACATTCATCGCCCGATTATAAAGCTACAAGATCGACAAAAAGTGAAAAATCAAATTCACTGTGCGATCACGATAAAAACGAGGGCTAAAAACCCAAATTCTACAAAATCGGCAAAAATGAAAACAGAATAATACAAGAAGTTATAGAAAGTGATCCATAGAAAGGACCTGACGAGGACCTAATAAAATGGATTGCTATAAAATAACTTAAAGACTGGCCGACACAAAAAGTCGGACCAGCCACAACAACCCAAGTTATAAGTAAAGCCCTGGAAAGAGGTCTGGCCAACCCTATAAAAGAGGATTACAATAACTTCGAAGAGCCCGACATGAGGAAGTCAGACTCCAACAAAAGGTTACAAAAAATAATCCCTGAAAGAGACCTGAAACAAGGTCTAAGAAAGAGGATTATCAAGTAACTCGACAGGGCCCGACGTGACAAAGTCGGCTCGGAAAGATAAAGTTACAAAAGATAATCCCTGAAAGAGATCTAAAACAAGGTCCAAAAAAGAGGATTATTGGTGGACGAAATTGTGACCCTCTTTGTATTTGTATGAAATTTAATAATTGGCTCTATTTGAAGTCACAACTCCGTTCAACTAACCAGCAAGTGCACTGGGTCGTCCAAGTAATACCTTACGTGAGTAAGGGTCGATCCCACGGAGATTGTTGGTATGAAGCAAGCTATAGTCATCTTGTAAATCTCAGTTAAGTAGACTCATAAAGTCAAATGTGATTAGATTGGATAAATAAAAATAAATAAAATAAAAAGGGATAGAAATACTCATGTAATTCAATGGTGGGAATTTCAGATAGGCGTATGAAGATGCTGTGCTCCTCTTGAATCTCTGCTTTCCTGCTGCTTTCATCCAATTCTTCTTACTCCTTTCCATGGCAAGCTGTTTGTAGGGCATCACCGTTGTCAATGGCTACATCCCATCCTCTCAGTGAAAATGGTCCAAATACTCTGTCACAGCACGGCTAATCATCTGTCGATTCTCAATCAGGTTGGAATAGAATCCCTTGATCCTTTTGCGTCTGTCACTAACGCCCAGCCTTCAGGAGTTTGAAGCTCGTCACAGTCATTCAATACCGGAATCCTACTTGAAATACCACGGACAAGGTTAGATTTTCCGGATTCCCGGAATCCTACTCGGAATACCACAGACAAGGTTAGACTTTCTGGATTCCCATGAATGCCGCCATCTATCTAGCTTATACCACGAAGATTCTGTTGGAGAATTTAAGAGATATGCGCCCGGCCTAAGGTAGAACGGAAGTGGTTGTCAGTCACGCGCGTTCATAGGTGAGAATGATGATGAGTGTCACGGATCATCACATTCATCAAGTTGAAGTGCAACGTATATCTTGGAATAAGAATAAAGAGAATTGAATAGAAAGTAATAGTAATTGCATTGAAATTTGAGGTACAGCAGAGCTCCACACCCTTAATCTATGGTGTGTAGAAACTCCACTGTTGAAAATACATAAGTGAAAGGTTCAGGCATGGCCGAATGGCCAGCCCCCATGATCTGAGAACTAATCGTCCCAAGATGTCTAATACACTAGTAAAAAGTCCTATTTATAATAAACTAGCTACTAGGGTTTACATGAGTAAGTAATTGATGTATAAATCCACTTCCGGGGCCCACTTGGTGTATGTTTGGGCTGAGCTTGATCTATCCACGAGCTGAGGCTTCTCTTAGAGTTGAACGCCAAGTTGTAACGTGTTTTGGGCGTTCAACTTTGGGTCGTGACGTGTTTCTGGCGTTTGACTCCAGACAGCAACATGGAACTGGCGTTGAGCGCCAGTTTATGTCGTCAATTTCCAAATAAAGTATGGACTACTATATATTTATGGAAAGCTCTGGATGTCTACTTTCCAACGCCGTTGAGAGCGCACCATTTGGAGTTCTGTAGCTCCAGAAAATCCATTTTGAGTGCAGGGAGGTCAGATTCCAACAGCATCAGCAGTCCTTTGTCAGCCTCCTATCAGAGTCTTGCTCAGGTCCCTCAATTTCAGCCAAAAATTACCTGAAATCACAGAAAAACACACAAACTCATAGTAAAGTCCAGAAATGTGAATTTAACATAAAAACTAATGAAAACATCTCTAAAAGTAGCTTGAACTTACTAAAAACTACCTAAAAACAATGCCAAAAAGCGTATAAATTATCCGCTCATCACAACACCAAACTTAAATTGTTGCTTGTCCCCAAGCAATTGAAAATCAAATAGGATAAAAAGAAGAGAATATACTATAAATTCCAAAATATCAATTAATATTAATTCTAATTAGATGAGCGGGACTTGTAGCTTTTTGCTTCTGAACAGTTTTGGCATCTCACTTTTTCCTTTGAAGTTTAGAATGATTGGCTTCTCTAGGAACTTAGAATTTCAGATGGTGTTATTGATTCTCCTAGTTAAGTTTGTTAATTCTTGAACACAGCTACTTTTATGGGTCTTGGTCGTGGCCCTAAGCACTTTGTTTTCCAGTATTACCACCGGATACATAAATGCCACAGACACATAGCTGGGTGAACCTTTTCAGATTGTGACTCAGCTTTGCTAGAGTCCCCAATTAGAGGTGTCCAGAGATCTAAAGCACACTCTTTTTGCTTTGGATCACGACTTTAACCACTCAGTCTCAAGCTTTTCACTTGGACCTGCATGCCACAAGCACATGGTTAGGGACAGCTTGATTTAGCCGCTTAGGCCTGTATTTATTTCCTTGGGCCCTCCTATCCATTGATGCTCAAAGCCTTGGATCCTTTTTACCCTTGCCTTTTGGTTTTAAGGGCTATTGGCTTTTTCTGCTTGCTTTTTCTTTTTCTTTCTATTTTTTTTTCTCGCCACTTTTCTTTTTTTTTTCGCAAGCCTTTGCTTTTTCACTGCTTTTTCTTGCTTCAAGAATCAATTTTATGATTTTTCAGATCATCAATAACATTTCTCTTTGTTCATCATTCTTTCAAGAGCCAATAATTTTAACATTCATAAACAACAAGATCAAAATTATGCACCGTTCAAGCATTCATTCAGAAAACAAAAAGTATTGTCACCACATCAATATAATTAAATTAAATTCAAGGATAAATTTGAAATTCATGTACTTCTTGTTCTTTTGATTTAAAAACATTTTTTTATTTAAGAGAGGTGAAGGATTTATAGAATTTATTCATAGCTTTAAGATATAGTTACTACATACTAATGATCATGAAGTAGAGACACAAAACATAGATTGACATGAAGCATAAAAACCGAAAAAGTAGAGAAAATAAGAACAAGGAATGAGTCCACCTGAGTGAGGGTGGCGCCTTCTTGAAGGTCCAATGGTGCTTTTTGAGCTCCTTTATGTCTCTTCCTTGCTTCTGTTGCATGATCCCTAGTGATTTTGGTGTTCCTATCCTTAGTTTCTTCCAATAATTATGTGGAGGAACATGTATCCCCTGAGGTATCTCAAGGATTTCTTGAAGAGGGAATTTCTCATGCTCTCTTGATGTGTAGTCAAATGCTCTTCTACTGAGCTATGGACCCTTGAGATGAATCTCTCCATCTCCCATGACTCAGAGGTGGAAGCTTTTGTCTTCTCTTAGTTTCCTCTTCAGAGTCCTTTCAGGTTCAGGATCAGCTTCAACAAGAATGCCTTTTTCCTTGTTCCTGCTCATATAGAGAAGAAGAGAACAAGAAAAGAAAGAGGAATCCTCTATGTCACAGTAAAGAGGTTCCTTATTGTTAGTAGAAGAAGAAAGGAATAAAAGTGGAGAATCCAATCACAATGGTGAGGATAGAGGCAGTGATTGGAGATGAAGAGATGTGAAGAGAAGTGTTAGTAAATAAATAAATAATTAGAAGAAGAGAAGAGAGGGAGAATTCGAAAAATTTTTTGAAAAAGTAGTTAATGATTTTCGAAAATTAAAGATAAGATATAATTAAAATTAAAATTTAAAATAATTAATTAATTAAAAAGAATTTTTGAAAAAGGATGAGATATTTTCGAAAATTAGAGAGAGAGAAGTAGTTAGGTGGTTTTGAAAAAGATAAGAAACAAACAAAAAGTCAAATAGTTAGTTGAAAAAGATATTAAAGTCAAATTTGAAAAGATAAGAAGATAAGAGGTTAGATAAGATATTTTAAAATCAAATTTTTTAAAAAAGATAAAATTTTGAAAAAGATATGATATAAAAGATATGATAAAAAGATATAAAAAAAAAGATATTATTTTTAAGAAAAAGATATTTTGAAAAAGATTAAATTTTTAAAATTAAAATTAATTACTTAACTAACAAGAAACTAAAAGATATGATTCTAGAGTTTAAAGATTGAACCTTTCTTAACAAGAAAGTAACAAACTTCAAATTTTTGAATCAATCACATTAATTGTTAGTGTAATTTTGAAATTTTGAAATAAAATTAAGAAAAAGATTTTTGAAAACATATTTTGAAATTTTCGAAATTAATAAGATAAAAATGAAAAAGATTTGATTTGAAAAAGTTTTGAAAAGATAAGATTTAAAATTGAAAATTTGACTTGACTCGTAAGAAACAACTAATTTTTAAAATTTTTTTGACCAAGTCAACCCAAAATTTCGAAAATTTGGAGAGAAATAAGGAAAAGATATTTTTTTATTTTTGAATTTTTGATGATGAGAGAGAAAAACATAAAAAATGACTCACAACATGAAAATTATGAATCAAAACTCATGATGCATGCAAGAACACTATGAATGTCAGGATGAACACCAAGAACACTTTGAAGATCATGATGAACATCAAGAACATATTTTTGAAAAATTTTTGATGCAAAGAAAACATGCAAGACACCAAACTTAGAAATCTTTAATGCATGGACTCTAACAAACGAAAAATGCATATGAAAAACAACAAACAACACAAAACAAGAAAACATCAAGATCAAACAAGAAGACTTGTCAAGAACAACTTGAAGATCATGAAGAACACCATGAATGCATGAATTTTCAAAAAAAATGCAAGAAAAAATTTTTAAAGCATGCAATTGACACCAAACTTAAAAGTTGACTCAAGACCCAAACAAGAAACACAAAATATTTTTGATTTTTATGATTTTTGATTTTTTTTTTGTATTTTTATTATTTTTTTCGAAAATATTCTTTAGAAAAACGAAAATAAAGAAAAAAATTTTTGAAAATTTTTTTGAAAACTTTTTGAAAGGAAAATTACCTAATCTGAGCAACAAGACGAACCGTTAGTTGTTCATACTCGAACAATCCCCGGCAACGGCGCCAAAAACTTGGTGGACGAAATTGTGACCCTCTTTGTATTTGTATGAAATTTAATAATTGGCTCTATTTGAAGTCACAACTCCGTTCAACTAACCAGCAAGTGCACTGGGTCGTCCAAGTAATACCTTACGTGAGTAAGGGTCGATCCCACGGAGATTGTTGGTATGAAGCAAGCTATGGTCATCTTGTAAATCTCAGTTAAGTAGACTCATAAAGTCAAATGTGATTAGATTGGATAAATAAAAATAAATAAAATAAAAAGGGATAGAGATACTCATGTAATTCAATGGTGGGAATTTCAGATAGGCGTATGAAGATGTTGTGCTCCTCTTGAATCTCTGCTTTCCTGCTGCTTTCATCCAATTCTTCTTACTCCTTTCCATGGCAAGCTGTTTGTAGGGCATCACCGTTGTCAATGGCTACATCCCATCCTCTCAGTGAAAATGGTCCAAATGCTCTGTCACAGCACGGCTAATCATCTGTCGGTTCTCAATCAGGTTGGAATAGAATCCCTTGATCCTTTTGCGTCTGTCACTAACGCCCAGCCTTCAGGAGTTTGAAGCTCGTCACAGTCATTCAATACCGGAATCCTACTTGGAATACCACGGACAAGGTTAGATTTTCCGGATTCCCGGAATCCTACTCGGAATACCACAGACAAGGTTAGACTTTCTGGATTCCCATGAATGCCGCCATCTATCTAGCTTATACCACGAAGATTCTGTTGGGGAATTTAAGAGATATGCGCCCGGCCTAAGGTAGAACGGAAGTGGTTGTCAGTCACGCGCGTTCATAGGTGAGAATGATGATGAGTGTCACGGATCATCACATTCATCAAGTTGAAGTGCAACGTATATCTTGGAATAATAATAAAGAGAATTGAATAGAAAGTAATAGTAATTGCATTGAAATTTGAGGTACAGCAGAGCTCCACACCCTTAATCTATGGTGTGTAGAAACTCCACCGTTGAAAATACATAAGTGAAAGGTTCAGGCATGGCCGAATGGCCAGCCCCCATGATCTGAGAACTAATCGTCCCAAGATGTCTAATACACTAGTAAAAAGTCCTATTTATAATAAACTAGCTACTAGAGTTTACATGAGTAAGTAATTGATGTATAAATCCACTTCCGGGGCCCACTTGGTGTATGTTTGGGCTGAGCTTGATCTATCCACGAGCTGAGGCTTCTCTTGGAGTTGAACACCAAGTTGTAACGTGTTTTGGGCGTTCAACTTCGGGTCTTGACGTGTTTCTGGCGTTTGACTCCAGACAGCAACATGGAACTGGCGTTGAGCGCTAGTTTATGTAGTCAATTTCCAAATAAAGTATAAACCACTATATATTGATGGAAAGCTCTAGATGTCTACTTTCCAACGCCGTTGAGAGCGCGCCATTTGGAGTTTTGTAGCTCCAGAAAATCCATTTTGAGTGCAGGGAGGTCAGATTCCAACAGCATCAGCAGTCCTTTGTCAGCCTCCTATCAGAGTTTTGCTCAGGTCCCTCAATTTCAGCCAGAAATTACCTGAAATCACAGAAAAACACGCAAACTCATAGTAAAGTCCAGAAATGTGAATTTAACATAAAAACTAATGAAAACATCTCTAAAAGTAGCTTGAACTTACTAAAAACTACCTAAAAACAATGCCAAAAAACGTATAAATTATCCGCTCATCAATTATTAAGTAACTCGACAAGGGCTCGACGTGACAAATTCGGTCCGGAAAGAAAAAGTTATAAAAGATAATCCCTAAAAGAGATCTAAAATAAGGTCCAAAAAAGAGTATTATCAAGTAACTCGACAAGGGCTCGACGTGACAAAGTCGGTCTGGAAAGAAAAAGTTACAAAAGATAATCCCTGAAAGAGATCTAAAACAAGGTCTGAAAAAGAGGATTATCAAGTAACTCGACAAGGGCTCAACGTGACAAAGTCGGTCCGGAAAGAAAAAGTTACAAAAGATAATCCCTGAAAGAGACCTAAAACGAGGTCCAAAAAAGAGGATCATCAAGTAACTCGACAAGGCCCGACGTGACAAAGTCGGCCCAGAAAGATAAAGCTACGAAAGGTAATCCCTAAAAGATACCTGAACAAAGTCCAAGAAGGAGGATTACCAAGAAAACTCGACACGGCCCTACCTGATGAAGTCGGCCCAAAAAGACGTGAAGCTACAAAGGTAAATCCCCAGAAAGAGACTTGAACAAAATCCAAAAAAGAGGATTACCAAGCAAACTCGACAGGATCCGACATGATGATGTCAAGCTCAGGACACAGAAATTTCAAACGAAATCCCCAAAAGAGATCTAAACGAGGTACAAAAAGGAGGATTATAAACGAAATCAAACCAAATAATCAAGATGATTATGTTGGACAAAATCTCAGCCTACTAAGGTACCAAGATAAGTGCAAGCAGACACGATATAAAAGCTACTAAGTTATGATAATAAACTCCAGAGGCCATCAAAGACCAGCCCCGAAAGCTCGAGAACTACTTTGTTTTTCAAAATAAAGTTGCTAAATGAGCAACCAAAGGAAGTATCAAACAAGTCACCAAAACACCAGTTACAAAGATAAAGGGTTCAAAAGCCCACAAAACAGGCTATAGACAAACATGATAGAGAAATCATAGAGGATCCAAAGGCTTCCTAGTAGCAGCATCTTGGGGAGAAGGAGGGCGAGTCTGGAGAGGCACCGTATCCACTGTTCCGTCGCCTCAATTCAAGATCTGACAATCAGGATCTGGCTCAACTACGGTCGAGGGGGCTGAAGAAACCGACATAGCAGAAACTTTAAGAGAAGGCGCAGGAAGAGGTTCAATGTCATCATCGGGATCATCCGGGACAATCTTGCCATCCTTTACTACGTTATCAAGACTAACGAGAGTCAAATCGGCATCAGGGGCAACAATCTGGAACTGCTCCACCAGATTCTCATAAGCAGCAGTTACACTGCCTACAAAATGACCTTGGAGCTCGGCATAATCAGCTCGGGCAGACTCCAACTCCTCCCTAAGACCCATCAGCTCCTTATAAGTGGTAACATAGCTATCCTTATGATTTAGTGCCGTATCCTCGGCCAGTTACGCAGCAACCGCCAGACCAATAGACCGGGCCTTTTCCCCTTCAGCTCCTTTTCCAACTCGGACACCTTCACCTCGAGCTCCTCCTTCAAGCCCTTGATTCGATCAAACTCTGACTTCGCCTCCTCCATAAAAGCCTTGGTAGCATGAATAGGAAGATCTTGAGCAGTTCGGTATAGAGCCACTCCCATGTGTGCCAGCGTAATACCGCTCCGGGTAATATAATCCAAATGATGAAGAATGGATACATCGTCAGTAGGCATGACACCATAGGGAGCAATCTGTTGATCCATAAATCCAACTGCATCAAAGTCAGGAGCACCAAGATTAAATGGCTCGACAGTCCGAGGTCTTTTTGGAGGAGGAGCGATTGAAGGAGCAGAGGTACCAACTGAAGTTTGAGGTGGATCGACCAAATGAACCTAAGGGGTCGGGATCATCCTCCTCGGCCCAGGAGAGCTCAGAACAGACGACTTCGAGAAAGCCTGGGAGGACCCTTCCCCGACCACCTTGGCTGGGACGCTCTGAGCCGCGGTAGCTTTCCTCGCCTTCTTAAAGGCCTTCAGTGAGTCATTATTCTTCAACATCTCTGAAAAACAAAGAAAAATACAAACGACTTATGAATACCCAGAAAAGAAAACAAAGACAGGAGAACACAGTCTATAAAATACCCAGCACAGCACGAATCAAGGACGGATCCCCGAAAAATTTCTTGGTCTCAAGATGAGGAGGTTCCCCCCAAATATCCTCCAAAGCAGCAACAAAGGCCTGCTTGACCTCATCTAGCATCTCCCAAGTATACCTAGACACAACTACAATTCTCTGCCACTCTAAAGGAAAACAAGGCTCGTCATTCTCATCCAGAAAGAAAGGGCGAGCTCCTTCAACAGCTCGGATCTTGAAAAAGTAATTCTTAAAATCGCGGAAAGACTCATCATACATGGAGAAGACTTTATGCCCCTGGGCAGACCTAAAAGAAATCCAAGAAGCTTTCTTTTTGGTAGTCCCAGGTTTGGTCAACACAAACAAATACGGAAAAAGAGTCAAAGAGGGCTTAATGCCGAATTCATGACAAACCATTTGAAAAATCTTAATAAAACCCCAAGAATTCAGGTGAAGCTGAGATGGGCCACGTTACAAGACCACAACAACTCGGTCTCAAAGGAAGAAAAAGGAAGAGTAATATCCATCTGACTAAAAAAGAAATCATATGCATAGAAAAAAGGATGCTCCCCCTGGGTCAAAGTAGGAAAGCAGACCCGGTCATCAGAGTCAGGTGCCACCAACTCATAATTGCATTCTTGATTCTCACTACTACGTATCCGATGGTGTTTTCTAAGTGGCGCACAGAACTCCGAATTAGCCAGAGACACACATAACAGCACAAAGGAGTCCAATCAGTCAGACATTCCCTCGAAAACTTTAGAAGACGCCTCGACAATATTTTTTCGAGAAGACATGGTTAACTAGTCCTACAAGAAGAAAAGAAGATTGGATTACTCAAAAAAAACACCTCGGACACTAATTGAACAACTCGGGCATAAACGGAGGCAACAAACAGAGGCAACTCACAAAACTAAAGCATATAGGTGTCAGAGAAACCAGGAAAAGCAAGAAAAGGAAACCCCAGGACCCAATCCAAAGGTTCCAGGGGCATCCTTTGGAGGCAGAAAGAAGATTCAAGGAAGCCAACAAAGCCTACATCTTTTCACACCCCAACAAAATTCAAAAGAAAGTCATCAAAAACCATCATCTCTATCGAAGAACAGTCATCAACCAGTATAGCAAAATCATCAACGAAGCAAACAAGTTATCAAAGGAGCAACCTTTTTCGAAACAGCAGTATGGAAATCAACCCCAAAAGGAAGCCAGAACCAGGAAAATCACCCAAAGCATACATAAGGACGAAAGAAGACCAAGAAACAAGCATCACAGCAATAAACCAAGCGCATAAACAAGAAAAAGGTTCAAACTTTTCAACGTACAAAATCAGAGCGTCATAAAAGAAATCAAAAACAAAAGTAGCAGAAATAAAAAGGTGAAGAGAAAAGCAAAGCCAACCTGGAAGAAGGAAGAAAACTTTGAAAAGGAGCAGCGTAGATTCGATCACAAAGTGGAAGCACCAAGCGAATGCTAAAGCGTCACAAGAGAGAAAACGAGAAATGCAGGACAGGAAACGGTGAAAAAGAAGGGAAGCTACAGGGAAAGGAAAACCGTCTCTTGGATACAAAATTTGAAATAAAAGAAACCAAGAGAAACGAGGCATTAAAACCAATTAATGAGGGCAATAAAACCCTCGCACATTCCAAGGCTAGGGCACTAAATGCAAAAGCGCGCGCTTTCAGAGGAAACGAAACAGAAACATTCCGCATTCAAAAGAAGGAGAACTCTACAAAAAGAAATCGACAAAATGCTCGAGTTCGGCTTCACCAAAGAAGGATCGAAGTCCTAAAACTATAGACTCTACCTCAAAGAGAAGACCGAGCTCGAGCAGGGGAACTGTTCATACCCTGGGTCGAGCTGTTCGACCCGGGATGTTCTACAGACAAAGCGACCGACCTCTTCAGGTCAGGACAACCCGACCCCTTCTCAAAGAGCTCGGCCAAGTCACAGGAAAGCCCAAATAAAGGGCCCAAATAGAGGAACACGTCCCAAATCCAAGGGCAGCCCAAGCCCGTAGAGATAAAGGCAGTTCCCTTGAAGATAAGATGACCTCACTTGAAGATAAGATAAAGATTAGATAAGATAACTAACTTATCTTATCTAAGAAGGTCATTCTACGCTATTATAAATACACTGGAGCACCCAGGTATAACTCATACTCTAATTCTACTCAATACCTGCTTAATACCCTTGCTAACTTAAGCATCAGAGTCCCTTGCAGGTACCCCCCCCACCCTCCGGGGACGAAGGATCAGCATCATCACCAAGTCCAATGAGTCGGACACAGCGACTCCGATCACCATCATTAAGATCGGACTCCGCAGCTCCAACCAGCACAGAAGATCTCATCCGAGATCGACCTCTAGTTTCAGGTAACCCTCAGAACAGGATCTGTTTCAACAAGAATGTCCTTGTCCTTGCTCCTGCTCATGAAAAAAGAAGAGAACAGAAAAGAAGAGGAATCCTCTATGTCACAGTATAGAGATTCCTTTATGTGAGTAGAAGAATAAGAATGAAGGAAGAAGAAGAAAAAATTCGAACACAGAGAAGGGAGGGGTTCGAATTTTCAGAAGAGAAGTGTTAGAAAATAAATAAAATAAATAGAAAGAGAGAGAAGGAAATTCGAAAGTTAGAAGAAAAGAAAAGAAAAATATTTTTGTTTTTATTTTAATTATTAGTTAGAATTCGAAAATTAAGATAAGGAATAAAATTAAAAGTTAAAACAATTAGTTAAATAAAAAGATTTTTGAAAAAGAGGAAGGTGATTTTCGAAAATTAGAGAGAGAAAAGTAGTTAGGTGGTTTTGAAAAAGATAAGAAATAGTAAAACAAACAAAAAGTCAATTAGTTAGTTGAAAAAGATTTAAAAATCAATTTTGAAAAGATAAAAGTTAGAAAAGATTTTTGAAATTGATTTTGAAAAAGATATGATTTGAAAAATATATGTTTGAAAAATATATGATTGAAAACAGATTTGAAAAAGAAATTTAGAAAGATTTGATTTTGAAAATGACTTGACTAACAAGAAACTAAAAGATATGATTCTAGAATTTAAAGGTTGAACCTTTCTTAACAGGAAAGTAACAAACTTGAAATTTTTGAATCAATCACATCAATTGTTAGTAAAGTTTTTGAAGATTTGAAATAAAGATAAGAAAAAGATTTTGAAAATCAATTAAAAAAAATTTTGAACATATAAAAGAAAAATGAAAAATATTTGATTTTTGAAAAAGTTTTGAAAAGATAAGATTTTTAAAATTGAAATCTTGACTTGACTACAAGAAACAGCTTATTTAAAAATTTTTGACTAAGTCAACCCAAAGATTTTGAAAATTATGAGTAAAATAAGGAAAACACATTTTTTTATTTTTTGAATTTTTAATGAGGAGAAAGAAAAACGCAAAAATGACTAAACACATAAAAATTTTGGATCAAAACCAATGATGCATGCAAGAACACTATGAATGTCAAGATGAACACCAAGAACACTTTGAAGATCATGATAAACATCAAGAACTTATTTTTGAAAAATTTTCAAGAAAAGAAAAACATGCAAGACAACAAACTTAGAAAATTTTAATGTTTAGACTCTAATAATTCAAAAGTGCATATGAAAAACAACAAAAGACACAAAACAATAAAATATGAAGATCAAACAATGAGACTTATCAAGAACAACTTGAAGATCATGAAGAACATATGCATGAGTTTTTCGAAAAATGCAATGATTATTAAAAACATGCAATTGACACCAAACTTACAAATTGACTCTAGACTCAAACAAGAAACACAAAATATTTTTTATTTTATGATTTTATAATTTTTTGTATTTTTTTTCGAAAATTATTTTGGAAAAATGAACAAGAAAAAAATTTTGAAAGATTTTTTAATTTAAAAAGAAAATAATAATTAAAACAAGAAGAAAATTACCTAATCTGAGCAACAAGATGAATCGTCAATTGTCCAAACTCGAACAATCCCCGGCAACAGCGCCAAAAACTTGATGCACGAAATTGTGATCTCAATGGCGCCAACAACTTGGTACGCACAATTGTAATATCACTCTTCTTCACAACTTTGCACAACTAACCAGCAAGTGCACTAGGTCGTCCAAGTAATAAACCTTACGTGAGTAAGGATCGATCCCACGGAGATTGTCGGCTTGAAGCAAGCTATGGTCACCTTGTAAATCTCAGTCAGGCGGATTCAAAAGGTTATGGAGTTTTGATAATTAAAATATAAATAAACATAAATAAAGATAGAGATACTTATGTAATTCATTGGTGGGAATTTTAGATAAGTGTATGGAGATGCCTCATTCCTTTTGAATCTCTGCATCCCTACTACCTTCTTCCAATCCTTCATACTCCTTTCTATGGCAAGCTGTATGTTGGGTGTCACCGTTGTCAATGCTACTTCCCGTCCTCTCAGTGAAAATGGTCCTCTACGGTTTCTGTACGGCTAATCAACTGTCGAATTGCTCGTCTCAGATGAAAAATACCATGCACAAATATCATATGGCTAATCAGCTGTTGATTCTCAATCGTGTAGGAATAGGATTTACTATCCTTTTGCGTCTGTCACCATGCCCTACAGTCGCGAGTTTGAAGCTCGTCACAGTCATCCCATCCCAGATCCTACTCGAAATACCACAGACAAGGTTTAGACTTTCTGAATCTCAAGAATGCTGCCAATTGATTCTAGCCTATACCACGAAAACTCTGATCTCAGATTCGGATGCCCCATTGTCAGAGGAGAGTCAATGTGAATCGTTGATTAGAAACCCAAGAGATATGCATTCAAGCTTATTTGCATGTAGAACGGAAGTGGTTGTCAATCACGCGTTCATAAGTGAGAATGATGATGAGTGTCACATAATCATCACATTCATCAGGTTCTTGTGTGTGAATGGATATCTTAGAATAAGAATAAGCATGAATTGAATAGAAAACAGTAGTATTTTGCATTAATACTCGAGGAACAGCAGAGCTCCACACCTTAATCTATGGTGTGTAGAAACTCCACCGTTGAAAATACATAAGAACAAGGTCTAGGCATGACCAAATGGCCAGCCTCCCCAAATGGCATATGAATTTGAAAATAGGGAAAAAGACCCCTAGTACAATAGTAAAAAGTTCTATTTATACTAAACTAGTTATTAGGGTTACAGAATTGAGTAAATGATGTAGAAATCCACTTTCGGGCCCACTTGGTGTGTGTTTGGGCTGAGCATTAAAGCATTCATATGTAGAGGTCTTCCTTGGAGTCAAACGCCAGTTTGTAACTTATTTTTGGCGTTTAACTCTGCTTTGCAACTTGTTTCTGGCGTTTAACGCCAGAATAGGGCAGAAAGCTGGCGTTAAACGCCAGTTTGCATCGTCTAAATTCGGGAAAAGTATGAACTATTATATATTGCTGGAAATCTCTGGATGTCTAATTTCCAACACTATTGAGAGCGCACCATTTGGACTCCTGTAGCTCCAAAAAATCCATTTCGAGTGCAGGGTGGTCAGAATCCAACAGCATCAGCAGTCCTTTGTCAACCTCTGAATCATATTTATACTCAGGTCCCTCAATTTCAGCCAGAAAATACCTAAATTCATAGATAAACACACAAAGTCATAGTAAAGTCCAGAAATGTAAATTTTGCTTAAAAACTAATAAAAATATACTAAAAAGTGAATAAAACATACTAAAAACTATGTAAAAACAATGCCAAAAAGCGTATAAATTATCTGCTCATCAGAACGCATTGAGACGATTGCAAATAACCAATTCATGTACACCTCTGAGAGGAGTCCTGTAAACCATGGGATCCCTCAGAAGAAAGGAGTTCTTGAAGTTGATACTCTAAATGCTATATTGGCTCAGAATAAGACCTTGACCCAACAGGTCAATATGATCTTTCAGCATTTGAGTAGAATGCAAACTATAGCTGGCAGTACTCAAGAAGCTTCTTCTGAAGTAGAAGCTTATGTTCCTAATCAACTCACCATGGAAGAGGTGAATTACATGGGAGAACCCTACGGAAACACCTACAACACTTCATGGAGGAATCATCCTAACCTTTTATGGAAGGATCAATAGAAACCTCAGCAAGGTTTCAATAACAATCCAGGTGGAAGAAACCAGAATAGGTTCAACAACAGACCACCATTCCAATCTTCTCAAGGGAATATGGAAACCTCTAAGCAGAGCCTTTCTAACTTAGTCACTCCGGTTTCCAGTCTCTATAAGACCACTAATGGTTTGATAACTGAAAAAAGGTTCTCCATTAGAAATTTGGAGGTGCAAGTTGTTCAACTGAGTAAGAAGATCCCTAAGACTCCTCCTGACACTCTTCCAGGCAACACTGAGGTGAACCCAAAAGAAGAGTGCAAGGCCATCACTATGGAGGCTGAGGCCGAAACTGGAGATACTGGGAAGGCCTTGAACGCCATTGAGGAAGCCCTCACTGGGCATTCAAAGCCCAATCATGCAGCAAAGCTGGTGCTGAATGCTAGTGAGGAACCCCTCACTGGGTGTTCAACACCCATCCTGGCAGCAGAGCTGGAGTTGAATGCCAATCAGGCAGCACTGGCTGGACGTTCAATGCCCAAATATGCAGGAACTCTGGCACTAAATGCCAGTGAAAAACCCTTCACTGCGTGTTCCACGCCTAAACAGCCAGGGAAGCTGGCATTGAACGCCAGCAAGGATACCCCTACTAGTCGTTCAATGCCCAAAAGATAGAGAAACTGGTGTTTAATGCTAGTAAGGGTGCACAACAAGGGCGTTCAACACCCAAAGAGCTATCAGAGCTGGCGTTGAACGATAGTAAAAGCACACCCTCTGAGTGCTCAATACCGACTCAAGAAATCTCTATCTAAGAACTAAAGGAAGCCAAGGCTCATGTAGAAACCATAGAAGTTCCTTTGCATGCACTCCTGCAGTGCATGAGTTCTGATGAATACTCATCATCTGAAGAATACTCATCCTCTAATGAGGATGAAGACACTAGGGAAGAGCAAGTTGCTCGGTACCTAGGAGCTCTCATGAAGCTGAATGCCAAGATATTTGGTACAAAGCCATTGGAGGAAGAACCTCCATTGCTTTCTAAAGAACTCAATGCTTTAGTTCAGTAAAAGCTACCTCAGAAGCTTCCAGATCCTAGACGCTTCCTGATTCCTTGTACCATAGGCACCATAACCTTTGAGAAGGCTCTGTGTGACCTAGGGTCAAGCATAAACCTAATGCCACTCTTTGTAATAGAGAAGTTTGGAATCCTTGAGGTACAAGCTGCAAACATCTCACTAGAGATGGCAGACTAGACAATGAAGAAGCCATATGGCTTAGTAGAGGATGTCTTGGTGAAGGTTGAAAATCGCTACATCCCTGCAAACTTTAAAGTCTTGGATATTGGAGAGGATGAGGATGACTCTGTCATCCTTGGAAGATCTTTACTAGCCACTGCCAATGCTATCATTAATGTGGCTAAGGGAGAACTGACTCTACAACTAGGAAAGGATCACATCTTGTTCAAGATACCTTACCCCAATTCTCCCTCTAAAAGAGAGATAACAGTCCAAACATCAATTCTAAGTTTGGTGTTGGGCAGCCATCAACAAGCTCTAAGCACAAAGGTACTAGGAAAAAAGTACCTAAAGGCTAGAGGGACAAGAAAGTCCCAACTGAAGGCCTCTCACCTAGCATGAGAGTTGTCTTCACCAAGAAACCAATCATACCACATGCAGTGAGTCATATCCTATCTTTAGAGCATGTGAAGCTTATTCATGAGAAGACAGGAAGAAATTTCACTGTAAGGAGTAAAAATCTGAGCCTATACTTGCCTCTGTAAGGAGCTAACCATCATGTTAGAGATGTTAAAGACGCGCTTATTGGGAGGCTACCCAACCTTAATTAATTATTTATTATTTCTATTTCTTATTTTTATTTTCCTTTAAAGTTAATTTTCTTAGGTTCATGATCATGTGCATAAGTCAGAACAGAGACATAAATGTTAAAGCAGTGAAAACAGAACACTCTGGATGGAGTGTTATTGAAGTTAAACGCCAACCACGGAGCAGACCCTGGGCGTTCAACGCTGCAAATGGGCAGCTTTGCTGGCATTAAACACTAGCCAGGGAGCAGACCCTGGGCATTCAAATGCTAGTGTAGAGGGCAGGGAATCTGAATTCCCTAGCCTCTCAGAACCAGTAGGTCCCACAGCATCTTTACCCCACTTATTCCTTCTTACTTTCACACTTCCCCATACACACTTCTCTATAAACCCTAGCCTAATCACATCCATATCACTTCCTCAAATCTATTATAACTCCCACCAACCCCCACCCACTTCAAAATCAAATTTCCCTCCCAAATCCCCATCCATGGCCGAACCTAACCCTACCCCCATCCTATAAATACCGCTCTTCATAACCCTTCCTCCACACACCTCTCATATACACTCATAAGCCCCACGAACGAGCCCTCTCTCTCCTCCTATCTTCTTCTATTTTCTTCTTCTTCTACTCCATTCTTCTCTTTTCTTTATTTTTGCTCGAGGACGAGCAAAGTTTTAAGTTTGGTGTTGGAAAAGCCTAGTTTTTTTCTTTCTATTCCCATTCATGGTACCTAAGGTTGGAGAACCTTCTAGAAAGAGAAAAGGAAACGCAGTAGCCACCTCTGAATCTTGGAAGATAAAGAGATTCATCACCAAAGCTCATCAAGACCACTTCTATGAAGAAGTGGTAGAAAAGAAAGTGATCTCTGAGGTCCCTTTCAAGCTCAACAAGAATGAGTATTCGGAAATCCAAAGAGAGATCCGGAGAAGAGGTTAGTAAGTCCAAACCAATCCCATTCAAGATGTTGGAATTTTAATGGTGCAAGAGTTCTATGCTAAGGCATGGGTTATGATGATGGCCTAGAGCGGGTTAGGAATTTTCACAAAATAGATTTTCGTTGCTAGTATAGTTCCAAACCCAAACAATTGACCATCAATCAAATTTAAATTCAAAAAATGTCACAAATCAAAGCAAATATAAACTGAGAGTATTTAGACTCCCAGGTCATTCTCCCTAGGAATTAGTGCCAACAAGTGTATACAATTTTGGTTGTGAAAAGCAAATGGGGGTTTTCAATGGTGAGAGCAAGCAATAAAGGAATTAAAGAACAAGACAAAATTGCAATTAATAAACTAATGAAAGAACAAAAGAACTATGTATGTAATATAAAGAAGTAAAGCTATAAAATGATGGAAAAGTGGTGCAAAACATAAATGAAACCTTTACTTGGGATGAGTTATGGAATCCCTTCCTCGCCATAACCACAACTATGATAATTATGATGTGTTAATCTCACCAAGTTAACCCCTAACATCGAGAAGTAAGTCAAGCAAGCATAATTGACCGTAATCCATAAGTTCTAACCAACTTACCAAACTAGTTGATAAAAGGCTAGCTTTAATGGAAACAAGAATCAACTAACAACCCAAGAATTATCACTAAAACTAAGGGGTGGAAATTACCCCAAAACTAAGATTGGTATTTCATCAAACACATAGAGGGCATAATCATAAAACATGGCAAAATTGGGAAAATGATAAAAGCTATGAACCATAAATGATAACAAGCAACCAAAGCAACTCAACAAACATAAAATAAGCATCAAACATTAAATTCAACAACTAGGAATCCAAAATTGTAAACTATGCATATATTCACAAGAGAAATTGAAGTAGATGAAAGTGTAGAACAAGGAATGTAATTAAAAGAGAAATTAAAGAAATACTTACAATGCAATTGCTAGAATCCAAAATCAAACTTGAAGTATAAAATTCTACAAACCCTAATTAAAATCCTAAGAGAGAATTTCCTAATCTACACTACTCCTACTCCTACTATGTATTTTTCTTATTCTAAGATGGCTCCCTTCATATGTGTTGTTATGCCCTTAATATAGCACTTGATTTCAGCATCCAAGCTTTCCAAAATGGGCCAAAAGAGCCCTAAAACGCGAGTCCACGTGACTTTTTAATGGAGGCATGCGTTGGTACCTGACACACACTTCGCTAAATTTCCTCCTGTGCGTACGCACAGTGGGTTGTGCGCATGCACACTAGCTGAACCCTTCTTGTGTGTACGCACGCATGGCTGTGCTCTTCTCCTTTGTTTTCTTCAAGCTTTCTCCCTTTTTGCATGCTTTCTTCTATTTCTACCAAACCGTTCTCGCCTCTAGGACCTGAAATCATTCAACAAATATATCACGGTGTCGAATGGAATAAAAGTGGGATTAAATTGCTCAATTTAAGCACAAAAATGCATGTTTTCACATTTAGGTTCAATTTAGGGATCAAACACAAAAGTATGCTATTTTAGTGAATAAGTGTGAGTTTATATAATGAAATCCATCTAATTCAAGCTAAAATATATCATCAAATATGGACTCATCAGGTTACTAAAAACCATGACACCAGTGTGAACCCAAATCCAAGGAATTGGAGCACCACAGTCCGAAGGAGAATCTTATATTTTAGCCCGGAAAGTGTGAGGTTGGTGTTTAACTTGCCTTTGATGTAAGGAGATCCTCATCCTTACACTAGAAGAGTCAACTTTGATCGAATATTGGATCAAGTGCTCTCAAACATCTGTGTGGAAGGAGCACAATTGAAAAGGGATTCCCAAGGCAAGCCCATTCAACTAAGAAGGCTTGACCTAAAGCCCAGAGCAAGAGGATGGTTGGAATTCATCCAATGCTCTATCATCCCTACTAGCAATCAGTCAGAAGTAACTGTTGATAGAGCCATCATGATCCATTGTATCATGATTGGAAGTGAGGTGGAAGTACATGAGGTGAGTACATGAGGTGAGTCCTCAAGAATTGTACAAGATAGCTGAGAAGCCCTCCACCAATGCAAGGTTGGCATTCTCATACCTCATCTGTCATCTATGCAATTCAGTTGGAATTGTCATAGAAGGAGATATCTTCATTGGGGAGGACAAGCCCATCACTAAGAAAAGGATGGAGAAAACTAGAGAGCATGCACAAGAGCCTATGCAGCCACCTCAGTATGAGATCCCTGAAATGCTTCAAGGGATGTATGTTCCTCCTCAAAGCTATTAGGATCAATGATAAACTTTTCTTGGAGAACTGAGCACTAACATGGAGCAATTGAGGATGGAGCATCAAGAGCACTCCATCACCTTCAATGAAATAAGGGAAGACCAAAGAGCCATAACACAAGATCAAAGGGCTATGAGGAAAGAACAACAAAGGCAAAGGAGTGACATTGAAGAGATCAAGCATCACATTGGATCCTCAAGGAAGAGCACTAGCCGCCACCATTAAAGGTGGATTCGTTCTCTTTTACCTCCTTTCCCTTTTATTATTTTTTCTGCTTTCTGCTATGTTGTATTGTATGTTCTCTTGTTCTTATTGCATGATCATTTGCATTGATGTCTTAAAGTTGTAAAATGTTCCATATATCTCTCATCTTGCTTAAAAGGAAAATTTTAATTGAAAAGAATTAAGAGATACATGAGTTTCAAGTTTAAAATAAGAATAGTTCAATTGTCTTGATATAGTGGCATTGCTTTTGTTTTCTGAATGTATGAATAAACAATGCATATTTGAAGTTGCAATTTTAGAATGTTGGCTCTTGAAGCAAAAATCCAAAAAATGATTCTTGAAGCAAAAAAAAATCAGTAAAAGAAAAAGAAAAAGCATATTGCAAAAGAAAAAAAATTAATGCATGCGAAAAATAAATAAATAAATAAATAAATAAAGAGAAAAATCCATTACTGCCCAAAAATGCAGGACAATGAGGGCAGATTGAAAAAGCCAATAACCCTTTAAACCAAAAGGCAAGGGTAAAAAGAACCAAGGCTTTGAGCATCAATGAATGGGAGGGCCTAAAAGAATAAAATCCTGGCCTAAGCGACTCAACCAAGCTGTCCTAACTATGTGCTTGTGGCGTGAAGGTGTCAAGTGAAAAGCTTGAGACTGAGTAGTTAAAGTCATGATCCAAAGCAAAAAGAGTGTGCTTAAGAACTCTGGACACCTCTATTTGGGGATTCTAGCAAAGCTAAATCACAATCCAAAAGGGTTCACCCAATTAAAGTATCTGTGGCATTTATGTATCCGGTGGTAATACTGGAAAATAAAAGGCTTAGGGTCACGGCAAAGACTCTGAAATCTGTATTCAAGAATAAAAAAGAACTGAACTAGGAGAGTTAATAATATCTTTTGGGTTCTAAGTTCCTAAAGATGCCAACCATTCTGAGTTTCAATGGATAGTGAGATGCCAAAACTATTCAAAAGCAAAAAGCTACTTCATCCCGCTCATCTAATTGTAACTGAGCTTCATTGGAAACTTAGAGATTTATTGTATCTTACTTTTTTTTTATCCTACTGTGTTTTTAGTTGCTTGGGGACAAGCAACAGTTTAAGTTTGTTGTTGTGAGGAGCGAATATTTTATACGCTTTTTGGAATCATTTTCATATAGTTTTTAGTATGTTTTGTTTAGTTTTTGCTAAGTTTTCATAGGTTTTAGTGTCAAATTCACATTTTTGGATTCTACTTTGAGTTTGTGTGTTTTTGTACAATTTCAAGTATTTTCTGGCTGAAATTGAGGAGCTGGAGCAAAATTCTGATTCAGAGACAAAGAAACCACTACAGATGCTGTCTGAATCTAACCTCCTTGCACTCGGAAGATATTTTCCAGAGCTACAGATGTCCAAATGGAGCTTTCTTAATGGCTATGGAAATTTGACTACCAGAGATTTCAAGCAATGTATAATAGTCTATACTTTGCTTCAGATTAGAAGGCCCAAAACTGGCGTCCAACGCCAGCCTCCTGCCCCCCTTTCAGGCGTCCAACGCCCAAGGAGAAGAGACCAGCGTCCAAACGCCCAAAGAGGACCCCCTATGATGAGCGGATATTTTATACGCTTTTTGGGGGTAATTTCATATAGATTTTAGCATGTTTTAATTAGTTTTTAATAGGATTTTATTAGTTTTTAAGCAAAAATCATATTTCTGGACTTTACTATGAGTTTGTGTGTTTTTCTATGATTTCAGGTATTTTCTGGCTGAAATTGAGGGAGCTGAGCAAAAATCTAATTTAGGCTGACAAAGGACTACTGATGTTGTTGGATTCTGACCTCCCTGCACTCGGAATAGCTTTTTTGGAGCTACAGGATTCCAATTGGTGCGCTCTCAATTGGGTTGGAAAGTAGACATCCAGGGCTTTCCAGCAATATATAATAGTCTATACTTTTCGCGAAGATAGACAACGTAAACTGGCGTTCAATTCCAGTTCCATGTTGCAGTCTGGCGTCCAGCGCCAGAAACAAGTTACAAGTTGGAGTTCAACGCCAAAAACACGTTACAACCTGGCGTTCAACTCCAGAAAAAGCCCAGGCACGTGAGAAGCTTAAGTCTCAGCCCCAACACACACCAAGTGGGCCCCAGAAGTGGATTTCTATACCAATTATCTTAGTCTACTCATTTTCTGTAAACCTAGGTTACTAGTTTAGTATTTAAACAACTTTTAGAGACTTATTTTGGATGTCATGACATTTTTAGATCTGAAATTTGTACCTTTTGGCAGCATGTGTCTCTAAACCCCATTGTTGGAGGTGAGGAGCTCTGCAGCGTCTCGATGAATTAATGCAATTATTTATGTTTTTCCATTCAAACATGCGTGTTCCTATCTAAGATGTTCATTTGCGCTTAACTATGGAGAAGGTGGTGATCCGTGGCACTCATCACCTTCCTAAATCCATGAACGTGTGTCTGACAACCACCTCCGTTCTATATCAGATTGAATAGTATCTCTTAGATTCCTTAACCAGAATCTTTGTGGTATAAGCTGGAATTGATGGCGGCATTCATGAGAATCCGGAAAGTCTAAACCTTGTCTGTGGTATTCCGAGTAGGATTCTGGGATTGGATAACTATGACGAGCTTCAAACTCACGAGTCTTGGGCGTGATGACAAACGCAAAAGAATCAATGGATTCTATTCCGACATGATCGAGAACCAACAGCTGATTAGTCGTACTGTGACAGAGCATTTGGACCGTTTTCACTGAGAGGATGGGAAGTAGCCATTGACAAAGGTGACACCCTACATAGAGCTTGCCATGGAAGGAACTTTGCACTTTTGCATGAGTTGAATATTATATTACAGGAATTCAGAAGACAAAGCATCTCCAAAACTCCAACATATTCTCCATTAGTGCACAACAAGTAATTATTTCACGCTCTTTTATTTTTAGTAATTCAAATTGATAATTATAATTGATCTCCTGACTAAGAATAATAAAATAAACATAGCTTGCTTCAAACCAACAATATCCGTGGGATTCGACCCTTACTCACGTAAGGTATTACTTGGACGACCCATGCACTTGCTGGTTAGTTGTGCGGATTGCAAAAGTGTGATTGCAATTTCATGCACCAAGTTTTTGACGCCATTGCCGGGGATTATTTGAGTTTGAACAACTAAAGGTTTATTTTGTTGCTTAGATTAGGAATATAATATTGATGCTATAGAGTTATTAAATTTGAGTCCTTTAATTTCTCTTCAAAAATTTTTCGAAAATATTACTTGTCCCTATTAATTTTTAATTTTTTGTGAATTAGTGTCTTATTCTAAGTTTGGTGTCAATTGCATATTTTATATTTTTCCTTTAAAATTTTCGAATTAGTGTTCTTTGTTTTTCCTTAATCTTCAAATTGTTCTTGTCAATTTTTCTTGTTTGATCTTTGGATTGTCTTGCTCTGTGTCTTTTCTTGTTTTTCTTGTGCTTTTTCAAAACATTAATTTTCAAAAAAAAATTATTTTTATCTATAAAAATAATACATCTTTAAAACACGTTGCATTTATAGCTCAGTTGGCTAGAGCGTTGGCTTATGTTCTTGGCAATTGGGTATCTTCTTTTTAAAACTTTTTCAAAAATAATTTTTCTTTGATTAATTATTGTGCCAAACTTTAAGTTTGGTATTTTCTTGTTAATTTTTTTATAATTTTCAAAAATTTATTTTAGTTTTCCCAAAAATTTTAAGTTTGGTGTTCTTTCTTTTGTTCTTGTGAATCTTCAAAGTGTTCTTGAGTCTTCTTTATGTTTTGATCTTAAAATTTTTAAGTTTGGTGTTCCTTGGTGTTTTCCCTCCAAAATTTTTGAAAACAAGGAGCATTAGATCTAAACATTTTAAGTCGTGTGTCTTTTGTGTGTTTTTCTCTTTCATCATAAAATTCAAAATTCAAAAAAATATCTTTTCTAACTATTTTTAAGCTACTTTTTCGAAATTTTTTTTAGAAATTCAGATTCCAATTTCAAAATTTTTCAAATCTTATCCTTTTAAGATTTTAAAATAATAATAATAATAATAATAATAATAATAATAATAATAATAATAATATTTTATTATCTTTTTCAAAAAAAATATCCTAACCACTTTCTCTCTCCTCAATTTTTTCGAAAATCTTCACAAAACATTTTCAAATTTCTTTTTATTTTTATTTTTATTTCATTTTTATTTTATCTTATTTTATTTTATTTTATTATTTCAAAAATAAATTTTTTATATATAATAAAATAAATAATATTTACATCCATATCATCTCCCTTGCTCCATCATGGAACTAAGTGGAAATGAACAGTCCAGAAGGACTCTGAGGTCATATGCTAACCCCACTACTGCTTTATATAGGAGTAGTATCTGTATACCCTCCATCGGAGTCAGTAGTTTTGAGTTGAATCATCAGCTCATCATCATGGTGCAGCAAAGTTGCCAGTATTCCGGTCTTCCACAGGAAAAACCTACAAAATTTCTGGCACAATTTTTACAACTTGCTGACACGGTACATGATAAGAAAGTAGATCAAGATATCTACAGATTATTACTGTTTCCATTTGCTGTAAAGGACCAAGCTAAGAGGTGGTTAAATAACTAACCTAAGGACAACATAAGGACACGGAAACAGCTGTCAAAAAAATTTCTGAATTACTATTTTCCTCCAAAACGGATGACACAGCTAAGGCTAAGCATCCAAGGCTTCAAACAAGGAGATAATGAATCCCTTTATGATGCCTGGGAGAGATACAGAGAGATGCTAAGAAAAATGCCCCTCTGAAATGTTTTCAGAGTGGGTGCAGTTAGACATCTTCTACAATGGGCTTACAGAAAGAGCTCAGATTTTTCTAGACCACTCAGCTGGTAAATCTATAAACATAAGAAAGACAATAGAAGAAGCTCAAGAGCTCATTGATACAGTTGCCAAAAATCAGCATCTGTACCTAAGCAGTGAACCTTCCATGAAAGAAAAGGCTAAAACAGTAACTGCTGAAATGAGTCCTGCAGAACAAGTTACAGAATTCAATCAACAATTGGATTTTCTAATAATACAGTTAGCCGAATTCAAAGAGATATTACAAGAAACAAGAATGGCTAATATGAATATGGAAGTGCAATTGAAGCAAACAAAACAGCAATTATCAAAACAAATAACAGAAGAATGCCAAGCAGTTCAATTAAGAAGTGTGAAAACGTTAAATACCTCACTTCAAGACAGCAGGAAGCCAAGAAATGAGCAAACTACCCAAAATCCCTCTGAGGACAGTAAGAGCCCAGAGAAGAATAATTCTGGCGCTCAAACGCCAAAGAATGGGTGGAAAGCTAGCATTGAACTCCCAAACCATGCTCAGTCCTGGCGTTCAACGCCAGAAACAAGCAATGATTTGGTGTTGAACGCCCAAAGGGAGCACAGTTCTGGCGTTCAGACGCCAGAAACAAGTAAGGAGTTGGCGTCTAATGCCACTCCAGCTTCCACCCCTGGCATTCAAATGCCAGTGGGGGATCAGACATATACAAGTGTTGATAATAATCCATCTAAAAAGGCTTCTCAACCCACATCTATAGGCAATAAATCTGCAGCAACTAAGGTTGAGGAATACAAAGCCAAAATGCCTTATCCTCAGAAACTCCGCCAAGCGGAACAAGATAAGCAATTTGCCCACTTTACAGACTATCTCAGGACTCTTGAAATACAGATTCTATTTTCAGAGGCACTCGAGCAAATACCCTCTTATGCTAAGTTCATGAAAGAGATCTTAAGTCATAAGAAGGATTGGAGGGAAACTGAAAAAGTTTATCTCACTGAAGAATGCAGTGCAGTCATTCTGAAAAGCTTATCTGAGAAGCTTAAAGATCCAGGAAGCTTTATGATACCATGCATATTAGAAGGTACTTGTACCAAGCAAGCTCTACGTGATCTTGGGGCAAGTATTAACCTAATACCTGCAGCTACTATCAAAAAGCTTGGGTTAACTAATAAAGTTAAACCAACCCGGATATGTCTCCAACTTGCTGATGGCTCCATTAAATACCCATCAGGCGTGATTGAAGACATGATTGTCAAGGTTGGGCCATTTGCCTTTCCCACTGACTTTGTGGTGCTAGAAATGGAGGAGCATAAGAGTGCAACTCTCATTCTGGGAAGACCTTTCCTAGCAACTGGCAGAACCCTCATTGATGTTCAAAAAGGGGAAGTAACCCTGAGAGTCAATGAGGATGAGTTCAAGTTGAATGTTGTCAAAGCCATGCAGTATCCAGACAGCCAAATTGACTGCATGAGCGTTGATATTATTGACTCTCTGGTAAAAGAAGTCAATATGGCTGAGAGTCTCGAATCAGAGCTGGAGGATATCTTTAAAGATGTTCAACCTGATCTGGAGGAATCAGAGAGAATAATAGAACCTCTGAAAATCCCTCAGGAAGAGGAGAAACCTCCTAAACCCGAGCTCAAACCATTACCACCATCCCTGAAATATGCATTTCTGGGAGAAGGTGATACCTTTCCTGTAATCATAAGCTCTATCTTAGAGCCACAGGAAGAGGAAGCACTAATTCAAGTGCTAAAGACACACAAGACAGCTCTTGGGTGGTCCATCAGTGATCTTAAGGGCATTAGCCCAGCCAGATGCATGCACAAGATTTTATTGGAAGGTGACGCTAAGCCAGTGGTTCAACCACAAAGGCGGCTGAATCCAGCCATGAAGGAGGTGGTGCAAAAGGAGGTCACTAAATTACTAGAGGCTGGGATTATTTATCCCATTTCTGATAGCCCCTGGGTAAGCCCTGTCCAAGTCGTCCCTAAGAAAGGTGGCATGACAGTGGTTCATAATGAAAAAAATGAACTAGTTCCTACAAGAACAGTTACAGGGTGGCGTATGTGTATTGATTACAGAAGGCTCAATACAGCTACCAGAAATGATCACTTTTCTTTACCATTCATAGACCAGATGCTAGAAAGACTAGCAAGTCATGAATACTACTGTTTCCTGGATGGATATTCAAGTTATAATCAAATTGCAGTAGATCCCCAGGATCAAGAGAAAACAGCATTCACATGTCCATCTGGAGTATTTACATACAGAAGGATGCCATTTGGTCTGTGCAATGCACTTGCAACCTTTCAAAGGTGCATGCTCTCAATTTTCTCTGATATGGTGGATAAATTTTTGGAAGTCTTCATGGATGACTTCTCAGTATTTGGAGACTCATTCAGCTCCTGTCTTGACCATCTAGCACTTGTTCTAAAGTGGTGCCAAGAGACTAACCTAGTTTTAAACTGGGAGAAATGTCACTTTATGGTGACTGAAGGAATTGTCCTTAGACATAAAATTTCGAACAAGGGAATAGAAGTGGATCAAGCTAAGGTAGAGGTAATTGAAAAATTACCACCACCAGCCAATGTTAAGGCAATCAGAAGCTTTCTGGGGCATGTAGGATTCTATAGGATGTTTATAAAGGATTTTTCAAAAATTGCCAAACCTCTAAGTAATTTGCTAGCTGCTGACACGCCATTTATCTTTGATCAGGAGTGTCTGCAGGCGTTTGAGACTCTGAAAGCTAAGCTGGTCACAGTACCAGTCATCTCTGCACCAGATTGGACATTACCATTTGAATTAATGTGTAATGCCAGTGACCATGCCATTGGTGCAGTGTTGGGACAAAGGCATGACAAGCTTCTGCACGTCATTTACTATGCCAGTCGTGTTTTAAATGACACACAGAAGAACTACACAACCACAGAAAAAGAGTTACTTGCAGTGGTTTACGCCATTGACAAATTTAGATCCTATTTAGTAGTATCAAAAGTGATTGTGTACACTGATCGTGCTGCTCTTAAATATCTACTCACAAAGCAGGATTCAAAACCCAGACTTATAAGATGGGTGTTGCTTCTGCAAGAGTTTGATATAGAAATAAGAGACAGAAAAGGGACAGAGAACCAAGTAGCAGATCACATGTCCCGAATAGAACCAGCAGAAGGGGCGTCCCTCCCTCTTACTGAGATCTCTGAAACCTTTCCAGATGAGCAACTCTTTGCCATCCAAGAAGTGCCATGGTTTGCAGACATTGCAAACTACAAGGCAGTGAGGTTCATACCCAAAGAGTACAGTAGGCAGCAATCAAAGAAATTGATCACAGATGCAAAGTACTATCTTTGGGATGAACCATATCTCTTCAAGAGATGTGCAGACGGAGTAATCCGTAGATGTGTACCTAAAGAAGAAACACAGAAGATCCTCTGGCACTGCCATGGATCACAGTATGGAGGACATTTTGGAAGTGAGCGAACAGCCACAAGAGTCCTCCAATGTGGCTTCTGCTGGCCTACTCTCTATAAAGACTCCCGACTGTTTGTACTCAATTGTGACAGTTGCCAAAGATCTGGCAATCTACCTCACAGTTATGCCATGCCTCAACAAGGGATCTTGGAGATCGAGTTGTTTGATGTATGGGGTATTGACTTCATGGGGCCATTCCTACCATCATACTCAAACACTTATATTCTGGTGGCAGTGGATTATGTATCCAAATGGGTGGAAGCTATTGCAACACCCACTAATGACACTAAGACAGTGCTAAAATTCCTCCAGAAATACATCTTCAGCAGATTTGGTACCCCTAGAGTATTAATCAGTGATAAGGGCACTCATTTCTGCAATAAACAGCTTTACTCTGCTTTGGTTCGATACGGAGTTAGCCACAAGATGGCCACTCCATATCATCCACAGAAAAATGGGCAATCTGAAGTCTCTAATAAAGAACTTAAAAGAATCCTGGAACGGACTGTGATTAACCGTAGAAGGGATTGGGCAAGAAGCTTGAATGATGCTCTGTGGGCGTACAGAACAGCATTCAAGACCCCTATAGGGACCTCTCCATACCAGCTTGTGTATGGAAAGGCAGGTCACTTGCCAATGGAACTGGAACATAAGGCCTACTGGGCAACCAGATTCCTAAACCTTGATGCCAAGTTAGCTGGAGAAAAACGATTGCTCCAATTAAATGAGCTAGAGGAATTTAGACTCAATGCTTTCGAGAATGCAAAAATTTACAAAGAGAAAGCAAAAAGATGGCATGATAAGAAATTGTCATCCAGAGTCTTTGAGCCAGGGCAGAAAGTTCTGCTATTTAATTCTAGGCTCAGATTATTCCCCGGAAAATTGAAATCCCGGTGGAGAGGACCATATGTGATTACAAGTGTGTCACCATATGGATATGTAGAGCTCCAGAATAATGATTCTAACAAAAAGTTCATTGTTAATGGACAGAGAGTCAAACATTATCTTGAAAGCAATTTTGAGCAAGAATGCTCAAAACTGAGACTTAACTAAATCTCAGTAATAGTCCAGCTAAAGACAATAAAGAAGCGCTTGCTGGGAGGTAACCCAGCCATTTACAAAGCTTATTTATTAATTAATTAATTTTTACAAGTATATGTCAAGTATCTTCAAGGTAAAATAGCAACTGCTTAAGTTCACAGAGTTACAGAAGGAATCAGAGGATAAAACAGCAAAAAAGGAAGCTCACTGGTGCGAAAAAGCCAGTAAAAGCTGTTTTGAGCATTGAACGCCCAAAAGAAGCACCTAATGGGCGTTCAACGCTAGTAAGGATAGCCATATGGGCGTTAAATGCCAGAAAGGAGCATCTTCTGGGCATTGAACGCCAGAAAGAAGCACCTTCTGGGCGTTCAACGCCAGATTTGCAGCGTCCTGGGCGTTTAGAAAAATGCCCAGTGACAAAGGAGTTCCTGGCGTTCAACGCCAGAAAGAAGCAACAGCTGGGCGTTGAACGCCCAGGAGAAGCTGCACATGGGCGTTAAACGCCCAAAACATGCAGCGTTTGGGCGTTTAACGCCAGGATGGTGGAGAGGAGGTAAATTTGTTTTTACTTCACAAAATTTTTAATTTTCTATATTTCAATTTATGATTCCTTGCATAAACATGTTCCAAACTATCATCCTTCAATTCCAAAAAAAAAAATTTCTCCTAATTTCTAAAAACCCTAATTTCTAAAATCCTTTTTTCAAAAATATCAAATATATCTTAATGCATAAACACAAATCTTTTTCCAATCCAATCCAACTCTTTTCAAAACACAATTATCTTTCAAAATCGTTTTCAAATATTCAGATTTATCTTTTTCAAATATCAATCACAACTTTTTAATTTTAAATTATATCTTTTTCTTATTTTATCTTTTATAAATCATATCTTCTATCTTATCTTTTTAATATTTTCGAAAACCCACCCCATCCCTTTAAAATCCACATTCGGCCTCCCTCCTCTCATCCACCATTCGACATTAGCTATCCTTCTATCCCTCTCCTTTCTTTTCTTTTGCTTGAGGACAAGCAAACCTCTAAGTTTGGTGTGTTCATCCGTGATCACAAAAACATACTCACTTAGATCATGGCTCTTTAAGGAAAACAATCCACTCCAAGAGGCAAGAAAGAGAGTATTCCAAAACCACTTTGGAATCAAGGGAAGTTCTTAACCAAAGAACATTCAGACCATTACTACAAAATAATGGGTCTAAGATCAGTGATCCCGGAAGTCAAGTTCGATCTGAAAGAAGATGAATATCTGGAGATCCAAGAGCGAATATCTGGAACTGCCCTCTATGACTATCGGACCTTGGTCAGAGGAAAGATTGTTCACATCCACCCTGACAAAATTAGGGAGATCTTTAAGCTGCCTCAGCTAAAAGATGACCCAGACTCCTTTAATAGGAGAATGATGAGAACAAACAAGGGCCTGGACAAGATTCTAGAGGATATATGCATCCCTGGAGCCAGGTGGACCACCAGCACCACTGGCGTCCCAATTCAACTCAAGAGAGAAGATCTCAAACCAGTCGCCAGAGGCTGGCTGGACTTCATTGGGCGTTCTATATTGCCCACTAGCAACCGTTCTGAAGTCACTATTAAAAGAGCAGTGATGATTCACTGCATCATCTTGGGAAGAGAAGTAGAAGTTCATCAACTAATCTCATGCGAACTTTACAAAATAGCAAACAAGAACTCCAAAGATGCCAAATTGGCTTACCCAAGCTTAATTTCTATGCTCTGCAAAGATGCTGGAGTGAGGATGGGAATAACTGAGTATATCTCAGTTGAGCGGCCAATCACTAAAATATCAATGGAAAAACAACAATTGCAGGATGACCTCATCAAGAGGAGAGCACAGGAATTTCTCCCAGAAATCCCTCAATTTGAATACTGGGAGCATCTTGAGGCATCTATTTCCAAGTTGCAAGAAGCTATGGGCCAAATAAAGGAAGAACAGAATAATCAAAATAACATGCTTTGCAAATTGCTTAGGGAACAAGAGGAGCAAAGGCGTGACTTGAGGGAACTGAAGCGTCAGAAATTAACTCTTGAAGGACCAAGCACCCCACAGACTAGAGGAACATCCACTTCCCAAAATACAGGTTGTTGAGTTCTAATTTTAGCTTTAACTCTGTGATATTTGTTACTATAGGAATTTACCTTAGAAGTTATATAGGAGTAGTGGTAATTAGTATATCTATTTTGATTTTATTTTCAATTAAGTTATAATTTATTTTTCTCATCATCATTAAACATGAATAAAATAGTATATTTTTAGAATAAAGAGGTAATTTATATTTTTCGATTTCTTAATAAGAAAAATTATAATTAATTATATGTGGTGTCAACACTTTTTGTCTTCTGAATGAATGCTCGAACAGTGCATATTTTTTATCTTGAATTTTATGAATGTTAAAATTATTGGCTCTTGAAAGAATGAGGAACACGAGAAATATTATTGCTGATCTGAAAAATCATGAATTTGATTCTTGAAGCAAGAAAAAGCAGTGAAAAAAAAATTTTACAAGGAATCATTGGATCAAGAAAAAGAAAAAAAAGCCAATAGCCCTTTAAACTAAAAGGCAAGGGTGAAAAGGATCCAAGGCTTTCAGCATCAATGGATAGGATGGCCCAAGGAAATAAATCCAAGCCTAAGCGGCTAAATCAAGCTGTCCCTAACCATGTGCTTGTGGCATGCAGGTCCAAGTGAAAAGCTTGAGACTGAGTGGTTAAAGTCGTGATCCAAGGCAAAAGAGTGTGCTTAAGAACTCTGGACACCTCTAATTGGGGACTTTAGCAAAGCTAAGTCACAATCTGAAAAGGTTCACCCAATTATGTGTCTGTGGCATTTATGTATCCGGTGGTAATACTGGAAAATAAAGTGCTTAGGGCCACGGCCAATACTCATAAAGTAGATGTGTACAAGAATCAACATACTAAACTAAGAGAATCAATAATACTATCTGAATTCTGAGTTCCTATGGATGCCAATCATTCTGAATTTCAAATGATAAAGTGAGATGCCAAAACTGTTCAGAAACAAAAAGCTACTAGCCCCGCTCATCTAAATTAGAATCTGAGCTTCACTTAAAACTCTGAGATATTATTGCTTCTTAATCTCTTTTTATCCTATTTTATTTATCTAGTTGCTTGGGGACAAGCAACAGTTTAAGTTTGGTGTTGTGATGAGCAGATATTTTATACGCTTTTTGGGGGTAATTTCATATAGATTTTAGCATGTTTTAATTAGTTTTTAATAGGATTTTATTAGTTTTTAAGCAAAAATCATATTTCTAGACTTTACTATGAGTTTTTGTGTTTTTCTGTGATTTTAGGTATTTTCTGGCTGAAATTGAGGGAGCTGAGCAAAAATCTGATTTAGGCTGACAAAGGACTGCTGATGTTGTTGGATTCTGACCTCCCTGCACTCGGAATAGATTTTTTGGAGCTACAATAGTCCAATTGGCGCGCTCTCAATTGGGTTGGAAAGTAGACATCCAGGGCTTTCCAGCAATATATAATAGTTCATACTTTGCGCGAAGATAGATGATGTAAACTGGCTTTCAACGCCAGTTCCATGTTGCAGTCTGGCGTCCAGCGCCAGAAACAGGTTACAAGTTGGAGTTCAACGCCAAAAACACGTTACAACCTGGCGTTCAACTCCAGAAACAGCCCAGTCACGTGAGAAGCTTAAGACTTAGCCCCAGCACACACCAAGTAGGCCCCAGAAGTGGATTTCTGCACCAATTATCTTAGTCTACTCATTTTCTGTAAACCTAGGTTACTAGTTTATTATTTAAACAACTTTTAGAGACTTATTTTGGATCTCATGACATTTTTAGATCTGAAATTTGTACCTTTTGGCTGCATGAGTCTCTAAACCTCATTGTTGGGGTGAGGAGCTCTGCAGCGTCTCGATGAATTAATGTAATTATTTATGTTTTTCCATTCAAACATGCGTGTTCCTATCTAAGATGTTCATTCGCGCTTAACTATGGAGAAGGTGGTGATCCGTGACACTCATCACCTTCCTGAATCCATGAACGTGTGTCTGACAACCACCTCCGTTCTATATCAGATTGAATGAGTATCTCTTAGATTCCTTAACCAGAATCTTTGTGGTATAAGCTGGAATTGATGGCGGCATTCATGAGAATCCGAAAAGTCTAAACCTTGTCTGTGGTATTCCGAGTAGGATTCTAGAATTGGATGACTGTGACGAGCTTCAAACTCGCGAGTGTTGGGCGTGATGAAAAATGCAAAAGAATCAATGGATTCTATTCTGACATGATCGAGAACCAACAGCTGATTAGCTGTGCTGTGACAGAGCATTTGGACCATTTTCACTGAGAGGATGGGAAGTAGCCATTGACAAAGGTGACACCCTACATAGAGCTTGCCATGGAAGAAACTTTGCACTTTTGCATGAGTTGAATATTATATTACAGGAATTCAACAGACAAAGCATCTCCAAAACTCCAACATATTCTCCATTAGTGCACAACAAGTAATTATTTCACGCTCTTTTATTTTTTAGTAATTCAAACTGATAATTATAATTGATCTCCTGACTAAGAATAATAAAATAAACATAGCTTGCTTCAAACCAACAATCTCCGTGGGATTCGACCCTTACTCACGTAAGGTATTACTTGGACGACCCAGTGCACTTGCTGGTTAGTTGTGCGGATTGCAAAAGTGTGATTGCAATTTCGTGCACCACCCTACCCAGCATTCAATGCCCTAGAGGCCTCTTAGCATTTGGATCTTGTCAAAGCTCAGCCCAAACACTCACCAAGTGGTCCCCAGAAGTGAATTTTAGCACTAAAAAGATTGTTTTACCTTTATTAGTCATTAGTTTAGTATTTAAAGTAGAAGATTACTCTCTGTTGAGGAGCTTCGCCCATCATTTACCATATTTTTGTTTTACACATTGTATTTTCTATCAGTATGAGTTTCTAAACCTCCTAGGTTGAGGGGAGGAGCACTGTTGAGTTTTATGGATTAATAAAAGTATTACTATTTTTCTTTAATCTGTGTTTGATTCTCTATTCTAAGATGTATCTTCGTTCTTCATCAATATGAATGCATTGAACTGGCATAAGGTTATCACATTCTACATGGGTTCAGAGTGCATCTTTCATCGGACAATGATGAACCACCAGCTTGATTATACGTCTATCAAACGGCTAATCCACGACTTCATTGAGGACTTCTTGAGACACTAGTTCAGGCGATTTACGGGGAGATTAGGGTCTCTGTGGTAGAGGGTAAAACCAAAGGCACAGCATCCTCTAATCTGAAATATTCGACCTTGCCTGTGGCCTTTTGAGTAGGATAACTAGAGAGAATGGACTACAGAGCTTCACCCTTAATCAAAATGGATCCGCACTAACCCTGGGGTTCAGATCTGGAGGAGTATTGGCGGCTGCTCAAACTAACGTCAATCACATATAGTCTGCCATAGAAGGAATCATTCACAATTGAAGAAGACAGTAAGACCAGAATTATTTCAGAAAGACAAAGCATCTCCAAACCTTAACCAATTCCTTTTCTCTGTTTACATTCCAATTCACAAAGTATTTTATACACTTTTCTTTATTCCTTTAATGCAATTAAACCTCATTCGACCAATTCTTCTACCCGCATGACTAAGACCTGCAAGATAACCATAGCTTACTTTAAACCACAATCCTCGTGGGATCAACCTGACTAAGACCTGCAAGATAACCATAGCTTGCTTTAAACCACAATCCTCACGGGATCAACCTGACTCACTCAAGTATTACTTGGATGACCCAGTGCACTTGCTGGTTCAGCTGTACGAAGCGTGGGGATTCGCACACCAGGTTTTTGGCACCGTTACCGGGGATTGTTCGAGTTTGGACAGCTGATGGATTATCTTGTTCCCTAGATCAGGTATTATCTTTAATTTTGTTAGCTTTTCTTTTATTTTCTTTTCTTTTCTTCTCCTTATTTTCGAAAAAAGTCAAAAATATTTTTCAAAAAATTTTATTTTCTTTGTTTAATCTTTATTCTTAGATTGAGTCTTTATTCTTTCTATAGCAGGCTGTATGTGATCAACGCTGGTTTGAGTGGCCACCCATCTTCCTCTAGGTGGAACACCAAGTTTAGTGCGCATCCAATTTGAATGAGGGTGAAGCTTCTACAGTTCATCCCCTTGGTGATCCAACTCAAAACACCACAGATAAGGTCAAATCTTCCGGATCAGAGAATGATGCGCCTTGATTCTAGCCTTTACCACAAAGACCCTAATCTCCCCATACCTCGGCTGAACTAATGTCTTGAGAAGTCCGCAACGAAGTCGTGGATTAGACGTCTAAGGGATGTATCGTCAAGCTAGTGGTTCATTGATATCCGATGAAAGGCGTTCGCCGAACCCATGTAGAATAGATATGACTTTTGACGGTTCAACTCATTCATATGGTTGAAGAACGAAGATACATCTTAGAAGAGAATCAAACAGGAATTGAAATAGAACAGTAGTACTTTTATTAATCCAAAAAACTCAACAGAGCTCCTAACCTTAACCTAGGAGGTTCAGTGACTCATGCTGATAGAAGAAATACAAAATGAAACGTAAAAGTGGGCAAGAGTTCCTAACATAGGTGAACTCTTATCTATATATACTAATCTCATAACTAAGGATTTCGGAAATATGATAGGCTTAGTCTTGTAGTGCAAAAATCCACTTTTGGAGCCCACTTGGTGAGTGTTTGGGCTGAGCTTTAGTGTCTCTCACATGCTAGGAGGCTTCTTGGGCATTGAATGCGTGCTTGGGATACCTTTGTGAGTGTCGGACGCCAGCTGCTCCCTTTTGGGCGTCCAACGACAGGAAGGGGGTAGGTGGCTAGCGTTGAACGCCAGTTTTGGGCCTTCATCTTCAAAGACAAGTATAAACTATTATATATTTCTGGAAAGCCTTGAATGTTAGCTTTCCATAGCCATTAAGAATGCTCCATTTGAATATTTGTTGCTCCAGAAATGCTTGCTTGAATGCACGGATGTCAGATCTTGACAGCATTTGCTACGCTTTACTTGCCTATGAATTAGACTTTGTCAAAATTCTCAGATTTCAGCCAGAAAATACCTGAAATCACCAAAAAATACAATAACTCATAGTAGAATCCAAAAATATGAATTTTACGCTAAAATGTATGAAAATATAATAAAACTTAAACAAAACATGCTAAAAACTATATGAAAATGATGCCAAAAAATGTATAAAATATTCGCTCATCCGTTCTCAATTATCATTTTTATACAAAGAATTTTTATATAAATAGTCATCTAAAATTAGATAAATCTTACTTTAAAAGAGATATAAAATTTCATGGAAAAAATAATTTATTTTTAAAATACATATTTCTTAAAATACAAAGTAGATTGTGGAATAATAGAAAAAAATTTGAAATACATGTCAAAAAAATTTTTTTACATCTAAAACATTTTGCAACGCATCAGATCGTGTTCACAAAGCATGATTCTTGAGTTTTCTTTCTCCATGAGTTGGAATTAGAAATATGGTTAGATTAGATTAATGATCAAATTAGTCTTTAAAAGATGAATTACTTTTTAGATTTGTCTCTAAAAAATTTTGTTAGTCATATTAGTAATTTAAAGAATATAAATTAATATTTTTGTGCTTCCGTCACTCAATTAAAATTTTTTATCGACGATTGACGATATAGAACGTTAACTGATAGCATATATGATACTTAGCATGTCTAATTAGATGTTGAACTAATATGTTTAAGAAAATCTATCAATTTTGTCCATTTTACTAATTATATAAACTCTAATCCTAATATAACTTAACGTCACAAAATTGATAGATTTTCATAAATATATTTATTTAATGTTTAATTGAATATTGTAAAACCCCGAATTTTTTAAAATTAGATAATAAGTTATTTATGATTTATTATATTTATTTAATATTATATTTTTATAGATTTTTATATATAAGTTGGCGATTTCTTATTTATAATTTAGAGTTTTAATAATTGAAAAATAATGAGAATTTTATATATGCGTTAATTTGAATATTTAGATTTTAAACTTTATTTTATGAATAAAAAGAAATTAATTTGATTATCTCTAATTCTTGGATTAGAGTATTTATTTAAAAATAATTTATAAATTTATGAATAAATAGTATTTTCTTTAAAGATAATTTTATTGGATTAAAATTAGTTTTCAATTACTATTCTATACTGATGCCAGGGCATCATGGCAAGTTCCACAAGCCATTTTTAGTTTGTTTTAGAGTAGTTTCATGCATTTCTTAGGCAATAAGTAAGTATTTGGATGAGAATTTCATACGTGCCTTGATTCAATCAAACATTGTTAATTTTGTGTATTTTCTTGAGATTTATGCTAGGTTTATTGCTTATTATGAATGATGCAAAATCTTGTGAAATTAGCAAAGCTTTGATGCATGTGTTTGATTGATGATAGGTGGAAAGAAGCAAAGGAAGAGCAAGGAGAGGGGGCAACGCAACGTTCTGCAAGAATCTGGTGCCAACGTTACCTCCAACGTTTTTCAATACAGTTTGCTTTCGGGAAATTAGAAAAATTAGCTGCGACGCCCGCGTGAGCATGAAAATTTTACAATCCACGCGTACGCGTGAGTGACATGCACGCGTGGAAAGGCTAACGTTGGAGAAAATGTTCGTGAGCCAATGTTGAATCCAACGCCTGTGATAAACTTAAGTTTGGCAAATTTGGGTTGACGAATACGCGTCAAGGACGCGTACACGTGGAAGCGCATTTTGGCCTTGCACGCGAATGCCTGAGCGACGCATACGCACAAAATCCTATTTGACGCGTACTCGTGGGTGACGCTCACACGTGGAAGGGAAAATTTGACCATTCACGCGTACGCGTGGGCCACGCATACGCGTGACTGCACGAATGTTGGTGCACCAACGTTTAGTCAAACGTTGCTGGCAATACCCAGACTTCATTTTTCTCAAGTAACATTTGACCCAATGTTTTTATACAAACGTGGTCACCAACGATGAGGCTAATTTCATTCCCCAATGTTTAACCACAATGTGTTTTCCATTTTTAATTTCCATTCAGAGAGCTATGAACAACTAAACCTACTTCATTGGGTTAGGGAGCTCTATTGTAATTCAAAGGATCAATATTAGTTTTCATTCTTCTTCTTCTGTCTTTTCTCTTGATCTACTAGAAAGATTTCGTTCTTCATTCAATCATTCAATTGTCTTGGGAAAGAAATTGAATGTAATTGAATTTTGTGATCAGCTTGGAAGAGAAATCACAGAATTATGCTTGAAATCTTTCTCACATTGGATTAGGTTGGGGGTTGGATGGATATAGTGACATGTAATCCTACCAATACTTTGATCTATGAATGTGTATGGTATAATCAGTGACCATACTTTATTTCTTCCATGAGCAATTAAATCAAGGAATCGCGTAATTGTTCAAGCTTAGAGAGAGTGGATTGCCAAGGAATTGAGATCCATTCACCTAAGATTGCCAAGGAGATCAATGAATGCATTGATTGAGGAAGAGATGAAAATGAACTTGATCCGGAGGATTATAACATCCCCTGACCCCGATGAGCTTCCCACTTCTGATCTTACCCATTCTCTTTAGTTCTGCAATTTACTTTGATGCTCAATTACCCCATTCCCATTTAATTTCTTGCAATTTAAGCTTTTGTATCTTAATTTCCTGCAATTTTACTTTCTGCCATTTAATTTCTATCATTTACATTCTGCTTATTTACATTTCTTGCTCTTTAATTTTTCCGCTAATTTACATTTTGCAACCTAAATTGAAATTCTGATTCAGTTCAACTAGAACAATTCTCTAATTAAAATTGATCAACCAATCAATCCCTGTGGGATTCGACCTCGCTCTACTGTGAGTTTTTACTTGAGGACAATCCGGTGCACTTGCCAGTGTAAATTTGTTGAGAGACAAGTTTTTGTACATCAAGTTTATGGCGCCGTTGCTGGGGATTGGTTATGTATTGACAATGATTAAATTGGACGATAACTAGATTGAACACTTTTCTTTTCTTTTGTTAATTAGTTTTTAATTTGTTTGTCCTTGTTTATTTACTTGTTAGCACACTAATCACTAGCTATTTGTGATATTGCCTAACTAAGAATCCCTCATTTATGACAATGAAGATTCCAATGTCTTTTGGTGATTATTGTTTGAGACAGAGCTTTTTGCAGGAAAGAAAGAAGCATCCATCATATTTTGGTCAATCAATGTTCATGGAAAACTCTCCATCACCACAGAATGATTCATGTTATTATGCTCATGGTGGGTGGGAGTATAAAGAACATGAAATGGGGTACTTTCTAGAGCCACAAAATGGTCTATATTTTGATGAAATTGATCATTACTCAAGTTGTGGCTGAAGATCAAAATCAAAGAGATTTCACTCATTCATACCCCCACTCATTAAGAGCCATCACGTCTTAATTATCCAACCTCACCTCCTAGTTTTACATGTCTAAATTCTTCATCACTGGAGTATGCCTCAGCACAAAATTGCGTCCCAAATCTAAACAATTCATTTTACAGTCCACAAAACTCATTCCATTCCCACAAGAGTCACACCACTTTCAGAACACACAACCACAAAATAACCAATTCCATTCACAAGCCAACCCCAACCAACCATCCCAACCTACACAACCTCCTTTAGATAGACTTGCTAGGATGGAACTCATCATTGAAGAACTCAAAAAAAGTAGAGAAGAAGATAGACTTACTAGGATAAAACTCCTCCTTAAAGAAATGATAAAGATAAACAAAGAGGAGAAAATAGCAAAAAGGGAGCATGAAGAAAAATTAAGACATATAGCACAATCTTATGCTGAAGAATAATTCATTGAAGAGCTAAGATCACAAAGGGAGACCACTACACTCTCTCCAAAAATAGAGGTGCTCATTCAATGGTCAAGAACAAGGGAGGAATCAGAAGAACAAGAAAAAGAGGCACCCATACCAAGTGAGATTCCTATGAAGAAGGAGGAGGTTGTGAGAGTATATAAGCCTAAGACTCCATACCCACAGAGGCTACTAGGGGTGACAAAGGAACATGCAAACTCACTCCCAAAAGACTCAATGCAACATCATGTAAAAGAAAGGGAAGAAGTCAATCAAGGGAGTTCACACTCCAATGAAACAGAGAGTTGCATAGAGGGTGAGTTCATTCAACCACCAATTCAAGAAGCTCTTAATGGAGAAGATGCTCCAACTATCCAATAATATCCAAGTTCTGAGATCAAAGATGTGAAGGTAATAGAAACAAGCACCAAAAGGAGGATTGTGACCGAAAAACAAAGGATCATATCCATGAAAAAGAGACGGTCAAAGAACAATCCAACTCCTAATCCAACAAGCAAGTTTACTCAATCCAATCACAAAAGAAAGCTTGCTAGAAAGAGGCACTCACAACAAGGGCCATTAACTGACTCCTTTTTTCACTTGAGGTCATTCCTCTTAACAAGCTGGAAGAAGAGGGAGAAATTCATGACCAAAATGTCAAGCTAATGATATTAAAAGAGCACTTGTTGGGAGGCAACCCAACCAGAGGTAATTTTCTTTTCCTAGTTATTTCAATAAAAGAGTAAGTAGATGTCTCTGTATTGCAAAGAGCTAAGTTCGGTATTGCACACCAAAGTAATTCAGGGGTGAATGTGTAATTCTAAGTTTGGTGTTCCACCACAGATTTCATTTAAAAACACATTGCGCTTATGACTAGTCACTAACGCCAAACAATCAGGGAAACTACTTAGCAAATGCTTAATTTCTAGTTCATAGTTGTTTTCTTAATAAAAGCACATGAGGTTCTCTGCATGTATTCAATTTGTTGCATTAGACAAGGAACTAAGTTTGGTGTGCACAAACCAAATTAAGTTTAGAAAATCACAAGCATACATGCATGCTAACCATCTCCCAAGTGCTTGGGGAACAAGAAACTTCCAATAACTTTGCAGGAATTCAATCAATCCCTTGGAAGAATTATGCACCATCATCTAAGGAGACAAAGAAGGATACAAAAGATATATGGATGATAATGACAAGGAAGAAAGAAGAAGACACCAAGAGGTTGTATTGTTACTCAACTGTTTTTGGTTTGTAGTGCTTCAATTGGAAGTATGAGTGTGCCTTGTTTGCATGAACCTTTACATTCTGTGTGTTTTTCTTTATTTTTATTTTGGGCTGCAAGTCTAAGTGCCTGCTTCAATTTTATCCTGCTTGAAATATATGATGTGTCCTTGAGCTCAATAAAAGAATTTATGAGAAATTGTTGTGAAGAACAAGAGTGAAATCCAATGTGCAGAATAAAGTCCTAGTATTGTGGTGGTATTTGCTAGCTAAGTTGGTTCATCAATAAGGTATAAGGCTAAGATATCTCTTGAATTATGAGCTTGAAGTACATCTACGAGATTTAAATGAATTAATAAGATCCTAAAAAGAGAAAAAGAAAATGGAAAAAAAAAGAAAGAAAAGAGCAAATAAAGCTAGGCACCAATAGTTTGAACCTTAAGGTATGTGTCTGTGGTGTTTCGGTACAAGGATCTGCTTGGATGAGTAAGTTCTTAGGAGTTCTTTATCACTTGACAACTTGGGTTAACTAACCTGAGATTGTCAACTGAAAGTCCACTATCAAGAGCAACCTTGTCACAAAACATTTAGCACCCCAACGACATGTTGGACACCAAAGTCTAAGGAATAAAAAACAAACCATGTGCTTGTGGTGTGTATGTGCTGAAGAGAGACTTGGGTGATTAAGTCCTTAGGGGTGTTTCAACACCTAGCACCTTGAACCAATTGGTTCGGGAGTGCTGGCTGAAAACCTATCCTAAAAAGTTGTCTCATTACAGAACACTTAGCTACAGAAAGCAATAAGCTCTAAAGAAGGAAAGAAAACAAAAACAGAGAAGTTAAGGATCAGGAATAAGAGTCTCATAGAAGGCAATGGAGTGAGAATTCAAGAGCATATGAGAGCCTAAAAATCAGCAAAAACATGAACCTAAATTGCCATGCATGAAACTCCATGAACCAAGAACTTGAATTCTCTGAATAAGGACTTGTATCTCTTGTATTTTCATTTCATCCTTCTCATGTCCATCACTTGCTTGAGGACAAGAAAGATTTAAGTTTGGGTGTTTTGATGCCAAGGCATCATGGCTAGTTCCAAAAGCCATTTTTAGTTTGTTTGAGAGTAGTTTCATGCATTTCTTAGGCAATAAGTAAGTATTTGGATGAGAATTTCATACATGCCTTGATTCAATCAAACATTGTTAATTTTGTTCATTTTCATGAGATTTATGCTAGGTTTATTGCTTATTATGAATGATGCAAAATCTTGTGAAATTACCAAAGCTTTGATGCATGTGTTTGATTGATGATAGGTGGAAAGAAGCAAAGGAAGAGCAAGGAGAGCGGGCAAAGCAAAGTTCTGCAAGAATCTGGTGCCAACGTTGGAGGGAAAGTTGGTAAGCCAATGTTACCTCCAACATTTTTCAATACAGTTTACTTTCTGGAAATTGGAAAAATTTACTGCTACGCGCACGCGTGGGCGACGCGTACGCGTGAGCGTGGAAAGGCTAACGTTGGAGAAAACATTGGAGAGCCAAGGTTGAATCCAACACCTGCGAATGCCTGAGCAATGCATACGTGCAAAATTCTGTTTGACGCGTACGCATTGGTGACGCGCACGCGTGGAAGGTCAAATTTAACCATTCACGTGTGCGCGTGGGCCACGCGTACGCGTGACTGCGCGAACGTTGGTGCACCAACGTTGAGTCAAACGTTGCTAGAAACTCCCACACTTCATTTTTCTCAAGTAACGCTTGACCCAACATTTTTATACAAACGTGGTCACCAACGATAAGGCTAATTTCATTCCAAAATGCACCAATACAGAATATGAATGTTAGTTGCCAACGCCCATCATCAAAGAATCACTCCTAACTGCTTAAAATCAAGGCCAAGGCCCACATCCAAGTATTTGGATATCCAATTAAAGATAAGAAGAAGATATCAATAGAGGAGTTTTTAAGATGTGAGGGAGCTCTATGGAGGCCCTGAAGGGGGCTCTGGGAGTTCAAAACCTAGATTTCATTTTCTCTACACTTTTCTTTTAGTTTTATGTACTTTCTTTTTCTTTTCCTTTTTTGTTTAAACCTCTTTTGGCGGAGGGGGATTGAGTACTGTAACTCTGCACAATTTCCCTTTCTCTGTGATTTCAGTTTAACTACAATGTACTTTCCATTTTTAATTTCCATTCAGAGAGCTTTGAGCAACTAAACCTACTTCATTGGGTTAGGGAGTTTTGTTGTAATTCAATGGATCAATATTAGTTTTCATTCTTCTTCTTTTGTCTTTTCTCTTGATCTACTAGAAAGATTTCGTTCTTCATTCAATCATTCAATTGTCTTGGGAAAGAAATTGAATGTAATTGAATTCTGTGATCAGCTTGGAAGAGAAATCACAGAATTATGCTTGAAATCTTTCTCACATTGGATTAGGTTGGGGGTTGGACGGATATAGTGACATGTAATCCTACCAATACTTTGATCTATGAATGTGTGTGGTATAATTAGTGACCATACTTCATCTCTTTCCAAGAGCAATTAAATCAAGAAATTGGGCAATTGTTCAAGCTTAGAGAGAGTGGATTGCCATGGAATTGGGATCCATTCACTTAAGATTGCCAAGGAGATCAATAAATGCATTGATTGAGAAAGAGATGAAAATGAACTTGATCCGGAGGATTATAACATCCCCTGACCCCGATGAGCTTTCCACTTCTGATCTTACCCATTCTCTTTAGTTCTGCAATTTACTTTGATGCTCAATTACCCCATTCCTATTTAATTTCTTGCAATTTCTGCATCTTAATTTCCTGCAATTTTACTTTCTGCCATTTAATTTCTATCATTTACATTCTACTTATTTACATTTCTTGCTCTTTAAGTTTCCCACCATTTTACATTCTACAACCTAAATTCAAATTTTGATGCAGTTCAACTAGAACAATTCTCTAATTAAAATTGATCAACCAACCAATCCCTGTGGGATTTGACCTCACTCTACTGTGAGTTTTTACTTGACGACAATCCGGTGCACTTGCCGGTGAAAATTTGTTGAGAGACAAGTTTTCGTACATCATATACCCTAATTATATTATTATTATTTGTTTCCAAAAACAAACCCTAATTTGCTAAACACTCCCAAAAACCTTATGCCTAAAATTTTCATTCTCTTCAACTGCCACAACCTCCTCCCTTTTCTTTCTAAATGCACATGCACTCCCATGGAGAGGAGAGAGCACGAGAGAGTTGAGAAGGGAGAGAGGGAGCCACGCCCTGCTACCGTCCAGTCCGTCTCGCCACCGTCGCTATTGAGCGCTACCTGCACTGCCATTCATGCCCGCCGATCCCTTATTGAGCCACCGTCGTTATTGCGGAGAGAGAAGGATGTCGTCAACGCTGTGGAGGAAGGAAGAACCACATGAGAGCCAAGAGAGGAGGGAGCCTCTGCTACGTCACCGTCGTGCCTCCATCACTACCGAACCGCCTTGCTGCTGCTAGCTCTGCTGCATCTGGTTGCCATCGAGGGAACCGTCATCGTCGTGATTGTAAGTATGGGCTTCGAAGGGAAGAGAACACGATGATGAAAGAAGGAGCTGTGTGCCACTTTTGCCACCATTGTCGCACTCCACCGTCGCGCCAAGTCATCGTTGTTATGGTCAGAAGTCACCGCCGTTGCCGTTTGGGTCTACCGTGGGGAGGAGCAGCGCTGACGTTGCCAAAAATCAGCTGTTGGAACCTCTTGTAACTTGCCCTGTGCTGCTGCATTGTCACTATAGCTACCGTTGCTCCATCCTTTGAATTCCTTGTAGTACAGTGAGTTTTCTTGTCCCGAAATTCTTAACGTTTGTTATTCTATTATAAGTTATTGTGGTCTTTGTGACGTTGGTACATTAGGATCAAGTTTTGGTTATTGCATATCACATTTAGAGTTTCCGTTGTTGCTGCGAAGGTGGAATAGAGTTATGGTTGCGGCTGCCGTTATTGTGGGCCAGGAGAAAAATGAGTTTCGACGCATTTTATGACTTTTGGGTTTTGACTATTGATAAACCACTATTTTATGGTTTATATTGTATTTAATTGAGTGGTTTTATCAAGCTTTTCACCCACTTATTCATATGATTTGTATGATTTTACAATTCCTTCCTAGTTTAGTTCTATGATTGAAAACATGCTTCTTTGGTCTTAATTTAGCTAATCTTAATCCTCTCTTATTAAAATTCGATGCCTTGATCTATGTGTTAAGTGTTTCAGGCTTCATAGGGCAGGAATGGCTTAGAGAATAAAGAGGAAGCGTGCAAAAATGGAAGGAACACAAGGAATTGAGGAGATGACTGACAAACCCCATTTGTAGGGTTTATCTTGTATTGATTTTAGGGGATTTTATCACCTTTTACCCACATTTACTCAATGAAATAGCATGGTTTTGTATATTCTCCTTTAATTGTGCTTAAGAGTGAAAACATGCTTTTTAGGTCTTAAAATAGCTAAATGTAATTTACCTTGATTCCATTAGATGCCTTGATATGTTTGTTAAGTGATTTCAGATTTAGGAGGCAAAGATTGGATTAAAGGAATGAAGAAAAAGCATGTAAAGTTGGAGAACTCATGAAGAAATGAAAGAACTGGAAAGCTATCAAGCCGACCTCTTTGCACTTAAACGACCATAACTTGAGCTACAGAGATCCAAATGATGCGGTTCTAGTTGGGTTGGAAAGCTAACATCCGGGGCTTCGAAATGATATAAATTTTGCCATATGTTGCTTCGCGTTCAGGGGCGCACACGCGCACTTTGCATGCGCGCGCCGATTCTGTCCGTGGCCCACTTTAATGAAATCGTCCCCAGCGGTTTTAGGAGCCTTGTGGGCCCAATCCAACTCATTTCTGATGCTATTTAAGTCAAGTATTGAAGGGGAATCAACATACTTTAGATACTTTTGATCATTAGCTTAGTTTAGTAGTTAGAGTTAGTTTCTAGAGAGAGAAGCTCTCTCTTCTCTCTAGAATTAGGATTAGGATTAGGATTAGTTCTTAGATCTAGGTTTTACTCTTTGCTTTCTTCTACTTCTACATTTCAATTCTTTGTTGTTAGATTCATCTTCTTCTACTCTTTTGTTGTAATTTTCTTTATGTTGTTCTTGTGTTTTGTTGTAGATCTAGTATTGTTCCTTCCATTTTCTTTCAATTCAATAAGAGGTAATTCATAATAATTGTTCTTCTTTGCTTTTCCATTGTTAATCTCTTGCCTTTGTAGTTAGATCTCTCTTTAATTCTTGCAATTTATGTTGTTTACTTTTATTGCACTCTATGTGTTTGTTGAAATGCCTCTTCTAGATATAGTATAGATTTTGTTCCTCTTGGCCTAGGTAGAGTAATTAGTGACACTTGAGTTATCTAATTCCTTTGTTGATTGATAATTGGAGAGATTGCTAATTGGTTTGAAGTGCACTAAAGCTAGTCTTTCCTTGGGAGTTGGCTAGGACTTGTGGCTCAAGTCAATTCATCCACTTGACTTTCCTTTCTTTGGTAAGGGTTAACTAAGTGGTAGCAATGAACAATTCTCATCACAATTGAGAAGGATAACTAGGATAGGACTTCTAATTCTCATATCTTGCCAAGAGCTTTGTTAGTTGTTAGTTTATTTTCTTTGCCATTTATATTTCTTGTCCAAAAATCTTAAAAACCCCAATTATAACTCACAACCAATAACAAGACACTTCATTACAATTCCTAGGGAGAACAACCCGAGGTCCAATACTTCGGTTTATAAATTTAGGGGTTTGTTTTAGTGACAAACAACTTTTTGTATGAAAGGATTAGTGATTGGTTTAGAAACTATACTTGCAACGAGAATTCATTTGTGAATTCTAAACCATCAAAAATCCAATCGTCAAAATGGTGCCGTTGCCGGGGATTTGCAATGGTGTTGTGTTATTGGTTATTGTATATATGTGAATATTGTGAATAGCTTGATTTTTTTGATTGCTTGTTAGTTTTTGCTAGTCTTAGTATTTGTTTCATTATTTCTTATTAGTTTGTGTTTCTTATTTGCTCTTGCTATCATGAATTCTCATCCTCACTTTGGCTATGAGTTTGGCTCAAATTATGTTGTAAGAAATGGGAACTACAATGGTAATATGCATCAAGGATTTGGGCATAACCAAAGATGGGAAGAGCCTCAAGGGATTGATCAACCTTCTTGGCAACAACCTCCAACTCCTTATGGATATAACTCTTATCCTAATGCATATCAATCTAATGGATGTGGTAACCCTTATTGTGATTGTCAACAACCACTACCACATGCCTATGAACTACCCACTCAACATGATTTTGAACCACCTTGCTCACAAGCCCCATATCACCAAAACCCTCCATATGACCCCAATCCTTATCCACCATACCCACCACCTTATGAGCCATATGAACCATACATGGAACCACCACCATTCCAACACAATTACTCTCAAGAACCACCTCAATGCACACCATCTCCATACCCTTACCAAGAAGAACCACCTTCCTACTATGAACCCTCTCTCCAAAATAATGAACCCTCTTATCCACCCCAAGTCCCAATAGATGACTCTCTCACATTGCTACTTCAAGGACAAGCGGATATGCAAAGGAACACCCTAGAGTTTGTGACTAACTTGACCAAGATAATGTCTACCTTAGCCTACAAATTTTTGAACACTCAAGGTGCTTCCGTGGCCACATGTGAAGAATCCATTGAAGATCATAGCATGAAGGAGAGATTGGAAAACCCGGTGGAAGATGAGGGAGGCTATTTTGTATTAGAACAATTGGAGGAGCCTATGATCATTGAAGAAAAGGAAGAGGTGGTTGAAGATTTAGGAGATGTTGAAAGTCCATGGGAATGTAGCATCATGGAGAACTCTTCCAAGAAGCTTGATATTGATGTTGAGGAGGGTGCGCAACCTCCAAGGCATATCATCGTTGGAGACTTGGAAGAGGCTTATCAAGAGATGGATTCAATCATGGATGAATTTCTCTCTACAATGGAATCCTCTCCCATTGGACATGGAGTTGAAATTATAGAAGAGTGTGCACAACCTTCCATACCCTTGGTGAACAATGAAGAAGAGAGTGAATCAAAAGAGAGCTACCAAGAGGAAAAAGTTGGCATGGTGTATATTGAAATTGAAGAATATGAAGAGGTTGATCAAGAGATGGATTCATTCATCAATGAATTTCTATCTAAAATTGAATCACCTTCCATTAGGCAAGATGAAGTTCTTGAAGACAACACCAAGCCAAGTGAAAAAGGGAAAAGGTTGAAATTGAAGAAGCTTGTGAAGAGGTGGAAACAACTAAAGAAGAGCACAAGGAAGTAGACCTTGCATTGTCTAAGTGTGGGGAGGTCTCCCTTCCCAAGTCACCATCCAACACAACATTCAAGTGGGTAAAATTCTTATCCCTAAGCTTTACTTTCTCACTTGAATATGGTTTAATTGAAAATGATGGTCAACTTAGAGCTCTTTGTGGAGTTAAGAGTAGGAAAGAATTGTGTAGTGGTTGGAAATGTAAAACCCGGTTAATTAACGGCTAATTAACCCATAAATGAGAATTTATTCTAGAAAGCCTAAAATGTGATTTTTATGGCTAAATGTGATAGAGGAGATTGAGACGAGAATTTCGGTACCAATTTTATAGAAATCGGACCAAGATTGGACCGAACGGGCCAAACCGGGCCAACCGGACCCAAAGTAGGCCCTTGGCCCAACATAACTAAACCAAAACCCTAGTTTTCAGCACTCTCTCTCCTCACAACACACTCAAACACGCTGAAATGGTGGAGAGGAAGGGAAGAACACTCTCTCAACTTCTTTCTCTCACTTGATCTTCAAACCACCATAACTTTTGATCTAGAGCTCCGATTGCCGCTCCATTTGTGGCCACGCGTTCACCGCGGAGAGCTCTACAAAACCCATACAATTAATCTTGAGGTAAGCCACAAGTTTCTGTTCGAAATTCCAGCCCTTATTTTCGAGTTTCATGGGTGAAATATTGAGATTTTGGGTTCTTTGATGTTATAGGACCCAACTCTCTTGAAGGAGAAGGTTAATCTTGTCTCCTTGGACCTTGGGTGTGGTAAGATTCTCAACCCTAGTGTATTTTTTTGTTTTATGATGTTTGGGTTTTGAGATGTTGTGTATGGGTATGATGGTTGTGGCTTAGGTTGTGTGTGTGTGTGGATATTGGAGCTTGATTGGTGATTTTGGAAAGCTTAAAAAGGGTTTGGTGGTGAAAAATCTGTTCTTGGAGGTTTTGAGGCCTTGAGAGCTTGCAGATAAATGATTTGGAAGTGCTCCGATTGAGCTTGGAAAATCGGCTAAGGTATGGTTTCGGTTTCCTGTATCTAATATGTAATGTGGTAGAAAATACTTAGGCTAGAGGCCCTAAGATAGGCATTGAATTGTTGATGTTGTTGAATGATTGAGATATATGATGTGGTCATATATGTGATGATGATTATTGATGCCTTGGTGGTATGATGTATGAGAAATATGCATGTTGTGATATATGCTTGATGATTGGTTATAGTTGAATTGTGGGTTGAACCATGTTGATGGTGAATATGATGTTGATTGTGTACAATAATGATCTATTGGAATTGGTGTTGTTGAGAATTGGCATGAGGAATAGTATATGATATGTCAATATGTTTGAGTTTGAGCCACTTGGGTAAAGTGGGTAAAAAAAGATGAGGTAGTGATTTTATAAATTGTGGTAAAGTGTCAATGCGTGAGTTGAGGAGGCTTGATGTTAAATTTGATATATTTTGATTGATTTCAAAGAAAAGGGATGAACTTGGCATGTTTTGATAGATTTTGAAAAGAGTTGGAAATGGCTTGTTTTGAAAATGGCACTTTGTAGTTTTGTATGAAAAATATGGTTTTTGGGCATACTTTGACGGGACATAACATGGACTACGGATCTCTGTTTTGTGCCAAATCTATTTAGAAATGAAATTGGATCCGGGATGTCCATGCCGTTCGAAGAACGGGTGAAAAATGATTTAAAACGAGGAAGTTATGTCCGTCGGAAGATTGGGGGTTGAATCTGTGAATTCTGCAGCTTTTAACTTAGGAAAAATTTTAGCAGAATGACCCCTTGCGCGTGGGCGCACCTGGCGCGTACGCGCCGATCTTCCAGAAAGCGCCATCCACGCGTGCGCGCGATGTGTGCGGGCGCGCCGATTGTGCTGCACCCAATGCCAGCCATTTTCCAGAGAGTTATGCCAGAACTGTGCCAGTGTTGTGCCTGGGGCACGAGAACACCCACGCGTACGCGTGGTTGACGCGTGCGCGTCGATTGGCAAATTTTTAATCCACGCGTTAGCGTGCATGACGCTTGCGCATCGATGAGTTTTTGAGGCCATCCACGCGTGCTCGTGGAGTGCGCGTACGCGTGACCTTGTTTTCATCCTAAAGTTGATTTTTGAGTTTTAAAAGCCAAATCTCATACTTCTAAGCCTCCGATCTCACCACTTATATCTTAAATCATTATGATATGTCTAGCTATGAGAAGAAAGGCTAGTGAATGTGGTAACTTGCGAGTGAAGTAAGGGAAAAATGAATGATCATTGAGGATCTAGCATGATTATGTGAGATGCGGAGGATGGTGGTGGAAGTGCTTGTTATGCCATGAGCCGAAAGGCCGTATTTGTTAATGAGATGGCTGTTTATGGATTTAACCGTGAGCCGGAAGGCTAGATTATGGCCGTGTTACGGCGGAGCCATGATTATGGCCATGTACAAATGCATATATGCTGTTGAATGAATTGTGAATGTTGCACTTCCACTGTTGGAGATGAGAGTTTCCCTGGGAGGAAGCAGTGGCTAGCCACCACGTGCTCCAGGTTGAGACTCAAAGCTCTTTTGACCCTATGTCATAAGTGTGGCCGGGCACTGTGAAAGACCCGGATGAGCTCGCCCCCGTAAATATTCACCAGTGAGGGTGATGGATATAGATCATGATTATGATCAAGTTTATAACGAGTATAACTCGAGTTGGGGATGCGTGACAGAGGGACAGTCCAATGGTTAGCTACCAGGACTTGTCGGGTTGGCTCTATAACCGACAGATGATATCATCAGCCACTAGGAACAGGCATTCATCATATGCATACTATATGAATTGTTTGAGATTGTCTATTTGACTGCATATTACTTGCTAATTGTCTAAATGTCTTACTTGTTCCTAATTGTATATTTCTTGTCTGATATAACTGTGTTTGCTACATTATACTCCTGCTGGTGGTTGGGAGGTTTGAAGGAATTGGAAAGGGAAGTATTAGTTAGACTGAAGAATCTTTAGTCAGATGCCCTTATATGGTTTAGCTTGTTTATAAGCTTTGATATTATCTGGAGGAAGTTCTAGGATTGCCTTTGGCTTTCCTCTATTATTATGTATTATATATGTGGAAGCTGTTACCATGCTGGGGACCTCTGGTTCTCACCCATGCGGATTTTGTGGTTTTCAGATGCAGGACGTGAGGTTTCCCGCTGAGGCATGCTGGAGACTTCTATTTTTGCGAAGATCCTTTGTTCTCGGGGCTATGTTTTGGTTTATATATTTTGCTTAGATACTTTTATCTCCACCAAATAATACAAACTGTGATGACTCCTCTTATGGGAGATTTTGGAGAATAGGTTCCTGTATTTGTGTCCCTTTGGGTTTCCTTTGGGGTTTTTCTTATTTTATTATATGTATATATTGCTATGCTCGAACCGGTTATCTTCGCAGCCGGATCTTGAGTCTTGATATTCCTGTTTTTGACACTCAGTTGTATATATATAATCTCGCGTTGGTTATCCTTGTTCGTTACGTTATCGATCGGAGTGTTGCGCTTTCGAGTTGCGATTTTTGTTTACCCCTTTTTCTACAAAGGCTCCTAGTTATAATTAATCATTCATACTACTATACGTACTAAATTTTTATTTTAGAGGTCGTAATACCTTGCCATCTCTGAATTATGACTTAAGCATAAGACTCTGTATGGTAGGGTGTTACATTATGGTATCAGAGCAGTTCGTTCCTGTAGAGCCTGAGGGATGGACTGACTATGCTTCTGTGCATTCTCTGTGTGTGTGTTATGTGCTATTAGTATATCTGCTTGATATAATTGGCATAAACGTTCATGAGCATGCATTTGGGACTTTGAAGCACTAGACTTCTGATATTGAGACTGATCAACTTAATATCGATTGTTTGGTGTGTATAGGAACCAGATGGTGCCTCGTGGACGCGGTAGAGGTAGTGCGAGAGGTCAAAACAAAGTGTGGGATCCCGGATCACACAATGAAAATCAAATTTGGGAGCTCATGGTTTGTGGAGAACTCCATCAAAGCTTAAAGATATTGAAATTGAAGAATGGAGCTTATTGGAGATTCAAGCATTGGTGGAAGTTCCAAGATGAGCACAAGCACAAGCCACCTTGAGAGGAGCTCCCCATAAGTCCAACTTAAGGACAATAAACAAAAGTGCTAGGTAGGAGACACCCCACCATGGTAACATCTTTTCATTTTCTTTCTTTGTACATATTGGTAGAATTAGTTTAATTTCATATTTTTATTGGTTTGTTAAGTTTAGTTAGAAGTATAATATGATAAATAAGGTTTTAGGGTGTTTTGGTAGCTGTTTGGAGGATTGAAAGGCTTGGATTGGTGTAAGAACTTAGAAAAATATTTTTGAAAAACAGAACACCATCCACGCGTGCGCGCACCTAACGCGTACGCGCACCTGAGCATTTTTCGACCACCCACGCGGACGCGTACTGTACGCGTACGCGTGGATGCAAAATTTCACCTCCAGCCAAAAACCCGAGAGTTAGGCCTGCACTGTGTGAACATTGGGCCTAAGGCACAAGCCTATGCACGCGTGCGCGCACTTGGCGCGTACGCGCACATGATCTTAAATTGGCATGCACGCGCACGCACACTGTGCGCGCGCGCGTCGATTGCACAATCTGCACTCTCGGTACTTTTACCCGAGAGTTGTGCCAGACTTGGGCCGACATTATGCCTCCGGCCTAACTCGATGCACGCGTGCGCACACCTGGCGCGTACGCGTCCTTCAACCAATATGCACATCGACGCGTAAGCACGCATGACGCGCATGCGTCGGTAAAAAAAAAAAAAAAAAAAAAAAAAAAAAAAAAAAAAGAGTTTTTTTTCTCCGCTTCCATTTTCTTTTGCTCATCACATTCGCATACTTCTACTCTTCCCATTTTCATTTAGTTTTTGTAGCATGTTTTCGTTTTTTTTAAGTCATTTCAATAATGGTGTTAAAGTCTTATACTCAATTATTGAGACTCTCTTGCTTTATCTTGGTGCTTTGTGACCTGTTTAACATTAATTGAAATGTTTTGTTCCACACACAAGGAAGTGCTTTAGTCCTTCCTAACTCATTATCCTTTGTTTGTGTGCTTCATCATCATTGAGTTAGGTTGGGACCAGATGCCCTCATGCTTATCACTAATCTTGTTTGTGTCAATTCTTATTTGATCTTGATGCTCAATATGTTTTCATGCTTTGACCTTACTCTTGCATCAAGTATCATTGATATGCCATTTTCTCTTACTGTTTCCTCCTCTACATGTTGTAGCTACCATGTAGTGTGAGAACCATACCTTTATTTGGCATTAGCCCCCGCCTATATTCTATTTGCTTTAATATCTTTGTTATAGGCTTAACTTTCTTTCTTTTACTTTCCTTTTAGGTTGGCCACCAAGGAGGGAGAAAGGAAAAATTTCTAAATGGGGGAACAAACAAGTCATCTGCACAACCTTTTGAAGGAGCTCATCAATTGTAGCAACCCGTCCACCTTGCTCTTCTTTGCATGCACCGAGGACGGTGCAATCTTCAAGTGTGGGGAGGTTGTTCGACCGATCTCCATGGGTAACAATTTCCTTTTCAACACCAATTCTTAGTTTTCTTTGTTAGATTAGCTATTGCATGTTAGTTAGAATTTGTACATATTTTTACCACTTTTCTCTTATTAGGACTACTTGGTTAGGGTGATGATTTTCTTTCCAAAAAACTGTTTTAGGGCACCCTACCAATTTGAAAAAGAAATTTGTGGAACTTGCTTGAAAGAATTTATTTTGGAACATGGTTTTTGAGCTAAGAACACAAGCTTGTGAGATTTGAGCCTAATTATGTGGTTACATCTTATAACCACTTATTTTTCCTTCTTGTGTGCATTATTCTCTTTCTATAATTGTAATCTTTGATTTGTTTGAATCTATATGTCCCATTATTCCTTGTATTCATGCATTTACATGATTGAGGCCATCATTTCATTAGCTCACTTACCCAAATGGCCTTACCTTTTATCTTCCTTTGTTAGCCAACTTTGAGCCTACGCTTAACCCACTTATTCTTATTTTAGCACATTACAAGCCTTAAAGCGGAAAACAACGAATGTCCTTTATTTGGATCTTTGGTTGGCTTAGGCTAGTGAGTGTGAGTGTCATTCAAGAGTGGGAAAACTTTGGGACATTGGTTGGGATAAAAGGGTGTTTGTGTTTTGTATTTTTATATTGGGGAATTGGGTACATACTCATGTATTGATTAAATGTATAGACCTTATGCATTGATGTTCTTGTATATAGTTTGAAAGAAAAAGAAAAAATGAAAAGAAAAATAAATAAAAGTGAAAAAAGAAAAAAAGAAAAGAAAAGAAAAAAAATGTATATAGAAAAAGAAAGAAAGAGAAAAGCAATAAAGGGGACAAAAATGCCCCAAAGTAAAGCTCAATAAGAATCAATGCATAAATGTTGTGAAATGAAAAGAAAATGCATGAGTATGTGAAAAAGTGAGGAATGGGTAGTTAGATTAATACTTAATTGTATAGGTTATTATATAGGTTAGGTGGAAAAGTCTAGGTTAATCAAAGATTCAAATCCTAAGTCCACTAGCCATATATGATCCTACCTTGACCCTAGCCCCATTACAACCTAAAGAAAAGACCTCATGATACATGTATGCATGCATTGAATAATTGTTGATTGTTAGAAGATAAACAAATCTTGGAAAGCATGATTACGGGAGAATTGAGAGAATCAACCCCAAACACCGAGCGACTAGAGTGCAAACACTTCCGGGTTCGATGCTCAATTCCTTGATTCCCGGCTTTCATGAGCGTTCTTCTCGCAAGTCTACTTTTCATTTTGATATTCGAATTGGTAGGATTCATGAATCGTTATATGATCTTGACCCTACTTGTGCATGTATGACTTGGAGGATTGATTTATTTTTAACCAAGTAGGTAAAACCATTTTGCATTTTAGTTGCATATAGTTTAGGCTGCAGATGGCTCATTTACATGGAATAAATGTTGATACCTTTTGTTTCTCTCTTGGCTTAAGCATGAGGACATGCTTGGTTTAAGTGTGGGGAGGCTGACAAACCCCATTTGTAGGGTTTATCTTGTATTGATTTTAGGGGATTTTATCACCTTTTATCCACATTTACTCAATGAAATAGCATGGTTTTGTATATTCTCCTTTAATTGTGCTTAAGAGTGAAAACATGCTTTTTAGGTCTTAAAATAGCTAAATGTAATTTACCTTGATTCCATTAGATGCCTTGATATGTTTGTTAAGTGATTTCAGATTTAGGAGGCAAAGATTGGATTAAAGGAATGAAGAAAAAGCATGTAAAGTTGGAGAACTCATGAAGAAATGAAAGAACCGGAAAGCTGTCAAGCCGACCTCTTTGCACTTAAACGACCATAACTTGAGCTACAGAGGTCCAAATGATGCGGTTCTAGTTGGGTTGGAAAGCTAACATCCGGGGCTTCGAAATGATATAAATTTTACCATATGTTGCTTCGCGTTCAGGGGTGCGCACGCGCACTTTGCGCGCGCGCGCCGATTCTGTCCATGGCCCACTTTAATGAAATCGTCCCCAGCGGTTTTAGGAGCCTTGTGGGCCCAATCCAACTCATTTCTGATGCTATTTAAGTCAAGTATTGAAGGGAAATCAACATACTTTAGATACTTTTGATCATTAGCTTAGTTTAGTAGTTAGAGTTAGTTTCTAGAGAGAGAAGCTCTTTCTTCTCTCTAGAATTAGGATTAGGATTAGGATTAGTTCTTAGATCTAGGTTTTAATCTTTGCTTTCTTCTACTTCTACATTTCAATTCTTTGTTGTTAGATTCATCTTCTTCTACTCTTTTGTTGTAATTTTCTTTATGTTGTTCTTGTGTTTTGTTGTAGATCTAGTATTGTTCCTTCCATTTTCTTTCAATTCAATAAGAGGTAATTCATAATAATTGTTCTTCTTTGATTTTCCATTGTTAATCTCTTGCCTTTGTAGTTAGATCTCTCTTTAATTCTTGCAATTTATGTTGTTTACTTTTATTGCACTCTATGTGTTTGTTGAAATGCCTCTTCTAGATATAGTATAGATTTTGTTCCTCTTGGCCTAGGTAGAGTAATTAGTGACACTTGAGTTATCTAATTCCTTTGTTGATTGATAATTGGAGAGATTGCTAATTGGTTTGAAGTGCACTAAAGCTAGTTTTTCCTTGGGAGTTGGCTAGGACTTGTGGCTCAAGTCAATTCATCCACTTGACTTTCCTTTCTTTGGTAAGGGTTAACTAAGTGGTAGCAATGAACAATTCTCATCACAATTGAGAAGGATAACTAGGATAGGACTTCTAATTCTCATATCTTGCCAAGAGCTTTGTTAGTTGTTAGTTTATTTTCTTTGCCATTTATATTTCTTGTCCAAAAATCTTAAAAACCCCAATTATAACTCACAACCAATAACAAGACACTTCATTACAATTCCTAGGGAGAACGACCCGAGGTCCAATACTTCGGTTTATAAATTTAGGGGTTTGTTTTAGTGACAAACAACTTTTTGTATGAAAGGATTAGTGATTGGTTTAGAAACTATACTTGCAACGAGAATTCATTTGTGAATTCTAAACCGTCAAAAATCCAATCGTCAATGACCAGCGAAAAGTCACGCGACCGCGCGAAATGGAAGAAATCAGAGTGACACGTTTGCGTACCTGACACGATCGCGCGGATTGGAAGCTGCACGAATGACGCGAATGCGTGGATGACGCGCACGCATGGTACGAAAAATGCTGAGTGACGCGATCGCGTAGACGACGCGGCCGCGTGACCTGCACGATCTGTAGAATTACAAAAGTCACTGGCAGAGATTCTGGGCCGCATTTCAACCCAATTTTTGTCCCAGAAACACAGATTAAAGTCAGGGAACATGCAGAAACTCAAAACATCATACAACAATCATTCATTCATACATAGTTTTAGAATTAGATGTAGTTTCTAGAGAGAGAGGTTCTCTCCTCTCTTTTAGGATTTAGGATTAGGATTTCTTTTAGTCATTAGGATTGTTTCTTCATACCAAGTTCAATAATTTATGTTTCTCTTCTTTTTTTTGTTTACTCTGAAGCTTTTTTTTGTATTTGATTTATATTGCCCAATTGGCTTATGAACTTTTCTATGTTAGAATTGACATCTCCATTCAATTTGAGGTATTCCAAATATTTATGATTTTAATTTAGTTTTCTATATTCTTGGTTCTGGTTGATTAATTGGTAACACTTGAGTTGTCAAACTCAGCAGTGGTTGAAATTGGCAGATTCTAATTGATCTAGATCGCTCTAAAGCTAGTCCTCCCACAGGGATTGACTAGGACTTGAGGATCAAACTAATTAGTCCACTTGACCTTCCTTTGTTTAAAAAAGGATAACTAAGTGGGATTAAAACCTAATTCTCATCACACCTGATAAGGATAACTAGGATAGGACTTCCAATTTTCATACATTACTAAGAATTTTATTAGTTATTAATTTATTAATTCTTGCAATCTATTTCTCCTGTTCAAAACCTTTTCAAACCCAACACTGTTTTGCATAACCAATAATAATTCATACCTCTCTGCAATTCCTTGAGAAGACGACCCGAGGTTTGAATACTTCGGTTTATAAATTTTATTGGATTTGTTACTTGTAACAACCAAAACGTTTGTAAGAAAGGACTCTTGTTGGTTTAGAAGCTATACTTGCAACGGAAATTTATTCTGAATTCTAGACCACGCAAAAGTTCCTCTCTTCAACTATTCGAGGTAGGAGCTTTCTCTTAAACTTATTTTACTTTCGAGAATTGTTACAAGTCGATATTAATGCGAAAAATATACTTTTATGATTACATGAGTCTTATGAATTGAATTGAATTATTTTCGACAAATGTGATTGTTTACCTGATTGATTTACTGATTGAATGAGAATGATTGGTTAGTGGTTGCCTAATAACACTATGTTTGTTTTAGGATTGAAATATGATGAGTAATTGATAAAGTTGGGATTTAATGATTAAACTATTTTTTGAAATTGGTTTCTGAATTGTGATAAAATGATTATCGAGTGTTTGGACATGTTTTGATAATTGCGGCTAAATTTTTGTGATTGATGGGATTGGTTGCTTGAGTTGAATTGGTGTTATTGTGATAATGAGTTACTAAAAATGATTTGATATTGGAATTGGTTTGATTTACTGGAAAGGATTTGAGATTTGAAAATGATTTGATATTGAAATTGGTTTGGAATTGGTTTGAGTTTGAGAAATGGTTTGGTTGGGACCCGAGGAGAATGGCATAGTCCGAATTTTGGATGAGATGCTGTCAAAAATTTTATAAGTTTTAAGTAAAATTAAATCATTGGGATTGATTGGTGAAATGAAATGGTCTTTAAGTCTCTTTTGGAGAAAAGTCTTAAAGAAATAAGTTTTTGTTTGTTTAATTTTGGTTTAAGGATTATGTTTATTAGGAGTTTTAGAGAAAACTAACGTAATAGAAGTGAATTGGAGATTAAACTTACTTTGGTTTGGTTAATTATAAAAAGGATTATGATTTGGGTATTTAATTGAATTTAAAATGAGTTTTAGTGGATTGATATGAATTAAAGAGTGGTGTTTTGAGGATTTTAATGAAAAATAAAGTAAGGTAAGTGTGAATTTGAAAATAAAGGATTTTTTGAGTCTTTGAGAAAAAGTTTTGGAGCTTGAAAGAGAAGTTAAAGTATTTGAAATTTTATTTAGCAAAACAGAATGATTTCTGAGTCGGCGAGTCCTCTGGGAATGTTTTGAACTTAAGAATGAAATTGAAATCGGTTTTGGAAACTTGGTTAACTTCAAAATGAGTTTATTTGATTGATTCTAATTACAGAGTTACGATTTGAGGACTTCAAAGAACTTAAAGTAATTAGATTGATTTTTGAGAAATTCGTAAGTGCGACAAAAGAAAAAGTTTTATATCGAGTGAATGCTTGACTACCATTTTGCGCTGTTAAACTTCTCCGGTGAGTTGTAAACTTCTGTAATCTCCGTATGGAGTATGAGAACCAGTTTAAAATCTCTGAATCTGCTAGGGGTGGATATAACATATTAAGCTGAGTAATTTTTCCAATGAGAATCTTGTTAAATGTAATATGATTAAAGTATGTGATATTAATTGATTGCTTGGCAAGGACGGTGGTGCCATCCCGCTTGCTTAGTGCGTTATGAATTCGTGGGGATGGTGGTTTTATCCCGCTCACAATGAGGATGGTGGTGTTATTCCACTCGCGGTTTGAGGACTATTATTCTCGTGATAAATATAAATATAAAGACTTATGGTGCCGATTTTGATTATGTTATGATTGAGTTTGATTATGATTCTGAGCATGATTGATTGTGAATATTAATGAAATGTCATCACTGAATTAGCAAGGATGGTGGTTTATCCCGCTGTCTAGGTGTTATCCCATTTGCATGATATGATTTTGAACACAATCTCGTGAGGACGGCAATATGTAATGCTCACTTGAGATGTTGTGCATACGACTCAGTGGAGACGACGATACGTAATGCCCACTTGAGATCATTTTGGCACCGGGCAAGGATGGATGCCTCATCCTGCTTGTCTATGGTGGCGCAGTGGGACAGCGATGCATAACGCCCACTTTCTCTTGGATGAAAGGTGAGATGGCACTCTCCGTTGATGTGTGATGGCACTCTTCGTTGTTTGGCACAATTTATACCTCTAGGAGAAGGTGAGACGGCACTCTTTATTGAGATAATGGTACCATAATTTGTATAATTTCTCCTGGGGATGCGCACCGAGAGACCGATCTGGGATGTCAACCGGATTTTGTGTTGGGTTTGGCAAATAGCTGACACGTGAGCTCATGACCAGTAGGACAGACATGCATCATACTACATTTGTTTGCATTTGTTTGGGTCTGCATAATTGCTTGGTTTGCCTAATTGACATCCTGCTAACTGCTAATTATACTACTTGTTATACTTGCTCGTTTGTGCGATTGTTTAACTGTCTATGTGATTGTGACTTGTGGTTTCGGATTGTCGTAGTTTGCGTATATGTTGGGCCAGAGGCCGTGATGTGATATTGTTTTGGGCTGAAAGCCGTGATTTAGTTATGTTATATTAGATGAATCAGCGGTGAGTTTGGTGAATTTGCTTCTTTGGTATATGTAGTGAAATGCTATGATATATATTTGTTTTGATTGGAGTTTTTATTAGTTGAAATATAAATCTGAATTTTTGCTAATCAACTGTTGATCGGTAAGATTCATAAGACGAGCGATGATCACTACGATTGAAATATATCCTCTTGTGACAATTTCTAAAACTCCTTTGGTGAGAACTTGTGGTTAGGTTCTCACCCTTTACAGCCTTCTGTTTTTCAGGAAATGGACGAGAAGCCTGCGAAGACCTTTCTAAGTATTTCGGTTATGCTGTATCTGTTTTAATGTCTTAGTCATTATTTTTCCTCGCTATTATTATTATTATTATTATTATTATTATTATTATTATTATTATATCTTGTAAAGAGGGATAGGAGTTGTGATGAGATATGTATGAAGTTTGAGATATTATTTGTATGAAGGTTTTTTATTTTTATATGTATGTGTGCACCCGCACGCACTCGCGCTGTAATTGAAGTGTATGTATGCATGATTGTATAATAAAAGAAAATAAAAAATATTTCTAGTTTTTAGCACAAAATAAAATGCAATGTGGTTCTTCAGTTTGGAGGCTCTCAATATGTAAAGATATATTTAAAGTCGTTGTAATATTCTTCGCTGTCAAAGTGATGTAGTCGAAAGCATGACATTCTAATAGTAAAGATGTTATAAATATGTTAGGTGTTATATATGATATGACATGTGAGTTAATCTTTTATACTATCAATCTTGATGAAAATCGTTAATTAAGTGATTAAAGGATAAAAGTAATTAATTTATAATTTCAAAAGACGGGTTTAATTGATAACATCTTTTAAAAATACATTTAAAAAAAAAATCATCGGATTAATTTAACTGATTAGTTAATTACTCCATCCTTATCATTGTTACCAAGTCTTTGCTTGATTCACGGGCGCGGCTACTGAAACTAATCGTACATTGACTGAAGCACGTTGGTAAAATGGTAATAATGGCCATTACTTAAAACCATTTAAGATCCAAAATCCAAGCAGCCAAATTCTCATCTCTGATCTTCTGTTCTGTTCGGTTCTGACACCCTACTGATCCTCAGCAGATAATGTTAGTCAATTCTTGTCACATTCCAACATATGCGCCCTGCGCCGTTGCAGCATATACGTGCAAGAAAATTAATTCATTAGTTTATAAGCCATTTCTTTTCTTTTTTGTAGAAACAAACTGTCGTGGATACTGGGTAGCAGTGACTAACTTCGGACATTATTGTTTCTGTTTTACACCACAACGCACACTGTTTTTAGAGGGAAAAAAAGGGTAATGCAATTAAGATGTCACAGAATTTGCCACTGCCACTACTTCTCTTTTGTTTCTTTTGTTCACCCATACTTATCCAAGGATCAAATCAAAATGAAAGGAAGGTAATAAGATCATCCTTCCAAATGAAGGAGATCATTTTTATTTGCTGTTGCATTTGGATTTTGTGGGGTACCACATTATTGCTAATGGCAATGGTTCTCACACTTTAATTGGTTTCTAACAGCCGTACATTGTATACATGGGAGAATTACCAGAGAATAGAAGTTATGCCGTGGAAGACCACCACCATAATCTACTGACTGCAACGATTGGAAAGTAAATAATCTTAATTAGGCAGTGAATCTTACATAATATGTTATGTTACACTTCTTGGTTTTAGAATAACCGTCAATTTAGATAATATAAGCCCACGTTACAAAATCCATATCACATAGATTGTGTTTTAAATATCATTTTATTCAAGCTAACTGTTGCTTTAAATAATAGAGTAATTCATCAACGTTTCTTGTTATATTCCAACAGCAAGAAGTTAGCGAGAGTGTCGAAAATACATAGCTATGGAAAGAGCTTCAACGGATTCGTTGCACGACTTTTGCCACATGAAGCAAAGAAACTGCAAGGTAATAATGATGGTAACATTATTTAGTCACAGAACTAGTGTATAGTTAATCCATCAATGTGTTTGATGTTAATTCGCATTATTATGTGTATGATGCATGCACAGAGGAGGAGAATGTTGTATCTGTGTTCCCAAACAAACGGCAAAAATTACACACGACAAGGTCTTGGGATTTCATAGGAATGACCAAGAAAGTGAAGAGACGCAGCAACATAGAGAGCCACATCATTGTGGGTGTGCTAGATACAGGTAACACTAGTTACTTAGTAAGGAAGAAATTAAAAAATAATGGATAATGAATAAGTGTTGGCTCTATTGAAACAGGAATATGGGTTGATTGCCCCAGTTTCAACGATAAAGGGTATGGACCTCCACCACGACGATGGAAGGGCAAATGTGTTACGGGAGCCAACTTCACTGCTTGCAACAAGTATGCATATATTTTCACTTAATATCTATCTCTATAAATTAATAATTCATTAAAGTAGATTATGGCTTGGTTTGGTAAAGTTTTTTCAAGAGGTGTTTGTACTTTTTAAAAATTCAAATTCTTCATTTTATGTTTGATAATAAAAAAAATTATGTGATTGTGCTTCCCGCTTTTAGGATACTTTTGAAAGCACCTAGGCTTAGTTTGGTAAAACTTTTACTTTTTAAGAGTAGCTTATAAAAGTTCACTTTTAAAGATGGTTTTTTAAAAGTTGTAACATTTATATTTAGTAAATCAAATTAAAAATAGCTTTCAATAAACACAAACAACAACAATTATTTTTGGTAAAATAATTTTTAAAATTTAAAAATAGTATAATAGACATAAATATAAATATTAAATTTAAAAATTAGTTAACAGAATAATATTAGATTTTTAAATTTTGAAAAATACAAGTCAACTTTGAAAAGCTCTATCTTAGATGTTTAAGCTTTTCAAAAGTTTAATATAACCGCATATGTTAACTAATTTTCAAATTTAATGCTTGCATTTATGTCTATTATAGTATTCTTAAAGAAAAAGTTTAGGGAGACAGCATTTTTATTTAAAATTGGCCCGCACTTAACCAACAAAAGAAAAATAAGTAACTCTCCACTATTAAATGTAATCTCACACCATTAAAAACACTATTAATGACTAATTGATGACTACAAATCACAAAAACTACTGGTCCCATAGTACTCCTCATTTCTAAATTTTAAAAGTTAAAACGTAATTATTGTTGCTTGTGTTTATTGAAAGCTATTTTTAATTTGATTTATCAAATATAAACGATACAACTTTTAAAAAGTCATCTTTTAAAAGTTAGTTTTTATAAACTACTTTTGAAAAGTAAAAGTTTTACCAAATTAAGTCTATATATACACTAAGCTAGAGTGGATAAAAGAAACATTTTTTCAAATTAATTTGAAGACGACTATTCATGTAAAGATAATTTTATATAAAAATAATAATTGAGATATTAACAGTGTTATTATTAATAGTTTAGTTAAATATATTAAATTTTCTAAATAATTTTATAATTATTTTCATACAAATATTTTCACATGAATGATCACTTAATTTAGTCTATATACTTATTAGAATCATCTATGTTAAAATTTAATTATTAGAATCACACAACAAGCTATTATGCTTATTAGTTTTTGAATGGATGATCCAAGGTTTACTAATTTTCTATAATATTCCCTTTTGTAGAATAATTAAGCCCATTGTGATGGAAATTTTTGCATGGGTTTTCATACAACGTTAACTCCATTCTCCGATGTGCAGCAAGGTGATCGGAGCAAAATACTTCAACCTGGACCCAGTCAGCCAAATGCCCGACAACATCAGCCCGGCGGACGACCAAGGCCACGGTACTCACACTTCCTCCACAGCTGCAGGCGTAGCCGTGGAGGGTGCAAGCCTCTACGGCATTGGCAAAGGCACTGCACGTGGTGGCGTCCCGTCTGCCCGCATCGCCATGTACAAGGTTTGCTGGACTGTTGGATGCAGCGACATGGACATGCTTGCCGGCTTCGACGAGGCCATTGCTGACGGCGTCAATTTAATTTCGGTCTCAATTGGAGGGCCTTCCAGGGAGTTCTTCAATGACCCTATTGCAATTGGTGCATTCCATGCTATGAAGAGAGGGATTCTCACTTCTTGCTCTGCCGGCAATGACGGTCCTCACCTTTCCACTGTTGAGAATGTTGCTCCTTGGATACTGACGGTGGCTGCTTCCACCGTTGATAGGCAGTTCACGACGGTGGTATCCTTGGGGAATGGCAAGAACACCACAGTGAGTACTACTAATTACTTAGCATATATTCAACTTTAATTTATTGGTAATTTAATTTATCGGCAATGCTAAGAAGATAATAACTAAAATTACCTTATTTAATATATAGCATCCATCATTACATATTTATCATATCTAAAATCCAATATAGATTGTTCTAGTGGTTAGCTCACTAGTCTGTTGAAGCAAGCATCACCGATTCAAATCCCGCCTTGTACATGTAGCATTTGATTGGCTAACGACAAACCCTGAAATTAAAATCTGATTCACCACAGATTAGATCTTAGTCTATTGGGTTGGGATACCGTGAGAAACAAAATTTATCACATCTAAAATTACATAATTATTCTAGCGGTAATTTACAAATGCTAAATAAAGTATCTAGATTGTCTGGGTTGATTTTCTATTATTGTGCAAACATTATTGTAATTCTATACTCTCTGTAACTAACGAGAAATTCTTGTATCGTATTAAAAGAAAAATAGTGTTATTCTGGCTTATTAATCCATCTATTTATAAGTTAACTGTATGTAATAATAACAGATGCAGATGATAAGCACTTACATTCTAACTAAAAGGTAATAGATAATTGGATGCACAAAAATTACTTTCCAAAAATCTTAATTAAGCACTGAGTGATTATTACAAGTAGCTTATTTGGAAGTTTGTTTTGTAGGGACTATCTATCAATACCTTTTGCCCCGAGCAGAAGATGTACCCGTTGACTAATGGAGTGCTTGTTGCTAACAGAACTGGAGATGGCTATGGCAATCCAATGTATTGTTACTGAACCCTGATGCGATTTAAAAGAACTTGTGTATTTATCTAATAATAAATTATTATGATGCAGTTCTTGTGATTATGGGACATTACAGAAGGACAAGGTGCAGGGAAAGATAGTGTACTGCCTAGGGGGAATGGGTAATCAAGACTTGATCATCAAAGAATTGGGTGGAGCAGGGACTATCATAGGCCTTGATAACAGAATAGATGACTCCTACAACGTAGTTATTCCAGCTACGTTTGTTGAAGCCAATACTGATGGCAGAGACATTGATCTCTACATCAATTCCACAAAGTACGTTTACCCTCAAAATCCTCTTAATTCAAAACTGCCCACATTACATTATGTGATTACTAGTAAAATTTTAAATTACAAGAATTTGGATATGCGGTTAGGATGGCTCTAATTAGAGAACCGATACATTTCCAACAATCAGCCAACAATTTTTTTTCAGTCAACAGGAGAGAGAGAGAAAAGAAAAAGAGAGTAAAAAAGAGCATTCATATAAAAAATGCTATTTGCACATCAAAATCAGCTAATATGTATTTGTATATAAATATATGTGTAGTTTAATTTATTTTTAATGTATATTTTATATTTAATATATATTCTATGATGGCTGATTTTAGTTGGTGATTTTAAGAATTTATATATATCATCACTCTTTTTAAGATGATAAAAATTCACTAACCTGAGGGAACCTATGCGAAAATTTGATATCAGGGATGCTACAGCAGTGATACACAAGACAACAAGTACAAAGATCCCTGCTCCATTTGTTGCTTCTTTCTCATCAAGAGGCCCTCAATTTATCAACCCAAACATCCTCAAGGTGATTCTTGTCCACGTCCCTATCTTGCAACCATGCGTTTGATTTTGCTTGGTTGGTTTCTAAACTTGTTTACATTGAATATATTGCAAAGCCTGACTTGGCTGCTCCAGGACAAGACATTCTGGCTGCATTTTCCAAATTGGCAACAATAACAGGGTACCCTCAAGACTCACGTTATGAAGTTTATAATATATTATCAGGGACATCAATGGCTTCCCCACATGCCATTGGAGCTGCTGCCTATGTCAAATCTTTCCACCCTGATTGGAGCCCTGCTGCAATTAAATCAGCCCTCATGACCACTGGTGAGAATTTCCTGACAAGTAAAGTAACATTTTTAGGTTTTATAATTTCAAAGCCTTTTTCTTTGTTAACTTTTTAAGAGTGTTTTTAATTAAATTACAATGACAATTTTGATAAAATACACACACATAAGTATGTACATATATTTTAAAAGTTGCATATCTAACTAGAAATGAAAATTTTCTCGAATGCTTTTGAATGAGTTAGAAAAGGTTCTTATTCTAATGCATATTAAAAATGTCTAGAGATACGGAAAAAGTAAATGCAATATTTTGTGGATCTCCTCTTTATTTTTCTTTATTTTTTTGTGTTTATTCTGTATACTATTTACGGTTTCAATTTGTATATGAATGTGAATCTAAAAACCCTATACCCTAAAAGGGTATACTTCCCCTTTAAAAGCGAATTCAAGCGCACTATAATTACAACTAAAAAAACTATTTATTCTTTGGTGCATCACACTAAATTTTATTTCCTAATCCAACATTTTCATCTCCACGATTCAGCCACCCCCTTGAAAACAAGTGATAATTTCTCGGAGCTGGCAGCTGGGGCAGGACAGATAAACCCAGCTGGAGCAGTTCATCCTGGCTTAGTTTATGACATTAGAATAGACTCCTATGTCGCCTTCCTATGCAAGCAAGGCTACAATGCCACCAACATTGGCATGCTTATAGGCACCAAGAATTTTGACTGCGCAAGCGCCAAGCTCGCGCAAGGCACCGATGGACTCAACTACCCCACCGTGCATCTCCAGCTTATGTCTGCTAATGAAAAGATTTCCGCAGTCTTTCATCGGAGAGTGACTAATGTAGGATATGGGACCGCAACATATAAAGCTAAAGTTACAGCACCTGAGGGTGTTTCAGTTGAGGTGATCCCAGATACGTTGGTGTTTAGTGGATTGCATCAAGAGCTGTCGTTTAAAGTTGTCTTAAAGGGGCCACCAATGGCGAACGAGACACGGGTGTCGACTGGATCAATTGAATGGCAAGATTCTAAACACAACGTCAGAAGTCTCATACTCGTATACAAATCAATGTTGTAAAGCGGCAGAAGGCACATTTCAAAACATAGGATTTCATTGTAAACATTTAGGTTAGTTATTTGGTTTAGCCTAATGAATTTTAGTGCACGAATGATCAAATCTTTCTGCTTGCGAATTGTGAACGACATAAACCCATGCATCACTCCATTTTTTCTCCCTATCGGTCTGTTAACAGTTGATAACCATTCTAATTAAGTTGTTTGCAGCAAGAACGTTTGTTGAGCCATATCACCGGGTGCGGGTGAAACGGGACACTTGAACATTGCTAAATTGCTGGCGGGAATGCGCTCCTAAAATGGACCAACTGTTATGTTATGGTGATTGCCGAATAACTTTTAAAAGTAATATGACTCGGACTTGGTGATTGTACAAGGCATGCAATAAATAGGATTAACTGCTCAAAGCCTTAAACATAAGAAAGTTCGAGAATCCGGATGATAATATCTAATCGACTACCTATAAAAGAACTCAGCTGGTTTCGCTACTTCACAAAACCAACGATCCCACTTTTTCTCTTCCCTTGGGAGGATAATCCTCCCAGTAAGGAATTTGATAACAGAGAACGAAAGCGTGTAAAAAACCCATACAAAAAAAGGCTTAAACTCTACCAAAGTGCTATATATATGTTTTGGTCTTCATTCTCATCCCTCAACGGTCAACGGATATAGTTAACATGTACTCTCCTTAATTTTTCCATCAGGTCATAAGCAGGTGCGAACTGTGAAAGCTATTAATGGTGCACATTTGATCCATAAGATTATATTGAGAAGTCAACAATGCATTCCGGACTGTCGGTTATGGATGCTCTTAAACCTAGTTAGTTCTTTTCTCCTCTTTCTTGCCTCTGCCGCAGCAACAGCATCCACTACATTTTTACCTGAGCATAAGACCTTTGTTTGTTGCTTTTCCTGCGGAGAAGTTGCAGTGTGAGATGTTGTTGAAGACAGAGATAACTTAGGAACAGAATGTAGTTGAAGCTCGAGGTCGTGTTCTTGCTCTTGCTTGACAGCAGATACATGCTCATTATGATCAAGTGAAGGTCCATGGAAGTTCCCTATAATGTGACTTCCAGTTTTCTGCTCAGCTCCATTCAATGGAAACATTATAGTTGTGTGGCCAGCATCATGAGTTGATCTGGCCTCTGTCCACCCAGAAGCTACAGTTTTAGCTTTCATTGGTAGATCTGGTTGATAATCCACAGTTGCCGCTGTATTCAAAGACAAAGAAGAACTACACTGTTTACCTAGAGAAAGTTCATCTCGTTTATCAATTAGGCCAATGGAAGATGGGGCTGGTTGTCCATTTCCAAAATCTGGAAGAGGGAATAACCAGGGACATTGTACCATATATAATGGATTTTGTGTCCTATTGTCATTTGCAAGGTTATTTTGCTTGTGAAATGAGCCGGTCTCAGAAGAGCACGGCAGAGAAACAGTAGGCGGAACGGGAATGGAACTAAATGGTGGATGTTGTACTTGAACTGGATTAGAAGACTGAATGATGGGAGGCCAAAATAATCGTGTAACTGGAAAATGGTTACAAACGAACCATGGGGCATTACCAGATAAATTTGTTACCTCGGCCATAGATGATTCCTGTTCAACAGGAGCTTTGGCTACCTCACTGTTTATTGTCTTGGCTATCTGCAAACGGAACCCAGTATTTATCTACTAGTTTTGCAAGCAAGAAGATTATGCTCTTGTGAATCTCTTAATAGCAGAATATCTTACTTGTGCCTTTAAATGCTTATTTGTAGTCTCCAAAGACTGATACTCTTTCAAAGCCAAATCCTTCTCCTTGTCACCAGAAATTTTATAAATGTGGAGTGAAGATCAGACAAACATCCAATTAATAATAATAATATCTTAGAGAGTGCCTCATCCACGAAGATGAAGAAAAGTGGTGAACAATACCATACCTCAACTATGCTAGGTGTACAAAAAAAATTAACCACTAAAATCAGCCACCAGAGTAGAATACATATTGAAATACAAAATATACATTAAAAATGAATTGAACTATACATGTATTTGTACACAAATATGTGATGGCTGATTTTGGTGTATAACTAGCATTTTTGCCGTACCTTCTTCAGATTTTCGTTCTCCAACACTAAATTGGAAGCTTTTCTGGTTAAATCTTCGCACAGAGCCTGAAGCAAACCAACAAACAAACATAAAAAAAAATAAACTACTCAATCTTCCAAATAGACAATAACCCGTTAGAACAATTAGACACTTGCAAGAATACTTCTTTCTTTTTCTCTGTTCTCTTCTATGTCAGTTTAGAAATATCCGTGTATCAGGTGTCTTCCATATTTACTCATTTACACAAGTAATATGGAACGAAATCTACAGTGTCACCTTTACATAGAAATTAAACTGTGCATTAATAAGTCCGTAACTAAAAATCTATAAACCGACATTTTCATGTGAAAGTCATGCTTGAAAGGTTTTGCTAATTAAAAGGATAGATTACCTTGCATAATACATAGCATGCCAATATTGCATTTATTCCAAATAGGCATACCAATACACACATTACTCACTTACATCACAGATATGGGTTTATATTTAGTTTTGATGACTTCTTTAGTTTGGGAATGAAGAACGTATCACATTTATTTAAAACTAGGTTTCTGCATGCCCAACTATTAATATAATCAAAATAAGACTTGTTATTGTTACTATGCGCTATGGGAAAGTACATGCATAACCACGTTAGCTTCAGGTCACATATCACGCACATTTATGGTTCATTACCAACAATGATGCTTCATGTAATTTGCATTCTAAAGTTTCTGTCATTTTGGTTACTGGCACACAAGGACTGTGGCTATTCTCCACGTTTGAAGGATGTTAAAATAAATAATTGCTGTTCTGGACTGTGGATACATTCATTTTCCTCAAGAAATGTGTAGATCATCATCAATTAATACAGTGTGAATCAATAATGTCCAATTAACTGTGTCAGAGAGGGAATGAATAATAAATCAGCTAATGTAAAGATCCTTCCTTAAATGGAAGTAATGATAAAAAAGCACAGGCAATATAAGTTGACAAACAAACTACGAGGTCAACAATAAAATATGAAGCCAAGATTGGTAGTACTGCAAAACACACCAAGCATTGGCTAAGACACTGTTTGGTCAAGATTTTATGCAGTCTATAAGCAAAACACCTGTCTACGACGGATTGTCTGCCTTGCTGACTCTCTATTTGCCAATATTCTGCGAATCCTCCGTGCTTCTTTTTCTTCCTAAACAAACAGCCAATTAGATTTCAAGTGCCAAACCATTGCAGTGGAGGAAAATTCAAGCTTTCTTATACCTCAGTTAAATTACGCCTTGACTTGCTGCAGCGAACCGCAGAGTAACTAGTAGTCTTCAGTGAATCAGCATCCTGCTCCATCTTCATATGTCTTGCACAGTCATCCTGCCTCCCTTCTCTTTGTTCAGAATTACAAGCAACTGATCGTTCATCTAGCTGCTGGCCTGCAATAGCTTCTCCCTGCCAAAATTAAACCAACAAAGCTGCTTGGTAAAATGTGGTGTTAACAAAAACAACATTATTAAAATGGAAATACAACGTATTAGATCAATATTGATCATCAAATTGGAGGAAGAATAAGAATTCAACATTATCCAGGGCTATCTACTTTTTTGTAGCTGTTTTTATCAAAAGTTTCTCATTGTACGAAGCCTTTTTTCCAAATTATACTATTTCTAAATTCTACATGAAATGTTACAACTTGGTAATACTCTTGATTAAAGAGTGTGTTCTACAGTTAATTGACTTCTCCATTTACATTCAAAGTAAAAAGAAAGAATAAATTAAATGAGTTATCCAAGTGAAGTGAAGTTATTTGTTTTTTTCTTCCAGAAAATGTAGGGGCAAGATTGTTTATCAATAAGAAGCAATAATACTAGAATAAGGAAATCATAAGGAGATGAAGAAAGTTTAATTAGGCATGACACAATTCACCAAGGCTGTGTTTTGAAGTGAAGCTGGGATTGAGAAATATTATAAAGAAGAATATTTTTTGAAAGAAATATTATAAAAAATTGAAATTTAGTCCCATTCCCCATCCCCTGTCCTAGTCCCAAGAAAGAAACAACCGCAACTTAAACGACGTCATAGATTGATAGCCCCGAATATTCATATATTATAATAACAAAATATATATAATTTAGGTTACAAATTCTATACATATTTTAACTGGTTTTCTTCACATGGACGAAACTAGCTATGATGAAATTGCTATTGTGCCCTTGAGCTTTTCTCCTTTCGCATGTTTCCTAAATTTAACAAACATGAAAGGTTAAATCCACACACTGAAAAGAGATTACGCATTCTTCTTCATCTCTAAATAAGGATAAGGAACTGCACCCCAACACAATCAACAGATTCCGCAATACAATAAGCTGGGAACAACAAACCACCTACCAATCTCGTTCATAATCGTGTTCGTTTCTTAAATAACAGTTTTGATCAATTATGGAAAACTAATCCGACTTCACACGTCGAAACTTGAAATAGTAATAGTAACTCCACTCGCATCACTTCGTTAGTCGGTACAAGGAATAAATTGATTAATGTTCTTTCCGATATAGTTTATTTGTAATTGTTGTTGACGCGTGCTTCTATAGTAATTTTTATTTTTTCAAAATATTGACTATTTTTCACATGCGTTTAACTGTGAAATTTTTATTAGATTCTCGTGATTAAATAAAATCAAAGAGTATATAATTAAGTAATTAGTTAACAGAGAAAACAAAGACTTTAAAAACAAAACACTAACCCCGGGGAGAGGGACAGAGCGAGAGAGATCCGAGTGCGAGTGCCACGTGAAGTGTGGTGCGTCGGTGGAACGAGAGGCGGTGGTCTCGCGCATGGCGAGGTTTGCCAAGTCAGCAAGAGTCTCTGCCGCTTCAATCTCTGTCTTAATGAGGCGATCCGCACGGTGCTCCTCCGAAGCAGACGAAGAAGTTGAATAGCTCAAAGCACACAGCTTCTTTGTTTCCATCACCTCCACGATGAAACAAACAACAAAAAGAAAAAGAAAAAGAAAAGTGTAACGGTGTAACGGTGGTGAAATGAAAGAGTTAGTGCGAGCGAAGAACCGAACAAATAAAGAGTGTGAAGGAGAGAGAGGGAAGGAAATGGAATGGTATGTATGAGTTTGTTCAGTGGCTAGCGGAAGAGCGGGGGGCCACAAGGAGTGTGCGAGTGCCACGTGTCGTTCATATTCACAAGTGGACATCTTCGATAATAAGCGGCCATGTATCTTGGACTGCCACGTTTCATTCAGCTTGCCCACGTAGGAGATCTGACGCACTTGCAATTTTCCAAAAGTCGGCTTACTCCTTCCTTTCTTTTCTTGCCTCCTCAGTCCTCCCCCTTCATTTCAGTTTCCACCTTCGGTCATACATTACTCAAAATACCTTTTCAGACTATAGTAGTGTCAATTCAAAGTATTTGGACTAAAATTTCAGAAATTAAAAAATTATATATTTTGGCGTCTCATCATTTTCTTCCTCTGTTCTTTTTTCTAACAAGCCCCAAAAATTATAATTAATTAGTGTAATCCAAATATATTTGTTCTGATAAGGATACTTTTTGCACTATAGGTAGATTCTGTGCTATTTCACACGTCTTTGAGAACCTTTTGATTAGTGAGAAAATAATCTCTAGAATTTGGACTCGAACCTGAAACCTGCAAAAAAAAAAATTTTCAACACTCAAATTAGTTTAATATTTTTGAAATAAAGAGAGTAAAATGTATTTTGCTCTTTTGTTCTTTGTCTTCGGTTAGAAACTTTAATTTATAATCGCTGAAGGTTAATTATCCGTTAGTTATTTTCAAGACTTTAGGTGCTGAGATCTTAGGGTTGGGAATAAGTAGTATAATCATAATTTAATCAATTACGTGTTAAATAATTTATTATTGTTATTATATTAAAATATTAACGTCTTTAATTAAATTTAGAGATTTATTATTATGATAGTGATTATAATATTGAGAGATAAATTTTTTATAATTTAATCTAAATTATTTTTTGTCATAGGATTATTAAAAAGGACATTAATAATGCGAAAAGATCAATATATATAATGGTCTCCATTGGATGAAGATTAATAGATTTTATTTATTAAATTATATATATAGATGGTGCATATAGAGATATGGTCATTGAACTGACTCATTTTTAGAATTTCTAATGGTTATAATTACCGCATATTTATCAATAGGATATTCTCAAGATGAACATAGTAATAGAGTTTCCTTTGACCTACGACTGTCATAGTAATTAACAATATATTTATTATACTTTGATTCCGGACACCTAATACCCTAGGGTGCTAGTTGAATAGATATTGGGTATGATTTAAATACTTGTAGAATTAATGATTAGTGAATAAGGATTCCGTCAACTCTCGATAAAGAGTTTGAGTTCTATGATTATAATGATTGAGATGAATAAAACATTGGCCAAGGAGATTAAATGAATAAAGAAATGAGTTTCTTAAGTCATTCACAGTTCATTATAATAATGGTAACAAGTTAGAGTTTGACAATCAAACCATACTCTAAGAGTTAACCAAGAGCTGGAAAGATGGAAGGAATTATACTTTGTTCTTCTAAGATTCTTAGTAAAAATATATTACTTCATACTATCGGGTCGTTGAGGAGTGTTGCTAGACGCTAACCTTGATTAGTAAATTTAGTATAACTAATTTACTACCCGCTTAGTATTGAACCTATGCGGTCACACACTAACGAATGTTCTAATCTTTGCTACAGAATTATTTAATTATTATTTTGATTTAATCAAATAAATAATTATATTAATTCAAAATGGAATATTATTATATTCTTTGTTAGCACCAAGAATATAATAATAGTATGATAATTGAGAATATTAAATGAGAATTGAGAATAATTAGTTATTCTATTTCTAAATTTAGATGAGATCCTAACTGATTCTGTTTCAAATTGAATTATGATATGATTCATAAATTTGAAGGATTCATATTTAGAATTTCAAGATATGATTTAAATTTGAATTGAGATTCAAATTTAAAATTAGTAACAAATCCCATACTATATATATGCATGCCAAGAGTACAGGACACAGATGAGAATAAAAAACAAGAGTTTTATTCTTTTACATCTACACATAAATGTATATGAGCCTAATTCTTGGAGAAGAATTTTATGGTGTGCAAAAGGTTGCAAAGAGGTTCTCAATTTAGATCAGATATCCATTGGTCAAAGAGTTGACAGCAAAAGTTGGTTTCAGTGTGGATACGCATAGCGCCTTCGTACCATCGAAGGAGAAAAGGATTTTTACTAGCGTACTCAGGTATTTAGATCTGATCTACTATATATTTATTATTGGAATAAAGTTTAAGCACAAAATAGATCTTTAGGATTACTTTCTTTTCTTCCGCTGTGTGTTATAAACACATGATAATCCTTCACTTAGGAGCATTCGAAATATGAGAAAGAAGTTTGTTACGGTGGACGGTTATCATTTTTGAATTTGCTTAATTCCACCAAGGTATAACTCAGTTTTTCCGATTTATTTGGAATACGGTACATAATTCCCAAACTTGACTTACTGAACCTACTTTAGCCAGTTGAGCTTTTGTCATGCAGTTATTCCTTAGTTAGGGATGGATATATTATTAGCCCCAAACTCAACGCACATTGTCCTTCAGCAAGCTTGAGTTTTTTTATTTTGTAATAAAATAATAACAATAAAAATGATTGTAGTTCGTGGACCGTATTGCAATAAATTTGTATGTATTTCTCTAGGCAAAATCTCGACCCTTTCTTATACTAATTGAACAGTTATTTTTGAATCAACTACTAAGTTAGTGGGGTGTAGTGTGGTTTTATTACTGTTTTGATATTGGAAAAAGACACAACCTCGTTAACCTGGTCTTCTTACTTAAGTGTTGAAAAGGACATGACTTCAAAAGGTTAGTACTGCTTGTCCTTTTCTGCATTTTTTGTTTCGATGATGGGGAGAGAAAAGAAAAAAATGGTGGAGGTCAAAAGCGAAAACATTTATAATTGGGTGCATGCTGATGTGAAGCATTGCGCCTCTGCGTACTGCGATAGTGAATTGCTTCATGAGCTTAAAGCTCTGAAGCTAGTTAAGGACGGTTATGCTATTGGTGTGGAAATTCTTCGTTGTGGCAGCGAAGAGAGGGTTTGTGAGAGGAGAGGGGATTAGACATATTTCTATATGTATATCCCATGTTTTACGAAGCTTCATTTGAAGTTTTCTTTTCCAATTTTGAATGTAAGGTTTTACGCAACTGAACTGTGCTCTCTCACAACTACACCCAAACTCATGAGCTTTCTTGCGAGCTTTTGAATGTTTAATGACCTTTTTGGATTTTTTTGCATCTCTGAATATTTTCTTTTCTTTGTTTCAATCTAAAGGAGTGCGAAAAGGTTTGTGGATTAACCATAGTAGCTTCCCAGATTGTTCTATATTTTTGCTATATAAATCTTCTTTCAAAAGCTTTAAGTTTATGTTTGTAAAGATTTGGTATTCAAAAATTGAGTATCCGTTTTATTTGGATGATGAGTTGATTGAAAAATTTTCTTTGTATTGGTGCCCAGAACCAATGCAAATTTTGGAAGCTGTGGGTAGAAGTGAAGAAGAAAACCTTTTTCTGAATTTCTTGGTCGAGTGTTGTGCTTCCGGGGAGCTTTTATCTATTCCTGAAATGTTAAAGTTGGAAAATGATACTGAGGGATTAAAGGCTTATATAGGTAAATATCTGTGTTTTTGTTTTCATTAGTGATTTGTTAATTGCTAATGGTTTCTTATATTGCTGCAGGTGGAAGGGTGCCTAACTTAACCACTTCGCGATTCCAGTCTTTTTTCCAAAAGAAAAATGAGAGGGATGGCAGTGGTTCTGGGATGGTGAAGGATACTGGTGGGGATGCTGCACAATCCAGCGTCCGCGTCATCCTTCTCCTAAAAGAAAAAGAATTGAATCAGAAAAGTTACTGGAGATTTTATCTGAGGAGGAGAAAGATGCTGGTGTTGGTACTAAGTCCATTTTTGATAAACAAAAAAGACTTCATGGTTTCATTGAGGGGTGAATCCTCAATCTCTTTGGAGCGAGCATTTTTCCTTCACTGAGCTTGTGGATAAGGTTTGTCAATATGCTGGTGATATGAGATTGGCTCGTCGAACTGGTACGGAGTGGATGGGAAAGTTTATACAGGTTGGTTAACTTTGTTGTTTATCAAACTTGAATTTGATTTGTGATGTGTGTTTCACTATATGTTTTGTTTTGCAGGTTGTTACTTCTTGGCTGCTGTGCGTTGGTCGTGCTATAGAGATGCTAGGTGCAAAAGAGAGCAATACTGTGAAAAAGTTAGCTGTTTTGGAACAATTGACAAAAGAAAAAGAAAGTGTAATCATATATGTGATATCTAAGATGAAGGATAAGGAAGAAGAGGTTGCTAAGTTTCAAGATCAAATCCGTCTCCTTCAAAATGAAATTAGAGAAAATGATAAGACCAAAGGTGAAATGCCTTCTCGTATTCACGAGCTCAAGAACGATGTGTTGGAGATGTTTGTCGTTGGGTTTGACCGAGCCGTTAGCCAGATTGCTACCTTTGCTCCTGATTTTGATGTCGGGAAGCTTGACGTGACTAAAATTGTAGTTAATGATGAGTTTGTTGAAGTCACTTTAATGAGATAGAACTAAAATATGATTGAAAAAATAGTTGAAGTAAATTTAGAGTTTTTTCAAGAGAAAAATACTTATATCATCAAAATATATATTTGAATTGATAAATAAAACATCATTTACCTAATTGAACAAGAATAACTGAATTTGTTAAAATAGAAATAGAAACTAAATTATTAAAAAATATATATTATTTTTTTTTCAAATTCAAATAGCTTAACTTTTTAACAATAATGTAATGATAATACAAATTTACTATCTCAACTCCCACTAAGTTGTTATTGTCCAAAAAAATGTACATCATTAGACATTATACAATTCTATAGAATTCTTTCTAGATAACTTATGTGAATAGAAGAGACAAAATCTACTCACTAAATATGTTTCATCATTAAAATTAAATAAATTTCTCAATTAAAATAAATTAGAGATGTGTTTATCTTTATACACTAAATGTGATATTTAATACAATCTCTCTTATAATGTTTTGAATACATACAAAAAAATAATTGAATCCTTTATTTATTTATCTTATTTTTTCTAAAATATACTATATGCAATTTCTTTATCTTTATTATCTTTTAAAGTCATATACTTAAAGGATACTTGTTAAGTAAGTACTTTTAGTCTTTTTTTTTTTTTTTTACATTTTCTCTTATTGTACATATTGAGGTTCTTTTAATAATTGCAACTTGATTAAGAGAAATAAAAACTAAATGCATAAGTATGACATTAGACACCGATAATTTTAGTGCATTTAATTTTGAAACAAGTCAGAATATTTACAGAATGTACTCACTTATATTATCATATATGCCTCGTTAACATCTAGTTTGACGAATTTCATATTTGTTTTAACTTTATCACTTTTAAAAGTATTTTTGTATTTCTTAAGAGAATTTCTTTACAATAATAACCCTTATTTTGGATATAGTATTCGCGAGTCTTTTGGAATCTCATACTTTATGATCATAAGACTCACGTGATTTGAACAATTCTATTTCTCAAGGTTCAATTTTGCTATTTAAGACTTTATCCATAGAAGGATGGGCTTATTTAATCTTTAATGCAATGTCTAGATACATACATTGACAAATTTAACTTTAAAATAAAATAATATATTCAACTAAGTTACATATCATATGAATAAAATTTATATGATAGTGGGTTCATTAAAAATATTTAGCACAACATTAATATTTAGTCTTTGGACAGAAATATTAATTTGTAAGTGGTATTTTTTTAAATATTGTAATCAAACCACTACAAGAAAAACACCCATTCAGGTACACTTGAAAAGTGTAGCCAAAAATGAAAAAAAGTGATGCCTTAGGAAAAGGCTACGTTTTTTAGGCTTCGGAGACACTTTTGTAGGCGATGCCTATACTAGTGTTGCCTATTCTCAAAGGCTACGTTTTTCTGTATCAAAGGCTACGCTTCTGGCCTTTGAGAATAGGGAACGCTTTTTAAGTGATGCTGTTCAGGACCTAAGGCTACGCTTTTCAGCACTAATAGTTACCGTAATTCTAAAGAATAGGCTACACTTTTCAGGGCTACTGCATCACTTTATAAATGTAGCAAATAGTATACCTATAGCTACTCTATATAAGTGTAGCCTTTTGTCCCTCATTTTTTTTAAAATTTCTGTTTATATATATATATATATATATATATATATATATATATATATAAATAGAAATTTCTAACAATTTTTTTTATTTAAACTCTAATATTTGAGAATATAATTATATATATAATCCTGTATTTTTAATTAAATTAGTTAATTATTATAAAATAAAAATGAATACATATATAATAATACCATACAATAATCTTTAAATAATAAAAATTATACTGAAACAAAATATAATTATACAATGAACCAAAAATATTGGGATGATCATAATTTTGAGTATTCATACATCTCAAACTAGAATAAGTATACTCATATAATGCACTTAGAGTTTACTGCTAATAAACTAGGAAAAACCAAAATATTATATCATATAAATGTATCTTAGCTTCTAAGAAAAGATATCATCATCAACCATACATCTTTCAATTTTCATCTTTGTCAATAAACCATCATGATCAGTATCTCAATCTTCACTCGCATCTTCAGAATTATCCTACATAATTATATAGAAAAATAATTATAATTTGAAAAAGTACAACAAGAAAAAAGTAATTAACATATTAATAACATATACAATATCCGAGCGGCATAGGATAATTGAAACTACTCTTCTTTTCATTTCACCAAAAACATAAAATAAGAAACAAAACCATACTATGTTTGAATAAATAATTAAATAAACCAAAGTCTTTTGCTTTAAAATAACAATCATATTCAGGGAATACTATAAATCACCATAAAGGACATAACTAAAAAACGGAGTAACACGACTTCATACTAAATGGGAACTAAAATCAGAAACTCAAGTGCATTGTGCAAGTGACAAGCAGCGCATAATAACATTTTTCTTCCTTTTTTATTTTAACATTATAAGAAGCTCAAACTTTACATGAAATTACATAATGAAAAAACAAAACCAGAAAAATTACAACTTCCACCCTGATAACAATAATAATAAAATTACATAATGAAAAAACAAAACCAAAAAGCCCAAATCACAGCTTTCATCTTCTTCAATTTCAGTTCAAATTAAAAAGATTTGGCATCCTCCTAAGTTCTAACAAATAAAAGTTTTAAACTTAACAGTATGGAAAATATATCATATCACTATGGAATATATATTTTTAATTTGTGTCTTCATCACTTGAAATGACACTAATTATATTAAATATGTAAAAAGAGAGTTAAAAAGAACACAATTCATTAAATTATTGCAATATAATTATTATGTTGCAACTTTATATATAATTTCATTCCATGAACATGACCATTAAGATGTCACATTCAGCAAGAGTGATTCCATTATTGCAATTATATAATCTTCAAGTCTAGTTTATACTTTATAGGATACTCAGCCTAGCAACTAGAGCTATTATACCAAAATATTTAGTTTATTTTGTTAAGAACATGACTAAAAATGCATAAGGTTTGCCATAAAAGTGTCTTACATAGGTATGCATTTCTAATATGTCAGTGAGCATGCATAAAAAAATTAGTTACAGAAGCTGTTAATTGGTCATAAGCCAATTTAAGAACAAATCATCCAAAGTTTTTCTTCAAACAAATCCAGAGTTATCATAACAAATCAGCCAACAACTGGAATTAGACACTTTCTTTAGCTACCAGAAGTCAGTGTCATAATACTACTTTCTAATACGCATCAAGATTCTCAACTCAACACTACAACACACCCAATATCAGTACAATTTTGTGTATGCTTTTTCAGTTGTCTTATCACAATTCACGACAACATCAAATAAACAATAGAATGGAATTCAAAAGCTTAATCAGAATAGAACAGAACTGAATAAACACCAACTAATGATTTCATTTTCAAGCAGCTGAACACACACGCACGCACAAAATCATAAGAACCAAAATTGAAGGCATGCACAAACCAGAGTAAGCAAAACGCAAGCTGAAGCAAATTCACAGAGTAGCATAGTTGCACACACATGCCATTATAATAGCCCTATTCTTGAGAACACCCCTATCAAATCAAACAATGCAAGATGATAAGCAAAAAGTGAATCAAATCAGAACCCTAAAATCAGAACTCTCTCAAATTTTAGAACAATAATTCAGTGGCCATAGAACTAGCTGAATTAAAAGAGATGTCCTAAATGGTGAAGATAAAGGAGAAAGCAAGGAGAGTACATTTGATCTTGAGAAACACATTGATGCATATCTACTAGTCAAGTAGCTAATTTTTAGTCTATTTTCAATTTTAGTTTATCGATTGTATCTTTAGTGTTTTTACTACAGAATGCATTATTATCTTAATCTCTTTGCTTGTTTGAATCTTCTTCCCTATCTGTACAGCCGGCACATTTCAGTTCTTACTGTTGCTGGTTATTTAACCTCATTTATGAAGAATATAATGTTTTAAAGAACTGTTTTCTTTATGAGCATTTATCAAAAAATCTTATATCACACCAAGGCACGAAAGCTTTAAAGGAATGCTTGTTTCTGTTTTTACTAAGCTTCTAGTTTAGGTTTCAGGAACATTACCTGAGATGGATGAAACATTTTTCAAAAGAATTGTTCTTATGATTGCTTCGTCTTGCTAACCCCACCTTAGCTTTATTCTTGTTCTTGTTCTTGTGATTACTTCATACAATCTTAGCTCTTAATGATGGTCCTCTCCTGTCATCAGTTTCTGAACACTTCGTACCAAGAGTCCAAGAGTATCAATCATCATAGAAGTTATAATAAAATTATTAAAAGGAGAAATGAGGGTACGAGAGTTCACTCACGCCGCAAATGGTCACCAAACCCCAAATTGAAAACCCTAAAGTCGGAATCCTAACCCTCTGAAATTTTAGAACAAAATGGGCGTGAGTAGATACCTTCTCCACCACGATGGTGAGCGACGGATCAGAGGACGATGCTGACGACCGATGTGAGCACGCCGCAAAGACGACTGATGGTGAGCGACGGGATCAGAGGAGCGGTGAGCGACGGGAACAGAGGAGCGGTGAGCAACGGGATCAGAGGAGCGGTGAGTGTGGAAGAGGAGTGCCGACACCGATGGTTCTCGAGTGGATGGTGCGACGGTAGAACGTATTTGGGGTTTGATGAGATAGTGACGAAATGTTGGTGGTAATGAGGACTGAGGAGTTGGGGTTCTCGAGTGAAATAATTCTGAAGTTACTTTTGTGTTGGTGAAAATGAAAAAAAAAATTAGTAAGTGATGAGGGATTTAGTAGTCTTACATGGATTAGGCAGCGTTTTAGAATCGCACCCAAAACATAATAAATGGGTTACTTTTTAAAAGCGTTTCCTTTGGTGTAAAAAGTGTCTCCATAGCTATTCAGATACGGCTACACTTTATAAGTGATGTTTAAAATATCTAAGGAGACACTTTTGGAGTGATGCCTTAATAGTGTTTCCTATTCTCTTATAAAAGGGCACCCTGCAAAAAAGCGTAGCCTATTCTAGGAATAGGCTACGCTTTTCAAATGTAGCTTAAAAAAGTGTGGCTGAATGGGTGTTTTTCTTGTAGTGAACATTGATAATAAATTTTGTTAAATAATATGTCTATTTTTGGACAAGCTTATTGTTTACATGAAACTAGACAAGTATCACATGTTTATTACCACAGACGCGCGTATGTAATTTCGTCAATTACAAAACTTCCTTTAGACCAATCCATACTCGCATAAATTATGTACACATAAATTTATTTAGTACGACTTACCAAATATTCTCAACAAAATTCTATCAAACAATAAAAATATCTTTAGATTGATTCATTGCCACAAGAAAACCTGAGAATTATATATAGTTTTTACCATATTTTTTATCAATTGGCTAAATACCAACCTTTTTTTGAATCGATTAGTGATTACATAATTAAACAAAAAATAAATATATTTAATGTTTATTATTTGGCTAAATAATAAATTTTTTTTAGGCTGATTATTGTTCTATTACATATATATATATATATATATATATATATATATATATATATATATATATATATATATATATATATATATAACTCTGCCAAATATAAATTTTTTTTGGGTCGATCAATATACATATAAGTTACATATTACTATATTCTTAATGTTCTAAAATAAATTAATTTTTACAAAAAATCCTACTTTAATAATATAATATTTAATTAATTTACTCTAAACTAAAATTTTATAAAATAAATAAATATAATAATCTAAATTATTACTAATTTTCTTATGTAAAACTAGAATGTTTACCGATCCAAAGAAGAATCAAATGACAAGAGAAATCATCAAACATAATAGTATTCTTAAATTGAATAAAATCCATTTGTCGATAAACAAAATAAAGATATGTACAACACTTAAATCAAAAGGGGTGTTCACAATCCTTATGTACAAATAAAATTTATGCACTATGTACACCACTAATATATGTCATTAATTTTGACTTTTGAGAATAAAAAAACAGGATTAGTTGCAAATTTACAATCTATCATTATACCAAAAGAATTTTCTGAATTTCGTTCAAAATAAAATATAAATCACATTAAATTCAAAGAGGTTGGTTTTCAATTCAAAATCAAATTCCATATACTTGTGCTATATAATGACTTATTCAAGAGCTTCGGTGTATATATATATATATATATATATATAGTTCCACGTAAAGATAGAAGATCTTCACATAAATCGAAAAAAATAAACCAAAGTCTTATTATTGTGAAACTATTCTACTATAATTAATAAGTATAAAATTTGAGTCTTTATTTGTAAGAATGTCACAATCTTTAAAGACCGTATAGCATATATGAATTGCGAATCAAACGCATAAACCAAAATCATCTTAAAATCGCCATTCGTGTTGTAAAATAACTAAATAAATAAATAAAAAAAAATAATAAATATAATGTATGAAAATATAATTAGATAATTCTAGTAATAATATTTATTAGAATTATTATATTAATAGATATATTTAATAATATTGTAATAAAGAATATAAGAGAGAGAATAGTATAAAAGAAAGAGTAAAAAATATTTAATATTCTTATTGTTGTGTAACTATATGTTACGTAGTGAGATTTAACCTCTATTTATACATATACTAAGTTTTGCTTTTCAAAGTATATTTATATGTATCTGTTTTGAAGATTGATTCCTTTAATCTTGAGAAAGTTGGCCGCCCAATATTGTAAAGAAAGTCACAATATATTAAATGGACATCCATCCATTCATACTTATCACAATACTCCTCCTTGGATGGTCATTTAGGAATATGCCTCATTAAAACCTTACTAAAGAAAAATTAGTAGAAAAAAAAAACCTTAGTGAAAGAAAAAGAGTACAATATCCTTTGTGACAGGGACTGCCTCATTAAAAACCTTGTCAAGAAAAATCCAATGGAAAAAAACCTTACAAAAAAAAAAGAGTACAGTCTCCCCCTCTTGTCGACATCAGTTGATGTCTCGAAATCGGCGCATCCCAATCTCATGTACCAATCTTTCAAAGAAGGATTTGGGGAGTGACTTTGTAAATAAATCTGCCAAATTTTTACTTGAGCGAATCTGTTGGACATCAATTGTCCCTTGATTTTGATGAAGATCATGAGTGAAGAAGAATTTGGGAGAAATGTGCTTTGTTCTATCACCTTTGATGTATCCACCCTTAAGTTGAGCAATGAATGCTGTATTATCTTCAAACAGGACAGTTGGAGCTATCTTATGATCAATCAGTCCACATGATGACAAGATATATTGGATCAAACTCCTGAGCCAAAAACACTCGCGACTAGCTTCATGTATCGCTAGTATTTCGGCATGATTAGAGGATGTTGCAACAATCGTCTGTTTCGTGGACCTCCATGATATAGCTGTTCCACCATATGTAAACAGGTATCCTGTTTGAGATCTCCCTTTATGTGGATAAGACAAGTAGCCAGAATCTGCATAGCCAACTAGTTGTGACTTGAATCCATAGGGATAAAACAATCCCATATTAACCGTTCCATGGAGATATCGAAAGATTTGCTTGATTCCACTCCAATGTCTTCTGGTTGGAGAGGAACTATATCTTGCTAGTAAATTCACTGCAAATGATATATCAGGTCGTGTATTATTAGCAAGATACATTAGCGCTGTAATGGCACTAAGATATGGTACTTCAGGACTAAAAATATCTTCATTTTCTTCTTTAGGACGGAATTGATCATTTTCCACATCCAAAGATCTTACGATCATTGGGGTACTCAAGGGATGTGACTTATCCATATAAAATCTTTCAAGATCTTTTCTGTGTATGTTGTTTGATGAACAAAGATTTCATTTTTTGTATGCTCAATCTGCAGGCCGAGACAAAATTTAGTCTTTCCAAGATCTTTCATCTCAAACTCTTCTTTTAGAGTTTTTATAATTGTTGGAATCTCTTCAAGAGTCCCAATGATATTTTAATCATCAACGTGCACTACAATAATAATAAATCCAGATGCAATTTTCTTTATGAAAACACATGGGCAGATATCATCATTCTTAAATCCATTTTTGGCCAGATACTCAGTAAGATGATTATACCACATTCGTCCAGATTGCTTTAGACCATATAAAGATCTTTGCAATTTGACTGAGTATAAATCTTGTGAATATTCATTAGATGGTTTAGATATCTTTAGTCTTTCAGGGACTTTTAGATAGATATCCCGATCTAATGAGCCGTATAAATAGGCTGTTACCACATCCATTAAATGCATATGCAGTTTATGATATGCAGATAAACTGACCAAATAACGCAATGTTATCGCATCCACTACAAGGGAATACATTTCTTCATAATCTATACCGGGCCTTTGTGAAATACCTTGTGCCTCAAGTCGGGCTTTGTAGTGCACAACTTCATTTTTCTCATTTCATTTTCTCACAAATACACATCGGTATCCAACAGGTTTTACATCTTCTGGTGTACGAACTACAGGTCCAAAGACTTTATGTTTTGCAAGTGAGTCTAACTCAGCCTTCATGGCTTCTTTCCATTTTGGCCAATCATCCCTTTGTCGACATTCTTCGACTGATCTTGGCTCAAAATTCTTTCTTTCATGCATGATATTTAATGCCACGTTATATGCAAATATTTCATTGACAATTGTCTTATTTCAGTCCCATTTCTCTCCTGTAAAGACATAATTTATCGAGATCTCGTCATTTTCACAATTTTCAGGTACCTGAACGTCTTCTGGCGTTAAAACTATATCAGAATTTTGGATAACTGCAGGGGTCTCTACTATGTCTTTTTCAACAAGAATAGTATTTACCTCTTTTCTCTTCCGAGGATTTTTATCTTTGGAACTGACAGGCCTGCCACGCTTCTGACGTAAATTTGCTTCAATGGCTCATTGTCCTATTGGGACATCAATTCGAATTGGGGCATTTTCCACTAGTATATACGATTTAGTTATCCTCTTTGTATCGGAAAATGCATCAGGCAATTCATTTGCTATTCTTTGCAAATGTATAATCTTTTGAACTTCTAGTTCACATTGCCCTGATCGAGGATCTAAATGCATCAACGATGATGCATTCCAATTAAGTTCCTTTTCAGGAAGCTTATTCTCTCCCCCTAATGTTGGAAATTTTGATTCATCAAAATGACAATCTGCAAACCGGGCTTTAAATACATCTCCAGTTTGTATCTCAAGATACCTCACTATAGAGGGAGAATCATATCCAATATATATCCCTAATTTTCTTTGGGGTCCCAGTTTGGTGCGATTAGGTGGTGCAATGGGAATATATATCGCACACCCAAATATTCTTAAATGGAAAACATTTGGCTGCTGCCCAAATGTTAATTACATAGGAGAGAACTGATGGTAACTCGTTGGCCTCAAACGAATAAGTGCTGCGGCATGTAAAATAGAATGCCCCCAAACTGAGGTTGGAAGATTTGTTCTCATAAGCAATGGTCTAGCAATTAATTGGAGGCGTTTAATAAGCGATTCTGCTAACCCATTTTGTGTGTGAACATAAGCTACTGGATGTTCAACACTTATTCCATTAGCCATACAATAAGCATCAAAAGCTTAGGAAGTAAATTCACCAGCATTATCAAGACAAATTGCTTTGACTGGATTTTCTGGAAATTGTACTTTTAATCGAATAATTTGAGCCAGTAATCTCGCAAACACCAGGTTACGAGAGGACAATAAGCACACATGTGACCATCTCGAAGATGCGTCTATTAGGACCATAAAATATCTAAAAGATCCACATGGTGGATGAATAGGTCCTCATATATCACCTTGAATCCTTTCTAGGAATTCAGAGGACTCAAATCCAACCTTTACTGGTGATGGATGAATAGTATTACCACATTCTTCTTTTGGCACAAGATGGGTAAAATATATTTCACTTTTGAGAATAATGTGCGAACTTGCACTATCCGCAAGGCATACATCTTCATTACATATCCTTGCCATTCTCTTCAAAGACAAATAATAATAAAATGAGTAGTATGCACAGTTAAATTGAATACTTGATCAGAATTATTTTTCTAAAAAATACTGCACATAAAAATAATGTCAGATACTAAAATTTTATTTTACAACATGACATATTTAATGATTTCAAAATTCATAAACATTAATATTTCATTATTTATATACATCCTATTTGAAACTTAAATACATAGAAAATAAAACTTAACAATAAGTTCTTTACATTATTTATTTACATGAATACTTAACAATCTCACACATTAAACTATTCCATCATTGATCAAAAGACCAATATTTTCTTCAGGATCCTCAAAGAAATCAGATACATCATAATGAATGGTGGAATTTTCTGCATCATTTGAAACAAAATTCGATTCTTTTTCCTTGTTGTCCTTTTTCAAAGATGTCTGGTAAAGATCAACTAGGTGCCTTGGGGTATGGCAGGTACGTGACCAATGGCCCTCTCCACCACAATGGAAACACTTATCCTCTATTGATTTATTCTGCCCAATATTTCTTTCTTTATCCCACTTCTGGTGAGATCCTCTCTTTTGAATATAATTCTTTTTCCTTCCATAATTTTTCTTGTTATTAAAACCTTGCCATTTACCTCTTCTGGGGTAATTTAGCGCATTTACTTCAGGAAATGGGGCAGCGCCAGCTGAGCGCGCTTCATGATTTTTCAATAGCAACTCATTGTTACGTTTAGCAACAAGAAGGCAAGAAATTAACTCATAATATTTTTTAAACCCTTTTTCTCGATATTGCTGCTGCAGGAGCACATTCGAGGCATGGAAGGTTGAGAAAGTTTTCTCCAACATATCATGGTCAGTTATCTTTTCTCTACATAATTTCATTCATGAGGTGATTCGAATTAATTGCAGAATTATATTCATTTATGGATTTAAAATCCTGTAGACGCAAGTGTGTCCATTTATATCGGGTTTGAGGAAGTATCACTATTTTTTTATGATTGTACCTTTCTTCAAGGTCTTTCCAAAGATCTGTAAGATCTTTTAATGTGAGATATTCATTTTTCAATCTTTCATCAAGATGACGACGAAGAAAAATCATGGCTTTGACTTTATCCTTTTGGGATGCATTATTTTCAGCCTTGATGGTATCTCCAAGATCCATTGAATCAAGATGGATTTCAGCATCTAATATCCATGATAAATAATTGTTTTCAGATATATGAAGAGCATTGAATTCAAGATGAGAGAGTTTCGACATAATGAAAAATTGTTACCTGAGTCTTCCTAAAAATTTGATCAGAGTCTCATACTAATAACGTGTTGTAAAATAACTAAATAAATAAATAAAGAAGAGGTAACAAATATAATGCATGGAAATATAATTAGATAGCTCTAGTAGTAATGTTCACTAGAATTACTATATTAATAGATATATTTAATAATATTGTAGTAAAAAATATAAGAGAGAGAGAGAGTAAAGAATATTTAATATTCTTATTGTTGTGTAACTGTATGTTACGTAGTGAGGTTTAACCTCTATTTATACACATACTAAGCCTTGCTTTTTAAAGTACATTTATTTGTATCTGTCTTGAAGATTGATTCCTTCGATCTTGAGAAAGTTGGCCGCCCAATATTGTGAAGAAAGTCACAATATATTAAATGGACATCCATCCATTCATACTTATCACAATAAATCGCTATTAATTACTTTTATTAAAAGAAATTATCACAAGACCTCAAATTTGATTTATGCACAATGTTATGATAATTGAAATTATAAACTTCTAACGAAATTACACGAGGGCTTTAGTCGAAGAAAAAAAAATAATTATTCTTAATAATTGAACTATGAAAGGCACTGATCCCACTTGTGAAATTCTTAATTTTTTTAATTTTATAGATGGTAAAATTCAGAAAAATGATATATAATTAATTAATAAATTAAATAAGAACAAATAAGAATAAGAATTTAAAAATTTATATTTTAGGAAAGTCAAAATAATTAAAATACGAATTAAAACGTTAATTTTAAAGGTTTTGGCTCAAAATTAAGCCAAAGAGCTAAAACGAGTGAACCGGACTTAAGTAGGCCTAAGCCCACATATATAACACTTAACAAAGCCACATTTCAGTCTATATTCCCCATTTATGAGAGTGAGGGGCGGATATGAGAGGAGAAATCCTAACACTATTAATCACCATCTTCATTCGTCTATAACTTTTGATCCAGAGTACTGATTGACGAGCCGTTTGGGCCACGCGTCGCTCTCCTCGTCCTCTTCATTTTTATATAAGTATTGCAGTGAGTAAATCCGAAATCCTTGTCCATTTTTCCATTCTCTCTACTATTTTGTGTAAGAATCAGAGTTTTCACGAAAAATCGCTTAAGTTAAATAGAATAATTTAACGTGCCCAGAATAGGTTCGAAAATATAAAAATGTTTTCTTAAAAATATAAGTGTGAGACTCGGATTCAGTGAATTTTTTTGAGTGGAAAAATATTCTCTTTTGAAAATTTTTGCGTAAAAATGCATACCGATAGACTAGCCGGCAATACCGGCTAAAGTTTGTCTAGTACTGTGTGAGAGAGAATAAAAAAGTAGAAATTCTTAGAAGAGTTTTTGAAATAGAAAACCGGGTGCTTATTCTAAAAGTTTTAGCCCAAAGTTGGGCCCAAGCCCAACATATGTGTAACCACTTAATGAAGCCTTTCAACCTCATAACTCCCCCACCAACACAAATCACAGCTGAGAATTGAGAGGAGAAGATGGAGAGTGGCACTATTTACATTCAACTTCTTTTGCTCGTAACGAGAGCTACGGTGCTCCGATTCGTGTGCCGTTTACGGCCACGCGAAACTCTCGCCGAACCCATCATTTCTACCTAAGTATTTCTGATCAAAGTCACATTACACACTCCCTTTCTCAGCCCTAACAGTTTCCATGTTTTTAGGTTTGGGCTTTGAAGAAGTTTTGTTATTTTGATTGTTTATGAGTGATATAGCGTTGGAGTATTGTTGTGTTTCACCCCTATTTCTATTGGATAAGGTGAGTGTATTCATATTCCTTGTGGTTTTGTGTATATATGGAATCCTATGGTGATTTATGGTAAATTACACACACACACACACACACACACACACACACACACACACACACACACACACACACACACACACATATATATATATATATATATATATATATATATATATATATATATAATATAGCTTGAATGTGATAATTATTAGGAGCTTTTGGATTAAGTCGGGTGTCTTATTGGTGCTTGGAAGCTTGGTTGGAAGTTATTTGGTGCATTTGAAAATAGTGAGAATCGGCCAAGGTATGGTTTCAGTTTTCGTTATATAATATGTAATGTTTCGTGAACCTTAGGCTAGTGGACCTTAGGATAGGTTTTGTATTGTTGATGAATTATGATATTAAATGATGATGTTGATGATTAATGATGATTGATGATGTTGCTGTGGATTGAATGATGATGAATTTGAAATAAATGGGATGATGAGTCGATAAATTTTAGGGAATTTCTGTATGAGTTTAGAAGACATAGACTTAGGTTTTTGAAGTTATGGGTGAGCGGACAGAGTATTACAGCATTGGTAATTCAGAGAGCTTAAAAGGAGACGATAGTTAATAATAATTTGAGAAATTGGGAGCTGATAATGGTTATGATGTGTTGAGAACTCAGAAAGGAATGATGATCTTGTTGAGTAATGATAGTGTACCAGGCACTATATCCCTAAATTGATTTATGATGAAATAGATGTTGTTGTTGTTTTACTTCTCTACTGCAAGTGCCAGGAACTATATCCTCGAAATGAGCATGCAAGTGTGCCAGACACTATATCCTCGGAACGATAGTGTGCCAGGCACTATATCCTATGAATAAAAGTATGTCAGGCACTATATCCTCAGATTCGTAGAAAGACAACATCTGAAAGGATGTGTCAGGTTGGTATTATGGATCGACAAGTGATATCACGAGCCAATAGGACAGGCATTCATCATGTGCATCTTCTATGTGTTTTGTTTTGCTTTGCCAAATTACATCTTTTGCCTAAATGTATAATATGCTTACTTACTAGTTGTTTTACTTGCTGTATATGTATATTACTTGTATTTTACTTGCTTGCATTATCTGTGTTTGTCTAGTGCTAAAGAGGTTAGGTAGGCGGTGGCGATGGGATCGCACAGAGGTTGGGTTGGTGAAGACTGTGGGATACAATGGTGCGATTAGTATTAGTTAGAAATCCCACTAAGTTTAGACAACCCTGTTTGTGGTACTTGGTTTAAGTTAATTATTTTTGTTAAGCTTGAATATCTGTTGATGCGAAGTTCTAAGATTGCCTTTGGCGTCCCGGAACCTTGTATCTTATATATTGGGTACATTTACCATGCTGAGAACCTCCAGTTCTCATTCCATACCTTGTTGTTATTTTTCAGATGCAGGTCGTAACCTACTGATGAGCGGATATTTTATACGCTTTTTGGCATATTTTTCATATAGTTTTCATTATGTTTTCTTTAAGTTTTATTATATTTTCATAGGTTTTAGTGCAAAATTTATATTTTTGGATTCTACTTTGAGTTTGTGTGTTTTATGGTGATTTCAGATATTTTCTGTCTGAAATTAAGGAGCTTAAGCAAAAATCTGATTTAGAGACAGAGAAAGGACTGCAGATGCTGTCAGGATCTGACCTCCATGCACTCGAATGAGCATTTCTGGAGTTATAGAAGTCCAAATGGCGGGTTCTCAACAACTATGGAAAGCTAACATCCAGGGCTTTCTAAAAATATATAATAGTCTATTCTTTGCTTTGGAAATAAAGGCCCAAAACTGGCGTTCAACACCAGCCACCAGCCCCATTCCTGGCATCCAATGCCCAAAGGGGAGTAGCTAGCATCTAAACGCCCAAAAGGGAGTCCAAGGTTGGTGTTCAATGCCCAAGAGGGGTACTTGCTTGTGGATTTCACTCAAACTCAGCCCAAACACTCACCAAGTGGGCCCTAGAAGTGGATTTTTGCACTACAAGACTAGTTTATCTTTTTTTTTGTAATCCTTAGTTATTAGATTAGTATATATAGAACAAGGATCACCCTTGTTCAGGACATTGATGCAATATTTTCAAGTTACATTGTTCCTTTGTACAGTATGAGTCACTAACCTCTTAAGGTTGGGCTAAGTAGTATGATGATTCATGAATCCTACCAATTCAAATATAAAAAATGAAGTTCAAATAGACTTGCAAGAAGAAAGCTCATGAAAGTTGGGAACATGGAATTGAGCATCGAACCCTCATCGGAAGTGTATCCGCTCTAGTCGCTCAAGTGTATAGGGTTGATTCACTCAATTCTCTTTTAATCATGCTTTTCAAGATTTGTTTTTTAGCTAACAATCAACAATTATTCAATGCATGTATACATTTATCATGAGGACTTATTCGTAGGTTGTAATAGGGCAAGGGTAAAGGTAAGGGTATATATGGTTAAGTGAGCTTGATATTTGCATCTTTGATTAACCTAAGCTCTCATCAAACTCATATAACAACCTATACAATTCTAATACAATACATAACTACCCATTTTTCACTTTTTCACACACTCATGCATTCTTTTCAATTCACATTCTATATGCATTGGTTATTATTGGCTTTGCCTTGGGGCATTTTGTCCCTTTTTATTGCTTTCTTTTTCTATATATTTTTGTTTCTTTTATTTTTTTCTATTTCTTTTTCTACATATTTTTTATTTTTGTCTTTTTTTGATGAATTATATACAACAGTGCCAATGCATCTGGTTCAACATTCAATACATGAGTGTGTACCTAATTCCCAATGTTTTTAATAAAAACTACAAAAACACACTTTTACCTCTACCAATGTTCCCAAGCTTCCCTCCCGCTTAAATGACACACACCCTCATTCACCCAATCTAATCAAAGATCTAAATTAGAGGACATTTACTGTTTTTAACTTAGGGGTATTGATGTGTTAAATTAAAGAATAAAGGAGTTTAATGTAGGCTCAAAATTGGCTAACAATGGTAGATAAAATGGTTACGGCTATTTGGGTAAGTGAGCTATTGAAATAATGGCATCAATCATATAAATGTATTCATACACAAAATAATGGACATATAGAATCAAACAAATTAAAGATTGCAATTATAGAAAGAAAACAATGCACACAAGAATGGAAATAAGTGGTTATAAGATGTAACCACACAATTGGGCTCAAAACTCACATGGTTGTGTGTTCTTAGCTCAAAAACCTTTTCCAAAATGAATTCCTTCAAGCGAGTTCAACACAAAAAATTTTTCAAATTGGTAGGGTTCCCTAAAACAGTTTTCTTGGAAAAGAAATCATCACTCTAACCAAGTAATCCTAGCAAGAAAATAAATGGTAAAATATGTACAGATTCTAACTAACATGCACTCTATCATGCAATGCAATGACTAACTAACAAAGAAGATTAAGAATTGGTGTTGGAAAAAGAAGTAGTTACCCACGGAGGTCGGTCCTCGACCTCCCCACACTTGAAGATTGCACCGTCCTTGGTGCATGCAAAGAAGAGCAAGTTGGATGGGTTGCTACAACTGATGAGCTTCTTCAAAAGGTTGTGTGGAGAAACTTGTTTGTCGCCCCATTTAGAAGCTTTTCCTTTCCCTTCTTGGTGGCCAGCCTAAAAAGAGGGAAAAAGAAAGAAAATTAAGCCCACAACAAAGATAGCAAAGAAAATAGAACATAGGCGGCGGCTAATTCCAAATAAGAGTAAGGTTCTCAGCTACATGGTAGCTACAACATGTAAGTGAGAGAGCAATATAAGTAAAGGACATATCAACTATCACTTGATGCAAGAGTAAAATCAAAGCATAAGTAAATGACATGAAGAACATGTTGAGCATCAAGTTCAAACAAGAAAGAGCGGGTCATGAAAGACATGCAAGTTCATATCAATGCACAAAGGATGCAAGAATCATCAAAGGTTAAGCATTGACTTAGAAATTTTATCACTCATCAATATCAAACAAGTCAAGAAGCATCAAAATAATCCAAAAAATTCTCAACAATTGAGTAGGAGAATTCAACATCAATGTTAAAATAAGAAACTTAGGAAAGAAAATAAGAACAAGCTATGAAAACAAAATTAAAATGCAATGAATAAAAGTATCCAAATGCAATAAACAAAAGAAAATAAAAAATAAGAAAAATGCGAAATGGAGTTTTGGAGAAGAAGAAAGTAAGAAAGGAAGAAGAGAGAAGAAGAAAGGAGAAAAGAAAGAAGAAGGAGAGAAGAAAGAAGAAAAAAGAAGAAATGAAAAGAAACAGGGGAGAAACAGGGCGTGAAGGTGATGCGCGCGCTTCATTTACGCATACGCGTCGGAAGCAGGAATGGAAAGTGACACGTAAGCGTCGACCACACGTACGCGTGGAACACAAAAAGAAAGATGTGACGCGTATGCGTCATCCACGCGTACACGTGAAGCTAAATTGTGCTATTCGCACAAAAGCAGCACCAATCCAGCGCAACTCTCTGGTTTTTGTACAAGAAGTCCCAACATAGCATACGATGCGTGAGCGTTGGCCACGCTCACGCGTGGCGCAGCCCCTTTTTTTAGAAGCATAAAACAGAAACAGGGCACTCCCCTAACCTATAAACATTCGAAAGTAACCAAAATTCAAATTTAACAAAAATATTTTAGTTTTTGAAAAATTGTCAAAGACAAAACAAACAAAACTTGCACTTCAAGCAAAATACAATTCAAAAACAACTATTGTAATCAAAACATGAATTTAACAAGAAACCTATCAACCAAAGCAATATGTACAAGGGTATAGAAAATAAGAAAAACTACCTACAATGGCAACTCAATTCATCCATTGATTATATTTACAAGAGAATAGAAAGAGTTTACTATGGTGGGGTGTCTCCCACCTAGCACTTTTATTTGTTGTCCTTAAGTTGGACAATTGGGAGGCTCCTGGTCAAGGTGGTTTATGCTTGTACTCAACTTGAAACTTCCACCAATGCTTGGACTTCAAGTAAGCTCTAAATTTCAAAATCAATGGCACCAAGCTTTGATGAAGTTATACACAAGTTAAGGGCTCCCAAAGTTGATCTTCACATATTTTTGGATCCCAAATCTTGTTTCTACACCCATCTTCACGTTGATCAAGACAATTCTATTTGGGTGGCAAGTGATCTGAATTCTCAAGTAAGCACCAAAACATCTTCCTAGACCCATTCAATTGAGAACTATACCAACCATTGCACTTAGACTTTGAGTTTCCAACCATAAGGAACCTTGATTGGCATTTTCACCCATCAACCAATTTTCTCTTTCTCTTAACTCCACAAAGAGCTCTAAGTTGCCCATCTATCTAAAGTAAACCATATTCAAGTGAGAAAGTAAAGCTTAGGGATAAGAATTTTACTCACTTGAATGTTATGTTGGATGGTGACTTAGGAAGGGAGGTCTCCAACAACTTGGGAAAGGCAATTTTCACTCCTTTGTGCTCTTCTTGGATGACATCCACCTCTTGACAAGCTTCCTCAATTTCAATTCCTTGTTCACCAACTTCTTCTATACATCCCTCATTCCTCAAACCATGTGTCGGAGGTTGTGCACGGTTCTCCTTGTCATCAATTCCATAACACAATGAGGGAGGTTCATCAATTCCAAAAGACACATTGGTTGGTGTCGAATCATCTTCAATGGTGGAGCTTGCTTGCTCAACTTCTTCCACCTCTTGTTCAACTTCACCTAAGTCTTCAACCACTTCTTCTTCTTCAACAATTTCCATCATTTCCACTTGTTGCATAACACACTTCATTTCCTTATTCTCATGTGGGGATTCTAAAATCTTCTTCATGCTCCACTCTTCGGTTGATTTCTCACATTCATCCGTGGAGATGTTTTATCTACGGTATAAATCCCATGAGTCCAAGTTGGCTTTAATTTTGGCAAGGTTAGCCTCGATAGCTTCGTTCGTTCTTTGGGCTTCCTCTTCCTTCTTTTGATGGATGATTGCTTGAAGTCAATCCATTGCTTCCTTGAAGCGATCTATTGGCTCTTGTTCTGCTTGACTAGTTTAAGTAGGATCATATTGCTCTTGGATGGATGGATATGGATATTCTTCCATGGAAGGTTATGGTGGAAAAAGGAATTCATTATGTGGTTGAAAATTCTCATACATGGGAGGTGGTTCATCTTGGTATGACATGGAGGTAGTGGTTCTTAGGGGTATTAGTGGTGGAATTGGGGTGGTTCTACATATGTTTCATATGGTTCACAAGGTGGTTGGTATGGTGGATATGGAATGAGCTCATATGGAGGTGTTTGTTGGTATGAGACTTGTGAGTATAATGGTTGAGGGCTATATTGTGGAGGGAGTTCATAGGCATAAAGTGGTGGAAGTTGATAATCACAATGGGGTCCACCATAGCCATTTGATTGGTATGCATCATGGAATGGCTCTTACTCATATCACATTTGGGAAGGTTGTTGCCAAGAAGGGTGATCAAATCCTTGAGGCTCCTCCCATCTTTGATTGTTCCATCTTTGATGCATGTTGTCATTGTAATTTCCATCTCCTACAACATAGTTGTAACCACACTCATAGCCAAAAGGGTGAGAATTCATAGTGCAAAAAGGAAATAAAGATAAAAACTAATAAGAAATAAAGAAAACAAACTCATAACTACTACTAAAACCAAGAAATAATCATAAAGAAATATATTCACATATTCACAATAGCCAATAATATAACAACATTGCAATTCCCCGGCAACGGCGCCAAAACCTTGAAAGAGTTATTTTATGTTAATTAGGAAATTCACACAAAATAGTTCCGTTAGTAGTATAGTTCCAACCAACAAATAATACTCAATTAAAGTTTTAATATTGGTTGTCACAAGTACAAACCCCAATGAAAATAAACCGAAGTACCTAAACCTCGGGTCGCCTCACAAGGAATTGCAATGAAGTGATCAATTATTGGCTATGAAGGGGACAAGGGGGTTTGATTTGGTATTTGCCAAGAAAAGTAAATAACAAAAAAGTAAATGATAATTAACTAATAAAGGAAAGAAAAAGAACTCTTAGCTAAGGCTTGGGAATTGAGATCACCATCCTTATCTACAAACCATGTATTGACAATTATGAGGGACCAACCCATTAAGTCTACTTCTATTCTTGAAGTACGTCAAATAGGTTAGATCAACATCAATCCATAAGTTCTAACCTAGCTACTAATTGACTTAGTAGTAGGTTAACGTTAATGGTTATCAAATTGACCATTAAGGGTTCTCAAATCACCAATTCAATGAGACCCAATGACTCAGGTCACCCAATTCCCATAGCATAGGCCAAGAGTATAGAAAACTACTATAAAACTAGTGAAAATATTTTAACAAACATCTAGAGTGCAATAAACGTAAACATCACAAAATGCAAGAATTAATAAAAGCTATAACTAACATAAGCAAGAAATCAACAATAGCAATTAAGATAAACACAAAAAAAATGAAATCATGAAATTGCATTAAAAGGGAATTAAAATCTAACACAGGTTCATCAACATAAAAGAGAGCAAAATAGAAATTGACAAGAGAAGTAGATAAACTAAAGTGCTAGAACAAATAAAAGTAAAAGAAAACTAAAATGAAATAAGATTAAAATATAGATCTAAAAAGAATTGAAATAAGAACCCTAAAATCTAGAGAGAGGAGAGAGCCTTTCTCTCTAGATTTCTACCCTAAAACATGCTGAAAACTATACTATGACTACCCCTCCCCCAATTCCCTTGCAATCTTTGGGTTCAAAAGCATCAGAAATGAGTTGGATTTGGGCCTCCTTGAGCTCAGAAATTGCCCCCAGCGTATTGCCTTTAGTGAGGTCATGTGCCGCTTGTCATGCGTATGCATGGGTCACGCGTACACATCACTGGCAAAATTTCTCTTCACGCGTACACGTGAGTGAGGCGTGCGTGTCGCTGGCGAATCTCTTTCTCACGTGTACGCGTGAGTGATGCGTACGCGTGGCCTTGAGTTCAGCAAATCCTCACTTTTTCATGAATTTCCCATTTTTGCATGCTTTTTCTTTATTCCTTCAACCCAATCCTTGCCTTCTAATCCTGAAATCACTTAACAAACATATCAAGGCATCGAATGGAATTTAAGTGAATTAAAATTAGCAATTTAAAGGCCTAATAAGCATGTTTTTACTCTTAAGCACAAATTAGGAGAAATTCACAAAACCATGCTATTTCATTGAATAAATATAGAAAAGTTGATAAAATCTCCAAAATTCAATACAAGATAAACCACAAAATTGGGATTTATCAGAAGGCTTCGGCCAAGTGGGGTGGGAAGAGGAAAAAGGGAAGTGTATAAAGAGTAATATGGAGAAAGAGAAGAGTAATATGGCCGAGGATAAAGCCCACGCAATTTATTCTCCTTTATGATCCTACTCGAAATGCCACAGACAAGGTCAGATCTTCCGGATCGAAAAATGATGCTTTATGATTCTAGCCTTAGTGCCACAAAAACCTCATCACCCATAACTAACCAGATTATATATCACTTATCCTCGATTAGCCCAGATGAGTTATTGGTTCAGGTGATGTATCCTCAAGCTTTAGCTCAATACTATCCAGGTCAGGACTCATATAGAACTCATGTAGAGAAAGGGATATACCCAATCTCATTTGGATGAAGAACGACAATACATCATAGAAGAGAATCAAACATATATTGAAATAGAAACAGTAATATTATTAATCCACAGGAATCAGCAGAGCTCCTAATCTTAACCTAGGAGGTTTAGTTACTCATAATTTACAGAGAAAACTTAGATGTAAAGTATGATACAAGTTGATGCATAAACCTAAGTGATCTCCTCTATATATAGGAGATGCTAACCCTAAAAGATGTTAATTTAAATTTAAAAAGTACAAAGATAAACTAAACTAAGCTAAAGAGTGCGAAAATCCACTTTGGGCCCACTTTGGTCTTGTGCTCGTCCAAGCCTGGCATTCAACTTGGAGAATGGGTGTTGAATGCCAGTTACGGGGCTGAACTCTTGCTCCCTTGGTCCCTTAGTGGCGTTGAACACCAGCTTGGGCGTTCAATGCTGGGTTTGCTCCCTTTGGGGCGTTGAACTCCAGATATAGACGTCCAACGCCAGTTATGGGTAGTGATCTAGAAAATAAGTATAGATTATTATATATTGCTGGAAAGCACTGAAAGTTAGCTTTCCAACACCGTTGAGAATGTGTCGATTGGACCTTTGTAGCTGAAGACATGCTTGTTGGAATGAACAGAGGTTAGGACTTGACAACATCTACTATCATTTCTTCTGCTCTGAATAAGACTTTGCCAATCTTGCTAATTTTACCTAAAAATCACCTAAAATCACAGAAAAAATAGAAAAACTCAAAGTAGCATCCAAAAAGTAAAATTTTCACTAAAACTTTCTAAAATTAATAAAATCTAACTAAAAATAATATGAAAATGCAATGAAAAAGCGTATAAGAAATTTACTTATCAAGCACATTGACAAATCCTAGAGAATCCCGGAGCACCTTGACAAATCCTTGAGAATCCCAGAGCACCCTGGCAAATCCTAGAAAATCAACACAATTCCTCAACTTTACTTGTGTATTCGGCTTTCGACATTGGACCCTGCTTCAATTATAGCAATTCAAGCTCCTAAGCCGTCTTGACTGAGTTGGAGAAATACTTTTTGTAGAATTCAGATTGGAATGCATCCCAAGGTATCACAGCATTGTCTCGTTGCAGATGACGTTGCGTTTCCTGCCACCAATACTAAGCTTCGCCCATTAACTGATAAGTCGCAAACTTAATGCATTGATCTTTAGGAACTTACTGTGCTTGTAAAGCTCGTTCCATCGCCTGAAATCAATTGTCAACCTCTATGGGGTTCGTGGTTTGGTGCACGAAATTGTGATCTCTATTTTTTATCACAACTCAAACAATCCCCGGTAATGGCTCCAAAAACTTGGTGCTCAATACCATGGTCTAAACATAATTTCACAACTTTGCACAACTAACCAGCAAGTGCACTGGGTCGTCCAAGTAATAAACCTTACGCGAGTAAGGGTCGATCCCACGGAGATTGTTGGTATGAAGCAAGCTATGGTCATCTTGTAAATCTCAGTCAGGAAGATTCAAATGGTTATGGATGATTTATGAATAAAGCATAAAATAAAGATAGAGATACTTATGTAATTCATTGGTGAGAATTTCAGATAAGCATATGGAGATGCTTTGTCCCTTTCGTCTCTCTGCTTTCCTACTGTCTTCATCCAATCCTTCTTATTCCTTTCCATGGCAAGCTGTATGTTGGGCATCACCGTTGTCAGTGGCTACAGTCCCGTCCTCTCAGTGAAAATGTTCAACGCGCTCTGTCATAGCACAGCTAATCATCTGTCGGTTCTCAATCAGGTTGGAATAGAATCCAGTTATTCTTTTGCGTCTGTCACTAACGCCCAGCCTTCAGGAGTTTGAAGCTCGTCACAGTCATTCAATCCTTGAATCCTACTCAGAATACCACAGACAAGGTTTAGACCTTCCGGATTCTCTTGATTGCCGCCATCAATTCTAGCTTATACCACGAAGATTCTGATTAAGGAATCCAAGAGATAAACATTTAAGCCTTGTTTGCTTGTAGAACGGGAGTAGTTGTCAGGCACGCGTTCATAAGTGAGAATGATGATGAGCGTCACAGAATCATCACATTCATCATGTTCTTGGGTGCGAATGAATATCTTAGAACAAGAATAAGCTGAATTGAATAGAAGAACAATAGTAATTGCATTAATACTTGAGGTACAGCAGAGCTCCACACCTTAATCTATGGTGTGTAGAAACTCCACCGTTGAAAATACATAAGAACAAGGTCTAGGCATGGCCAAATGGCCAGCCTCCCAAAGAGGGTTCAATCATAAAAACATGATCAAAAGATCCTAAGATTGAAAGATGAAAATACAATAGTAAAAGGCCCTATTTGTAGAGAACTAGTAGCCTAGGGTTTACAGAAATGAGTAAATGACATAAAAATCCACTTCCGGGCCCACTTGGTGTGTGCTTGGGCTGAGCATTGAAGCATTTTCGTGTAGAGATTTCTCTTGGAGTTAAACGCCAGCTTTTGTGCCAGTTTGGGCGTTTAACTCCCATTCTTGTGCCAGTTCCGGCGTTTAACGCCGGGCAGTTTTGAGCTGATTTGGAACGCCAGTTTGGGCCATTAAATCTCGGGCAAAGTATGAACTATTATACATTGCTGGAAAGCTCAGGATGTCTACTTTCCAACGCATTTGAGAGCGCGCCAATTAGGCTTCTATAGCTCCAGAAAATCCACTTTGAGTGCAGGGAGGTCAAAATCCAATAGCATCTGTAGTCCTTTTCAGCCTCTGAATCAGATTTTTGCTCAGGTCCCTCAATTTCAGCCAGAAAATATCTGAAATCACAGAAAAACACACAAACTCATAGTAAAGTCCAGAAAAGTGAATTTTAACTAAAAACTAATAAAAATATAATAAAAACTAACTAAAACATACTAAAAACATACTGAAAACAATGCCAAAAAGCGTATACATTATCCGCTCATCATGGTTCCTCTAAAGTTTAGTGGATTTATCTTTAGGAAAGTTGCGACCGTCATCGGCCCATTATCTCCATTACCGCCATTCCCATTATTAACTTGGTTTCCTAACACCTCGGCTGTAGCATGAATAGCCACAGCCAAGTTCTCCAGGACAGTCATGAAGTTCACAGGGTTATTTTCAATCGTTTTGGGTTCCATATTACTCTTCCTACCTCTCCCTTGGCCGCGTCTGCATCCAAGAGTCACCATATGGTACCTGTTCACACCAAACAAGTGATATCAAGGTGATCAATCTCAATATCTCAAGTCTAGTACTTTGAAGTCCTAAATGCATGCTCATGAACAAATATGCCACATATACCAGATAGATATCCTAATCAGCATATACACACACCTAGAGTATGCCCAAAAGCATAGTCATTCTATCCCTCAGGCTTTACAGGAACGAAATACTCTGATACCATAATGTAACACCCTACGACATAAAGCCTTGCGCTTAAGTTGTAAAGCAGAGGTGACGAGGTATTATGACCTCTAAAAGAAAATACGTATATATATATAGCAGAGGTAACGAGGTATTATGACCTCTAAAAGAAAATACGTATATATATAGACACACACACACACACACACACACACACACACACACACATAGTTGAAAGGAAGTCATAACGAGGTGCCTTGAAGAAAAGCTTAAGCAAAAACTACAAGAAGAAAAACGCATCGCACACGTAGAAGGATAACCATATAAAAGAAGAAAGGAAGTCATAACGAGGTGCCTTGAAGAAAAGCTTAAGCAAAAACTACAAGAAGAAAAACGCATCGCACACGTAGAAGGATAACCAGATAAAAGAAGAGATAAATCTTATCTACATAAAGAGAATAATACCAAAAGATATAAAATATCAAGCTCCTGACTCGACTTGTGAAGCCAAAGCCGGCCGGAGTATATGTACATATATACAACCTAAATATCCCAAAAACAGAAGACTGACAACCTGTTTCTCCAAGTCAACCTGTAAGAGGAACAAACATAAAATATATACAGAGGAGAATCTATATACATTTATATACATATCATAAGTACAAAATATAGCATCCCAAAAGCCAAACTTCGCTTGCACAGGAAACTCTAGACGCTCAGCGAGGTGCCTCTTGACTTGCATCTGAAAACAACAATATATGTATAGAATGAGAACTTAGGGTTCTCAGCGTGGTAAAGGTGCTAACATAGGTAATATATAAGGTCCCAGAAAAACCAGATGCATTTCTAGAACTTCGACACTCAGATTTAAACTTAAGGAAGTAAACTAAATCAAAAAATTCGGGAATCTATTCATGGATTCTAATTCTAATCTAACTCTTCACCTCCTGTCAATCCAAACCTCCTATTCACCGGTGGAACTACCCTCAGCGTCACCTCTTTCAGTATGAGGGATCTCTCAGTTATAAAGACATACAATACAGACAAGGAAAACACATATAGGATGCAATTACAGCAAGTAGGACAAATAGCAGTTAAGCGTGGCTAATCAGTTAGGCAAACCAAAGTAATGCACACTCAAGTAAAAAATACAAATGCATATGATGTATGCATGCCCAATGGCTAATGAGTCTCATCTGTCGGTTATATAGCTAAACCCACATGTCCGGTAGCTAACCCTGGATAGTCCCTCCGTGCGCGCATCCCAAGAGTCTATGCATAGTATCATAATCATTCATTTATCATCTAATTAGAGGAATTTCTAGGGAGTTAAAGTGTCCAGCCACATCTTCCAACGTAGGGTCAACAGAGTATCGAGTCTCAACCTGGAGCAAGTGGTGGCAAGCCATTGCATTTACATATAAAAACTCGTATCTCAGATAACAGAAGTGCATATCCTATAATCATTCAATATCAATCAATCGTTATCAATTTAGCCTTCATTCATTTCATATTCAGTATTGTTCGCACTTTTCAAACACAAATCATCACTTCAAAATCTTTCTCCACTACCAGGTTAACTCCCTTTTCTGGGTTAAGCCCTCTCTTTATGATTAGGGACTAAGTATAGGACCTTACAAGGTAACTATAGAGGTTTTAAGAAGCTAGAAATAGGTTTAAATCACAAAAATATAACTTTTCCAAAACAGGGTGGTCATGTGTATGCATGGATGTAATTTTCAATAAACTTGTGTACGTGAGCAACTCCCGCATACTGATGCGTGAGCATCTTTTCTATATTTTATTAGTATTTTAGATATGTATTTATTAAGTTTTTAGGATATTTTAATATTTGAGGTCTGTTTGGATGCTACTTTGATGCGCATTGTTATTTTATTAATTTAAAAAAAATTGGACGAGTTTGACAGAGTTCGTTCAGAAGAAGAAGGAGAAAATTGGATGTTGTCAAGCTGGCGCTAAACGCCGCTACTTGGCAAATGGCGCCAGGTACCTTGTACTTTGTGCAAAGCTTCTGTTGAGCTAGCACTAAACGCCACAACCTAGCGTTTAGCGCCAGATACCTCGTAACTAGTGCCCAAAACCACACGCTAGTGGCACTAAATGCCAACCTTGGCGTTTAATAGCAGAAAGACAGCAACTCACACAATTCTCTCTACCTCATCGACGCTAAACACCGAGTCTGACGTTTAGCACAAGTAGCACATTTTTGGAGTCTAAGGAAGGCTTTGTGGGTCTTATTTTAATTTTAATTCCTTTTATTATCTATCTTTTTTTCATTTTATTTTAAAACAAAACACACTGTTTTAGGTTTTAGATTATTTTATTTTATTTTCTTTTCAAATCAATTAGGTTAGATATGAAAGGAGAAAAGATTCAGCCCTTCGGGCTCTCTTCTTTTTTCTCTTCCTTATTTTGCACTTTACAAAATTTAAAATATTAGTTTTCTCTAAGCCATGAGTACCTGAACCGCCTCTGTGAAAGTTAGGAGCTTTCTTTATTTTGATGGATTAACACTATTGTCATTCTACTTTTAATTAATGTACTGATATAAATTCAAGGATTGCTTTTGTTCTTCATCCTAGAAATTAGAGTATATTGGAAGATAACTCTCTTTCCACTTGAATTCTTATTGAATTTTGGAAAAGTTAACTCACTTGAATAACAGCTTAATAGTAATTCCTCATAATTCTCTAATAACCTGGACTTAACGTGATACGTGACATATAATCGTCTGATCTCTGGGTGATTAGGGTTTGTGTGGCTAATAAATTAGAAATGGACTTAAACCTTTGATCTGAACCAAGTGACCAAGGAATTAGTGATTGATTAGGTTAGAGGAGATTAAATCACTAAGAAATTAGGGTTTAATCAATTAAAGTTGGTCATAAATTGAATCTTGCATGATTAAAGTAGTTGGTAAGAATTATAATTAACCCAGAAAAACAAATATCTCTAAAACCATAATTGTTTTTTCATATAACTCTCACAATCAATTTACTGCTTACTTTCTTAAACTTTTGGTTTTACTTTTAATGCAATTTAAATTCAAAACATTCCTTTTTACTTGTCTGATAAAGTGAATCACTCAACCATTGTTGCTTGGTCCATCAATCCTTGTGGGATCAACGCTCACTCACCTGAGGTATTACTTGGTACGACTCGATGCACTTGCCAGTTCAATTGTGGTTTTTAAAATCTGCACCACATACACGGGTGCCCAAAACAGAGGGGGTGGCTTGCGTACGCATACATATCACCACGTATGCATGCGTTGAAAATTGGGCATTCTCGCGTACGCATGCCTCATGCGTATGCATGTTTACAAAATTTGACAATATCGCATACATATCCACTCCATGCATAAGCGAGTGTTGAAAACAGAAAGAATTCTCGCGTACGCATGCATGTGTCCGTGTATGCATTTCCTGTGATTTTCAAAAAAGCTGTTAAGTCTGCTGAAATCAAATTTACACACTAAACTTTAAATGCGCATAACTTTTTCGTTAAAAATTATTTTTAATCTGTTCTTTGAACGTCACAAACTTTATGAACCCAATTTTCATTTAAAACAAGTTTGACAAAAATTGGTTAAAATGAAGTTTTTACCATTAAGCACCAAACCTCTAATTTTACCAAATTCTCCATTGTAAACCAAAGTTTCACATCCCAAAACAACACCAATTATATTCAAAGTAATTCCATATCCTTTCCACAACATGCCTATACTCAATTTTACCACTTTTATTCTAATTATTCCAAAATCAAAACCACATAATTCATTATGAATCTATCTATCATCATCACAACTTATTATCATCATCACTCATCACAATCATAAACAACCCGTTTGTGGCCACACGACCATCTCATCGCCATCTTCATTTCTAGCAAACTTTTATAGTGAGTACTCCTAAGAACCTTGAGCTATTTTTGTTTTCTCCTTCAAATTTGCGTTTTAGTATGTGTGTGGTGTTTAAGGAAGCTTAATCTTGAGTTCTAGCGAGGTTTTGATCTAAGGTTAAGTGATACAAGGTAAGGGAACTCTTTTCCTTTGATTTTTTCAAATTACATGCAAAAACCCTAACTTGAAAGTGTGTAAATTAATTAATTAGATTGATTAAGGGTGATGGCTTGCTTAGGTTGAGTTGATTGTACAGGTTTGGCACTTGGGTTGCTTGCGGAGCACTTGGTGGAGGCTTGGTGGTGCTAATGGAAGCTTGGATCCATTCAGAGAGGAAATTTAAGAGTTGGAAAATTATCGTCAACAAGGTTACGTGAAAACCTAGGTTAAATGCCTCTAGGATAGGGTTAAATAGAAATAATTGTTTTTATGAATGATACTAATGGATTAGTGTGAATGATTGATAGTTGGGTGATGAATGATTGATTATGTGATGTGGTATGAATTTGAGAAATGAGTTTTGATTAGTTATATGTATGATTGAGTTGGATATAAATTATGATTTGAGTGCCTATAATGGCTATTGGTATAAAAACTTGGGCCGAAGGCCGTGTTTGAGTGAGATGCACCCTTTTGGTAAGTGATAAGCCTCAATGGAGGTGTTGAAAATTGTTGAATTATTATGTGTGAATGAATTATGGTTGTTTTGAATAGAATTAATATGAATTGGAAATGATAATTGAGTTGGAATTGGTGGATTGGGCCTTAGATGGCTAGGATATGATTGAGAGTTAAAAATTGAGCATAGAGGGTGTCTAAAGATTGATTTATGTTGGGTTTAAAATGAAAGAAGTTAAGATATGTTATAATGAACATTATGCAGAAAATTGTATACATTGTGGGTTTTGAGCAACTTCGACGGGTTATAACTTGGCGCTCGAAGTTCGGATTTGGATAAAACTTATCTTACTTAAAATTGGTGATAAGAGCTTTAAAACCATCCAAGAATGGGTGAAAATTGATTTTTGTCGCAAAAAATTTTTATGATTGAGAATGGGTGTAAAAAACTGAATTATGTAGAGTTGTAGTGTTTTTGGCAGAGTTGAGTCTCGTATGTACGCATCCCCATACATACGCATCCTTTTGAGCATTAAAAGGGGTAGGAACAAGTTTTGCACATATCCGGCACCCATGCATGCGTACACATCATTTGAAAAGCCCAATTGAGCAGTGAGTGGTTCTGCACATACGCACGAGGCATACACATGACTGCCCTGTTTTGGCCAAAATGATGATTTTGACATGTTTAGGCTTCCCAGTGTGTTTATAACCCCCACTAACCTCCGTATAGAGTTGAATAACTAATTATTAACCCTTGAATACTCTAGGAGAGATGTAATGAATTGAATTGAATTATTTTCGGATAAACCCTTGGTTAACCAGAGAAAAATATTGTGAGGATGGAGGTTTATCCTATGTGTGGTGAGGACAATGGTATTACCCCTCTCATGAGATATTGAAATTGATATTTTGATAAAGAATTAGGGTTAATGAATCTAGTAACTTTTGAAAATGATTAAAGTCAATAATTATGAGTGATTATGGTATGAATGACTAAATTGGCAAGGACGGTGGTCTTATCCCGCTTGCGTATTGATTATTAATTGAATATGGTCTGAAAGACTGAATTGGCAAGTTCATATATTTATCCTGCTTGCATGGCAACGTTGTGGGTGTTATCCCGCTTGCGTGTTTATTAATTGGCAAAGACATGGGTTTGTCCCGCTTGTGTGCAAGGTAGTGGGTTTCATCCCACTTGCGTATTGATTTTGGCACTCGCACTTGGAAAGGACGGTAGTTCCATCCTGATTGTTTCATGGTTGCGATGTGATGTGGGGATGGTGGTTTTATACTGTCCACATTTTCTCAAATGCAAGGTAAGATGTCACTTTCCGTTTAAAATGAGATGGCATTTTTTGTTGTCGTGGCACGATTTGTACCTCCAGAAGAAGGTGAGACGGTACTCTCTGTTGACATAATGGTACCCATAACTTATTTGATTCCTCTTGGGGATGCGCATCGAGAGACCGATCCGAGTAATGCCAGCCAGATTTTGTGTCGAGTTTGGTAGTATAATCGACACATGAGCTTATTGCCAGTAGGACAAGCATGCATCATGTTTATCTTTTTGCTATTGTTTGAGTGTGCATATTGTATCTGGTTTGCCTATCTGAATATTATGTTAATTGCTAATTGTATTACTTGCTATACTTACTTTCTAATTGTGTTTGTTGCTACTAAATTGAATACTGAATATTGATCAACTGTAATATTGGACATTAAAGACACTGAGAGGCGTTGGGAAGAGCTGAGATTTAGTACATTGAACCAGTTTGCAATAGGAAGAACCTTAGGCTTGAACTTTGTTTGTTTAGATACTAAAATTGCCTAGTGGATGATGCGTGAGCATCATTCGTATCTTTTTTGTGTGATTTATATGGTTTTTGTTGATTTGCTAAGGGACTTTAGTAGATTATGCCCCATTGGATGCTACTTTGAGTTTTGTAGCTTTTGATTGATTTCAGGTAGCATTCGGATGAAGAATTGATAGAAAAGTGCATGAAGAAGCAAAGGAGTGTCATTACGTACCCATCACTAGAGCAGAAAGGGAAGTCATGCATACGCATGTACCGCACATACGCACGACCACAAGAGGTTAAAAGAAACAATTCTCCTCTGTATAGGTGGCGCTAAATGCCACCACTCGGCGTTTGGCACCAAAAGTCTCGTAATTCGTGCCTGAATTCTGGATGCCTGGTACTAAATGCCCACTCACTGGCGTTTAGCGCCGAGAACATGGATTCAACTAGGACCACATAGTGCAACAAATAAACAAGGTTTTTGGAAATTTTATTTTGTAAATCATATGAATATTAGGAAAAATCTCTTAAGATTTTATTTAAGTTTCAAATTTATTTTAATTAGGACTATAAATAGGATTGAGATACGCCTACGCAATGACTTTTCTTCTCCTAATTTTTATTCCACACTTTTACACTTTTCTCTGCTAGGATTTTCTACACAATGAGCAACTAAACCTCCATTGTTAAGGTTAGGAGCTCTATTTATTTGAATGGATTAATAATTATTTGTTCTTTTACTCTTGATTAATGCTTTTATTATTGTTTAAGGATTGGTTTCGTTCTTCATCATAGTGATTAGCGATTATTAGGAAATAACCTTAATCCACTTGAATTTTGTTTGAGTCTTAGAAAAGTTATATCATTAGAATTATAGCTTGAAGCTAATTTCTCATAATTCATAATGATCTAGACTTAGTGTGGTACGTGACATATAACCAACGTTGCAAGAATCGGACCGGTCAATAAACTGGTGAGATCACTGGTTCAATGGTTCACTGGTTTGACCAGGGTTCAACCGGTTTAATTAAATATTAAATAAAATTATTAAAAAACCAAAAAATAATTTTAAATATATAAATTCAATAATTTCTAAATAAAATTTAAAATTTCACATAATAAATTATCCATAACTTAATATTAGAGGTTCACAATCAACTTCAAACATCAAAGTTTATAACTAAACAACTTCATAGATCATTAAGGAAGAGAAATATAGTGATACTAAGAATTTGAAAAGTGCCACGTTCAACTCTTAAGTAGCAAGTTTAAAAATAGAGCAATTTCTAGAATTTTGGGCAACAAGTAGCAGCAAAATATAAGCACATGAATCCAAAAATTGCAATTAACATGAGAAAAGCATGGATTGCATGTACAGAGGCAGCATCAACTTAATTTCACAAGTACAGTTCAGCAGGACAGCAGGTAGAATCAGGTCACATGAAACAGAAATAGCACAGCCATGATCACACCAAAATCATTCAGCAAACAAGCAGTATTAAGCCATGTTGGATAATCAAGAACGGAGCAATTATCAGGCCTAGAATCCTCTAACCACAACCTAGCTACCTAACAGCATATATATCTATCTATCCTAACAAACAGAATTAATCAGCAATCTAACTAAAATTAACAACAGAATTAATAAAAGAAAGTAAAGAAACAGAGCAGGAAACAGGGATGAGGCAGGGGACCTGGAATGTAGCAGAGATAGACTGGGAAATAGAAAGGGGAAGAAGAGTAGAAGTAGTGCCGCTCAGAGTTGGTGGTGGCCGGCTGAGCTCGCGGCGGCGCAGAGAGCGGTGCGAGCGGCAGAACGATGCAGGGCAGAGAGATTCAGCTTCTCTCTGTGGCTGTGATGAGAGTTGAGGGGGTGCAGAAAATCATGAACAAATAACCTCAGCAAATCGAAAACCAAAATCAATTCATGATGAACAAATAACCTCAGAAAATCAAAAACCAAAATCATGAAGTAGCAAACAAATTCATCATGAACAAATAATCTCAGCAAATAAAAAAACAAAATCAAGCACAGAAAATCAAAATCAGAAGGCAGCAAATAAATCAAAATCGCAAACAAATAAAGCATAAAAAAAAGCACAAAAAATCAGAAAGAGGCGAGCTCATAAATCAAAATCAGAAGGCAGCAAATAAATCAAGAATAGAGTATTACCGGGGGCGAGTAACGGCGACGAAAGAGGACGCGGTGTCGGCGACGACCAACGAGTAAGCGAGCTCGGCGACGACCAAGGAGGAGGCGAGCTCGGCGACGAAGCAGGACGCGGTGGTGGTTGCAGTGGTCAACGTCGTCGCTGCTGTGGCTGCGGGATGCGATGGTGATCGCGGTGGGTTGCTCGATTGGTGGTGGTGGGCTGGTGGCTATGCGACTGCGAAGAGGGCTGATGGCTGTGGATGCTGAACTACTTGGGTGATTTCTGGAGCTTGGGTGATTTCTGGAAACTGATTAAGATTTAGGGCTTCGTTTACGTTTAGGCGTTTTCTTTCTTTTTTTTTAAAGAGCCAAAACGACGCTGTTTAGCATTTCAACTTTCAAACCAAAAACCGCTAAAAAATCGGACGGTTCTTCCGGTTCATCGGTTAACCGCCGATTTGACCGATTTTTTACCGATTTTTTGCCAGACGGTTTTTGACCTTATCCAGACCGGCTAGGTGACCGGTTTCCTGTTAATCCGGTTGAACCGGCCGGTCAGGTTCGATTTTCAAAACTATGCATATAACTGCATTCTACTTTTTGGGTTCTTAAGATTGTGTGGCTTATAAATCAGTATTATAACATACACCCATTCAATAAAACATCAAATCCTAACCATTCTAATGCCCAACCCCTTATAACTCCATAATTTTCAAGCAAACGCTGGTTTCGAGAAGGCACCATTACGTGACCTTCTCCCATTTCCATCCTAAAACTCTATCCTAGGAAAGGTAAGTCCAACATAAAATTTAAACAATTCATTATATTCAGAGATAGAAAACCAATCTAGAATATTACTGCACAGATAACAAAAAAGCAAACTCCAACCGATCTCAGAGAAAATAACACCATCCTAATAAAAAGAACAACTTATTAAATTCACAAGTTGAAACTATTTCAAAAACTCATTTGAAAGAATAAGTAAAACTTATTATTCCAATTAAGTAAAACTTAATTCTAATTTCACCAAACTAATAATAGATATCACAAAAATAAGCGACATAAGTTTAATGCAATTGAAAGAAACTCATTCACTAAACTCAACTAAAATTTTTCAACAACTCAAGCACTCTTAATCTAACCGTACTTAACCTACCCTAAGATTATTTAATTTTTACTTACATTAAATTAATACAACAACTCCTAATCACACACTTCATTAAACAAATTTAATCATTGATTTAACAAAAATCCTAACAAAATGCTAAACTCACAAAATAATCTGAAAAAATAAAATAACCATACCAACAATAAATCTGATAATAGCGGCTGCAAGGTCTCTTTAACGTGGTGGTGACAGAGGCGACAGTGACGACAACATGAACAGCAACTGTGGCGTTCTTAACAGCAGGGACAATAGCAGCAGAATCGATGACGATATGTAGCGGCGATTACAATGGGTGCTCCAAGTGGTGGTGATGATGACAACTTCAACGGCAAGGGAGAGAGAAGACGAGAAGAGAGAGAGAAAGAGAAGAGAGATAAAGTGTTCGCAAAAGTGAGGGGGAAAGAATTCTGCATTTGAATTTTACTCTAATTTTACTGTCGGATTTACTGGCGGATTAATTTGCCGGTAAATTACCAAAATGGCGTGTTTCACTAAATCGTGATACTGGCGGAATATACTGACGAAAAATCTGATGATAAAATTGGTGCGGGTGAATTACGTTTTCGTGCCAATAATTACCGTCAATTTTAACAACGAAAAATCTATGCCGACGGTAATTTTTTTTGACGACAAATTTCTCTTCTTTTCTGTCAAAAAAACTGATGCTAAATCCGTCAGTACAGGTCGACGCTAAATCCAATGATATTCAGTATCATTACTTTTCTTATCGTGATAATCCTTGTCCTCCATGTCAAGCATTGGCGCAAATCATCGAATTGGTTGTGCGACTCGTGATGTAGAATCATCATATTCATCTTTGCCCCACTTATCAAATTTAGATAGATTAGCACCCACCTTGATGCTCCCAACCCTAACATAAAGCACCATTACAATGTTGCAGCATAATTTTTTTATGATAATCGAACATCATTCGAACATATTCAGCAGATTAAAGTATAGAATTTCTAAAAGAAAAAGAGAACATTTGAGCCTTTGAGGCTTAATATGCAACCACATTACATAAAAATCACTTATGTAGAACTCAAATTTTGTCCGGGTCAATTTCTTTTTTGCATAGTGCTCAATATGATATTACATGTATCTCTTTGAAAGTGTTAACGAAATAATAAGAGATATACTTTCATTTTTTGGAATATATTTCATTTGCAATAACAAAAATTTTCATCTCGTTTTTATTGATAACAAAATAAGTAAAAATGGATAAAAATGTAGTGATATTATATTTATTTTATTTATCTTAAAATTCCTTTTTATAAAGTTAATAATTTTTTTTTTTGGACGGATAAAATTAATAATTAAATTGAACAATAACCAAGTTACTTCCGAGTTCCGACCACAAAAAACTGTTTTGGACATTGACCACAAAAAAAAACTAAATGAACCATTATTGCTTTTTTTTTTCCCGGCAAGAAACTTCGTAATGGGCTTAAGAGGGCCCCCAGTGTATCCGATAGGGCCGAAGATACGGGTCGGTCACGGGTACTAAAACCCTAGAAGCTATTGTGCCGAAATGGAACCCTATTTATGAATTTGCAGTACTGCAAAAAAAAAAAAGAAAACAAAAAACAAAAAAACACTTTCGCCAATTCACTAGTCAGATCCCACTGCAAGTCGCGACACATTGTTCTGGAACGAAGATGAAGGTTATCGCCGCCTATCTCCTCGCTGTTCTCGGGGGCAACACTTCCCCTTCCGCCGGCGACATCAAGGACATCCTCGGCTGCGGTAGCGTGTTTTCCATTAATCCAATTCTTTTTTTCATATTATTTTCTTTATTTTTTTTTTTTTGTTGATTTGTGGAATATTTTGATCGGTGATTTGACGGGGAAATTTTTATTTTGAAATTGTTCAGTTGGAGCTGAAGCTGATGATGAAAGCATAACGCTTCTTTTGTCTGAAGTGAAAGGCAAAGACATAACAGAGGTCATTGCCGCCGGTAGGGAAAAGCTTGCTTCGGTGCCTGCCGGTGGTGGCGGTGCTGTGGCCGTTGCCGCTGCTCCTAGCGGAGGTGCTGCTGCTCCCTCAGCCTCCGAGTCAAAGAAAGAGGAGAAGGTTGAAGAGAAGGAAGAATCAGATGATGTAAGTCACTGCTATTACTACTACAATTACTATTACTATTATTATTATTGTAATCTGATTGTTTTGTTTGTGTTACAGGATATGGGATTCAGTCTCTTTGACTAAGTGGTTAGTTCTTCAACTTTTATTCCCGGGAAAGATTGTCAATCTAGAGCATCTTAGTTTTAGTTAATTGTTGTGATATATGTTGGAAGAATTTGGTTTGATATTTTTATCGACTTTATTGATGTTATGGAACTTCAATTTGGAAATCACAGAATGAGTTTATTTCTTGGTTTGCCTTTCTTCATTTTTAGCCTATGGGCATCTCTTTAATTCAGTTTGTTTTTAGAATAGGCAAGAATTAACAGGCTATTAGTTTGAATTAACAATCGAGATTATCTTTTTTGTGTTAATGTTGAAAGATTACTTGATAGTTGGTAAAATCATGTGCTGATAGATTTCTGATAATACCCAATGAAATCCCTGCTTAAGCTTCTTCCAAAATTTAATTCCATTCCACAAAATGCTAACCGTCACGACTACAGGAGGATTTGGTTTTGTAAGTCGAGCATATGTTTAGATCAGGATATTAAGAAACGGAAGCTTTGTATTTTTAAGATTTTAGGCCTTTTAAAAGTAGGATATATAGGAACATGATTTTAGAGATTTTAGAGATTTTACTAAAAAGCTCATTGCCAAATGTCGTGGCCGCATTGGATTGTAATTTATAGACCAATCAGAACTTTGCCAAGGTAATGCAAGAGCAAAATGATAACCCGAAATAGTCACAATTAGAAATTGAAATGCTGGATTACTGGATAGACATTTTCTCTGCGTCCTGCTGCACTATTGGTATTGGCTAAAGAGTGGTATTGGCTAAAGAGAAGTGAGAAAGTACGTTAGCAGGTGAAAGAAGCCTTCATGTGAAGTGGAAATCTCCTCATTCTTCTTAGTATGTGTGGTTCAAGTATTACTTTGTTATTCAGATTCTATATATTCAAAGAGAAAGTGAGAATTGAAATGATAGTATTTTGATATTTTGAAATCAAATTTATTTAAAAATAGTTTTTCAAACTTTGAACCAAACATGAAAATATAATATTTCCAACTTAAAATTCCTAAAAATTATTTATAATTTTCCCAAACACACAATTATGATACACTAATATGGGATACGATACAATACAACATACTGATATGGGATATGATACAATACAACATACTGATATGGGATATGATACAATACAACACGTGAAATGCGAATTTGAAATTTTTATAAGATATGGGGATACGCATATATATAAATATAAAGTACTTTTTTAGATAAATTGTACTGATATTTTAGTATTTTATTGATATTAAAATATAAATTAATTTTTTAATTATTTTTAATATTTTTCTTAATTATATAAAGTATTTAAAATATTTTTTATTTTAATAATTAATAATATGTATTATTTCTAAATTTATTTCAAAAATACATGTTAAGAATAGGTATTGATACACACCAAAATGTGTCTTGACACGCGGACACCGTAAATCATTGTTAAACAGAGAATGAGAATAAATTGAATTTTCATAATTTGTTCTAGTTTATCACCAAATAGAATATAAGAACACAAAATGTTGTATCTCTCTTTTTTGTGTCTTTTCTTGTGTCTTGAATAAAGTTGAAGTGGAGTGCTACTTGATAGCTGTTATCCAAACCATCCAAGAACATAAACAGCAAAACAATTGGAAGATCATCATCAAACAAAAGAAGTCTTTTCTATTGTGAGGACATGCATATGTATGATATTTCTTCCTAAATTAATGATCTAACTTTATTTTTAGACCAGAAAATAATTATCATAATTTAGTAGCGAAGGAAACACCTTCCTGTGCCAGTTGATCCTGATTTTCTGCTGGAGGCTGGACTTTGGCAGCTTTGGCAATAGCCTTGTTCTCCTCTGGGGTTCCACCTTCCAAGAATACTCCAAAGACTTTGCCATCTTTAATCCAATATGTTCCAAACTTTGGCTTTGCTGATTTTGGATCTCTGTCTCCAAATACCACTGCCTTTCCAACATTGTCACCATAGAATTGCCATGACAGGTCAAATGCGCGAGAGTAGAAGTATGGAAGGTAGTCGTACTCCTCTATTGTTTCCCCATTCTCTTTTGCCTTGATGGCCTACATCAAGGAATCCATTATTACAAAATGAATTGTCCTGTTGATACCACTATAGTGATACATTCAAGGCCAAGATTGACAGTTAAATGTGCTAACCTTTACAGCCTGCTCGGCTGATTTGCGAGCATGATCGACATGTTCAACTCTTCTCATATCACCATACATTTTCATATGGAAAGTAGCCACGTCTCCAACAGCATAAACATCATCTACACTTGTTTTGAAGAAGGCATCAGTCTGTAACCATTAACAGTTTAACACAATTTCATCATGGTCTATTGTTGACAATAAAACATTGTTAGCACATTTTTGGAACAAGCAAAACTGCCATAAGCCTCTCTAGATTTGAATTTGACTTTCAAACCTTGATTCCGCCTTTATCCTCTTCAACTTTCCCTTTAAACAAGTTTGTTAGAGGCTTTGCTCCGACGCCTACAACAACAATATCAGCTTCCAAAACTCTTCCATCTTTCAACTTTACTTCTTTTACCTGAATTGTATATGGAAATCATGCTAAGTTGGATTAGCAACTTCAAAGTTCAAATCATCCTTTTAGAAAAAAATTACAATAGGGCAGAGATCGCAGGCAACATTACCTCTCCATTGGAATTAGCAGTGAAACCAGCAGCAACAGTTCCTTTAATGATTGTCACCCCCTTATTTTTTGCATAGTATTCCTCATAGAAAGCAGCTATCTCGGAGGTAAAAAGTCTTGGCACTGCAACATCAATTATATTCTTACAGGTACAAATCAAGAGATGGAATAAGTTGGTGTACTCTTTCTTCTTAGAATCCTTTTAAAAGGTTTTTTAATAAGTCGAGGTACGACCTATAAAATCAGGATGATCAAGTTCTAGTGGATTTTACTATGTTATATTCTTTTTGTCTTAGCTCTTGGAGAATCCTCGATTTCTTTTTTAGATATTCAATACCTGTCCCATTCATTTGAATATTGAACTCTTATGCAGTTATTGAAATACAAAGAAACAACTAAATATCCACTCATTATTACCAACAAATATATATATTTACTTACTACACCAAGGTTCAGGGTAGACCATTGTAACATCAATATTGTGTAGCCTCAAAATTGCACTAAGCTCTAGACCAATGTATCCTCCTCCAACAATCACAGCTTTCCCATTATTCTTTGCTTTGATTGCCTCGTACAATTTTTCAGCATCATCAATCTCCCTCAGGTAAAAGATATTTTTAGAATCAGCCCCTTCTACACCAAAATCAGTCAACTTTATAACCTTCAATTAAAAGGGGGGAAAAAAGTGTAAAGTATTAGCATGATGATAAAGGGTGTGAAATTTGGACAACAAATTTCAACTTCTTTTCTGATATACACAATGATCCTTACTGCTGAGCCTGTTGCAATAATTAAAGTCTGGTACTCTATTGTTTCTCCATTAGCACTGCTCAAAGACTTTGCATCAAGGTCTGCTTTCACTATTTCTGTGCTAAGAATTAACTCTATCCCTGTAATCATTAGTTAAATTTGAATGATTATATAGTTGTTAACGTCAATATTGATTCCTAAAATGGTAAAATTGTTGTATATTAAGATCATAGGTCTCAATTAAAATCACCTTGTTGTTGGTACCACTCAGGAGCCAACCTTTCTCCCCCACTTCCAACACATACATGGAATCCAGGAAGTCTAGCAGGTGCTGCAAAATGGAACAGTGCCATTATATACAAATTGATGAGGCAAACAAGGTATTTGAAAGATAAAAATAGTTTTCTTTAAAATTAATCTTAAAAATGATTAGGAAAAATTGCAAAAGGGACTTTTTAAGTCACCCAATGGAAGAGTGATCAACCATCTTGTACCATTTTTTTGGTTTTTTGGGCAGCAAGACTATTAGACTACCTTGACAAGGAAGTTTATAAGAAAAGGAATTTAGGAAAAGGAAAAAGGGAATGGCTGGGTTTATTTTAATTAACCTCAATTCCCACCCTAATATTTTACTGAGTTTGTTTTAAAAACTCGAACTTGGTCTTAAACTAATATGAAATGAATTGGATTAAACCGAGTCAATATATAATTAATATATACTGTAAATTTTTTTATAGTAAATTAATAAACTCTTCTATTTAAAGATTAAATCTAATAAATATTAAGTATAATATTTATACTAAAATAAATTATTTTAAAATAAAAATAATTCTAAATAATATAAAAAATATTAAGGCTAGAATATATTTTTTATCCCTAAAATTTGGTAAAAATTTTATATTTTATTTTGTTTCAATTTTGTCCCAAAAGATTTCGATTTGTATCAAATATATTCTTGATAGCTAAATTTTTTTAAAAATTAGACTAATCCAATAATAATGCATGAAAATTATGCTTGATTTGTTTATTTTGAAGGATGTTCTTATGAAATTGTTATTGAATTGATCCTAACTTTTTTGAAAAATTAGCGTCTAAGAATATATTTGATGTAAATAAAAATTTTTTTAGGCAAAATTAAAATAAAATAAACTTTGTTAAAATTTTTGTTAAACTTCAGAAAAAAATTATACTTTATTCAAATATTAATTGAATAATAAGAATATAAAATTTTATTGTAAAATATATATTTTATTAGTTAAGCATAACTTCGAATGGAATCGAATCTACCTACTTTGACCTAAATTCATTCCAAAATTTTTATCAAATAAAAATAATACATCCGGACCTAAATTCAAATAAATTCGGGCCAGACCTTATCTTGAAGAGTGAAGACCCTTAATACTACAAACAGCAATATATAGAAACTCACACTCTGGAATAAGAAAACCTTTGCTGAGAGCTGGGCGTTCATAAGGTGCCACCTTAAAAAAAAGATACAAACAGTTTAATTATTTGCTCAATAATTTATTTTGTCACAAACTATCAAAACATAAACATTTGATTGGATGACTTTATGTAGTAATTATGGCAATTGTTTCGATAATTTTCTGAAATAAAAATACAATATATATACCAAAATCAGTTACTAGCATTTAATATAAATACATATAATATATATTTTAATATGTATTTCATATAAATGACAAATTTAATAATTTATTTTTGTTAACATGTAATATAGTTATTTTCAAAATTAGAGAATAAATTATTATCTTTCATGTATTATTTTATAAAAGGTCTGTTTTTTATATTTTTAACACCTGAAATTATTACACTTTTAATTAATCGAACACATTGTTAAAGATTGAATAAAAATAAGTTTTTAAAATACACATTAAACGTATTCTAGGGTTAGAATTGTAGTTTTGAAAATTGTAATAGTATTGGTCATGCTTTTGCTTCATATACTGATATAATTAAGATGGCAAAAAATAAAAAAATAAAAAATAAAAAGTAAAAGTGGGTATCCGCATAAATTACCTGTAAGGCTGTAACGGGAGGCTTATCAGGGATTCACAAAATTTTCACAGTAGTGATATCCATCGTAGTGAATAAATGAGAAGCGAGACGAAGTAAAGGTACCCATCTTATGGGAACTTATTAAATTTCCGTGAACAATAAATTTGCTAAAATGTTCTTTCTTATGTATATTGGTAACTCGTTTTTTTTCTTCTTTTAATTTGTACGTTGGACATTTACTGTGTATGTGAATTATGTTAAATTTATGTTTGTATTGTGTTTTAATATATTAAATATAGATTAATTATAATGAATTATATTATAGTTTTGTATTAATTTTAATTTTTTTAAAAGATTAATATCTATATATATCTATAGATATATATTTTTTTAATAAAAAAAAAACATAACAAAAATAAGACAGACTGACAGAGACCGGGATCATTTTTTCTATAAGGGGATGGGAGACAGAGAAAGGGTACCTACCGTATGGCACATATTACCTGAATTTTTTAGGAGTATTTTTTTTTAATGTAGTCTAGAATTACAGAAACAATTTCAAATTTTATAGTCCTAAGAGGATAAAAACAATATGATAATTTAATTATCTAGAATTTAGTTCAAACATAATATTCTATTTTCACATAAAATTTATAAGGATATTTATTTTATATATTAAATATGAGTATAATTAGACTTATTATATAATATATGAGAAATGATGTCCATAATTTTTAAAAGATTAAAATATTATTTTTGTCTTTAATATTTAAAATAAATTTTAAAGTTATCTCTAACGTTTAAATTGTCTTGTTTAAGTCTATAATATTTTAAAATTATCTTAATGTTGTCCTGCTATTAAGATTTGTTAACAGAATTGACAACAAGACAAAATTGAGACGATTTTGAAACGTTAGAAATTTAAATAGGACAAAAATATTAGGAACAAAAATAATACATTACTCTTAAAAGAATTACCAAACTAAGTAAAATAAAAATAAATTTTAACGAAATAAATTGCATTACGAATTCAATATTTTTACTCATCATAGAATACTTCTAGAAAGATTAATAGATAAACTTTCGGAAAAAAGGAAAAAAATGAGTATGATACATATATAATAAAGTATAAATTATATCTTTTTGTTTTTAATATATCGAATTTTTTTAATGTTTAATTTAAATAAAATATATTTTTAACATAGAAATAAATTTTAATTTTATCCTTTAATAATATCAATTTTTTACAATAAATAGTTATTCAATTATTTTTTAACCACATCTAAGTATTATACTTAATCATATTACTTTCATCATAAATAAATTTATTTGTTTAAACTTTATTCTTAAAGATTTTTACTCATAATGAAATCTTTTGTAAAATGATTAGTAAATAAATTTGTAAAAAAAAAACATGGTACATATACAATAAAGTATAAATTATACATTTTATAACTAATGTATTGAAATTCTAATCTTTAATGCTTGATTTAGTTAAAGTTTATTTTTAATTTTGAAATAAATTTTAATTTTATCCTTCAATAATATTAATTTTTATCAAAAATAATTATTCAATTATTGTTTTAATTGCATCTAAATGAATTACTCTTAGTCATATTACTTTCATTCTAAATAAATTTATTTTTTAATTTTGCTCTTAATCACATTATTTTTATTTTAAGTAAATTTTTTTTATTATGAACAAAATTAAAAATAAATTAAATAATTTTCTATAAAAAAAATTAAAATTATTGTAGAAAAATTAAAATTTGTTAAAAAAGTTAAAAACAAAGTTTAATTAAATTAAACATTAAAGAAGTTCGATATATTAGATACAAAAAGATATAATTTATACTTATGTACATGCTCTTTTTTTTTCTTTTTCGAAAGTTTATATACTAGTCATTTTATAAGTATGAGTAAAAATTCTGAATTCATAATACAATTCATCTATTCTATTATATAAAAATCGGATGTCTGCACTTAATGATGGAGCTGACGTGGCATGCTCTAGAGAGTGTTTCCCGATTTAATTATTTTAACTCATTCAATACAATTTATTATCATGACTTAATTATATCAGCTAATTGATTTGATTAGATATTTAAATATTAATATAATTTATTATAATATATATTACTTAAATAATTTTACTACATTAATTATAATTTGTTATATTAGTTAATTAATTTATTCATTTATAAAGTCTGAAATAAAATAAATAATTTATTGTTTATTCTAATTGAATTCATTAAATTTAATTATACATTATATACGAATTAATAATAATTTGTAAATCATTTTATATTATATATGTATTAATAAAATATTATATATGTCTTAATGTGTTAATTAAATATTATATACGCACAGAAAAATAAATACAAAAATGATTTATATAATATTAATAATATTATATTAGTACGGTGATTTTTTTTTTGTTTTGATATCATATAGTATTGATAACGATAATATTATTATATAGTATTATATAAACTTTCTAATATTAGTATAGAAAATTATAAAATTATTCTTTATGGCAATCATTCTTAGTGGAATAGTGTGTCCCTTATATAGTATTGATAATTGTTGCTTAATTTAAAGTAATTATATGTTGGTATCTTAAATTTATTTTTTAATAATGACCTAAATAGATAAATCTAATTGAATTGAATGATTATATAAAATATTTTATATTATTAATATACTAAAATTAAATTCTTTTTTCGGTACAAAATTTTATAGGTAAATTTTGTACAAGATTAAGTTATTTTTTATTTTTTAATTTGTTTTATCTGTGTTACTTTATTTAATTTTAAATAGCGTCATATTTACAATTACCGCCAGTATGATATTTTATAAAATATGAAAATCAAATTTTTTTATAATTTAAATAACAATGTTTGAGTTAATTTTAATTTAACTTTTTTAGATTAATGTTATCTTTCATTTAGATCTTAATTAATTTAAAATACAAAAATACTAATATATTTACTGTCTCTTTAAATAATAATAACTTTAATTTATTTACTGTCTTTTTTTTCTTTTATATTTTGTTTAGCAAAGATAATATATGGATTAGGATGGAGTTAAAAAATACTCTATGTGATGCATGTTTGGCACTGATAAATTCATATGAAATAGAAGAGAAGAAAACAGAAAGCTAAAAAATACTGAGTTGAATGGTATAAACAGATTCATTGAAGTCAAGTATCTGTGGGTTCTCATGTCTCATCTCATTTTTCGAAGTTCAAACACATTTTAAATGTATGAATTTTAATTATATTTATTTTTTTTCTTTCCAATAAATACTACAATCTCTTCCTATTTTTACTATAGGCTTGTCTTTTATTTAAAAAAACACACAAAAAAATGTAAAAAAGAAAAATCAAAGAAATTAAAACTGTTATTATATTTTAAAAAATTAAATGCTCTTTTAATTAAATATCTATGTAATTCTTATCTAGATATATAAATTGTATTTTAATATATTGAGTTGTAAATATAAAAAAATATATAATAAATAAGTTAAAATAACGAATAATTAGATATCTATCTATTCTATTTATTCTATTATATAAAAATCGGATTTTGCACTTAATGATAAAGTTGACGTGGCATGTTTCTTAGAATGTTTCCTGATTTATTTCTTTTAACTCATTAAATACAATTCATTACGGTAGATTAATTATATCAACTAATTGAGATATTTAAGTATCACACAGAAGACTCAACCAAAAAATTTAAAAAATATTGATTAATCACAAAATAAAAAATTATGAATGGTGCTTTAATTATGTTGTAAAATACAATTGGGACTATTTAAAATTAGTTTTTTACCATTAATGTTAACTTCAATCATAATAAGGTAAAAAGTAAAAATTGTATATAATAATTTAATTTTATTATTTATACTACCAAAATTATTCTTTAATGTATTATATTCTATTTATTTTTATTCATTGATAATCTTTAGTTTTTTATTTTCAATAAAAAATTGAATTGATTAAATAGATAATTTTTTAATTAGTAATATAATTATTGTGATATTTACTTTATTCAGTAATATTTTTTTAATTTATTTAATCTGATTAATCATCTCTTTCTTATTTTATGCTAATTTAATTAATTAAAGTTAATAAATTTCAGTTATTTTAATTCTTGCAACTTTTTATTATAATAATGTATTTCTATTAATGTATTAATATAATTTTAATATTTATATGTCACTAATAATAATAATATATAATATGTCTAATTGTAAAAAATTTACTATTTTTTATACGATTAGATTAGACATATTTATATTCAATTTATTTGATTATTTAATTAAAATTAATTATATTAAAAGATTATATTAATATTATGGTAGACTAATTATATTATTATTCATTAATTATATTAAAAGATTAAAATTGTGATAGATTATTATTATTTTATTATTTTTTTTTTTTGATATTAATTCAGATGTTTAGCTTCTTTTTATTATCATTTTTCATTCTCTTATTCTATGTATTTATTCCCATAAATTTTGCTAAATTAAATAAAGTACTGTATATCTTCTTTTTATTCTTCTTTTATATACACATAAAATTTATTAAATTATTTCTCTTCCATCAAATAATTTTGTTTCTCTTCTATTTATATTTCTTTCCTTCAATATTTTATTAGTTCTTATTTTTCTAAATTTTATTTTAATTTATGTATTTGTTCTTACTATACCCAATTTTTTTATTTATATATGTGTAATATACATTCTTATATATGTTATAGAAATATGATTTGATTCCATTAACTTACCAAATTTTTTTGAAAAATCTAAAGCTAAAGCACAAAAATATATTTATAGATATTTTATTTTAATTTTTTAACTAAAAAATATAATATTTTTTGTCATATTAGTTGGAATTCAAAGTTAAATATGAATATTAATTTTTGAAATAGAATAAATATATTTTAAATTTTTTGCATCTAAAAATAATATTCTATCAATGTTAGAATTATTTAGATGGATAAGTAATAGTGAATATAGAATTATTTAGGATGGATAGAACTAAGTACATCTTTTTATTGAAAATACGAATATAAAAATATTATATTCAATTCTCAATAGTCAACCTCTCATTAAACCATTGTATTTTCAAAAGATTTTTGAAAAAATGAAATAATTTTAGGTGTATAAATTTTGTAAAAATTTAATTAATTTAAGATATTTATTATCGTTGATTAAAAAAGTAAATTGAAATGACAATTTAATATTTTTATACTCTTAAAATATGATTTATTTATTTTTCATGCATTCTTTATCATCCAATGATCACATTAATATAATTTAATTCAATAAAATTATTTATTATCATTTGATTGAATAAAATTTTTATTTTAGCTAAAAATTTTAGGATTTCTCAACCTCAAGATCATCCATGTTAAATCATTAAAAAATATAACTAAGAGCACGAAAACGTCTCTTCATTCGAGAGTATGGTTGAGATCAGAGAGCTTGGCTCTTGTGGTTCTTTGATCTTCGTCAACCAAAACCTTCTGTATTTTTTATAGGGTTGAATCACAATTTTACTGTGGGAAAAGAGTTATGAAGGCGAGTTTGATATGTTGAAGACCAAAATTCTAAAGTCATTATTTATATTTGAGTGTGACACTCATTAAACCCTAAAACTCAAATAAAATAGTATCTATGATTTTAATCTCATTTATCCAAATCAAAAGTAATAATGACTTATTTAATTTAACATTTATGACAATAAATGAGATCACTGTTATATAAGTCATTTAATGTGAAATTACTTAATTTACGATTATAATTAATATATGTATTATCCATAAATATATTAAGAAATAATAATTTCCTAACAATCTTCTACTTGGGTTATAAATATATATTTTTCTGAGATAACCCATTATAAATTTTACGCGTAAATTTGAATGTTATTTCTCTTATTACTTTAATAATTTGGTCTATCTCATATATTAGTTATGAAATTACCAAAACTTTTATCACATTAGTGTCACAACAAAACTACAATGATCCCATACTAAAATACTCAACCACATAGATCAAATTTGGATGAGAAAATTCAGAAATTACATGCAAAAATGATCTCATGCATGTCTATTTTTAACTTGAATAAAAATTCTATTTTATTCGGTGACAGACTCAGATGAAACTGCAACGACAATATCCGAACATAGCGAAGGTAACTAAGTGATGAGTCTGTAGAAGAAGAAGAGAAGAACTTAACAGACTCACAATGAGAGAGAGAAAGAGAAAGAGAGAGAGTGAGAGGGAAATTTACCTAGAGAAAAGAAACTCAGCAGGAGAAAGGTGGCGACGGGCTCAACAACGACGGTAACAGGATGAGCAGCGATGATGACATAAGCTGTGAACAGTGATAGACCTAGAAAAATTCAGTAATGGGGACAAAGATATAATAAAATTTAGGTATAGATATTTTTTTGCTTCCCACGATATTCAACAAGTTAAGGACTAATCCGTCATGAATTTAAATTCCATTTAAGAATCTACAATTGGCCGGCAACGAGTTGCTATACATACGAGACAGAATTCGAACCCTCAATACTTATTTAAGCAGACAACTAAGTTGATCACTTGATCAATCTAAATTAGTTTAGATATATTCAAAATCTAAAATTAGAACTATCTAATACATATTGATAAGAACTAGAAATATACACACAATCATTATTATAATATTTAAAATAATAAAAATATAATTTCATACACATAGTATAATACTTAAAATAACAAAAAAATATTTATAAGAACCTTTTTATTTTTAACATGATTAAATATTATTTTTTTATATATATTTTTAAACAATTATTTTACTTATTTGTCAAATCTACTTATTATAATTTTTATAGTATAAATAAATTTTTTAACTAAAATAATTACAGTATATTAATACATAGATAATATATTTTTTTATCTTAAACAATTTTTAAAAAATCACTAATAATTTAAGTTGTATTTAATTAGAAAACTAAGTTTTAATTTAATTATTAATTAATTAACTAATATAATATAATTAATTATCACTAATTTTTGAGTGTATTTATTTATTTATTTTTCATACTAAATCAAATTTAACAATATAATTATTATTATGTGTTAAGTTTAACAAAATATTTTTTAACATAAAATACAAAAGAACTATTTATATTTTATTTTGAGACAAATATAATATAATAAGTGGTATATATGTATATAAGTATAACTTTTTTTTAAAAAAAAAAAATTGTGGGGGCAAATGCCCCCTCTATATTAAACGTGGGTTTGTCTCTGGCTGTGAAAGAAGATGGGAGTTATGAATAGGTAAGCAGCGATGGACTCAGCAACAACATGATAGGAGCTATGCGGTTTTTTTGTGAAGAAGTCGAGAAGAAGAAGATTTCAGGTTAGGATGATTGAGTTTATCTTGCATGGCTATAAAGTATAGACCGAAGTTATGAATCATATGTGATGTGAGGCAAATTCTAATTCCTAAAAAGTGTTTATATGTATATTTTTGGGGCGGATGCACTCTAAACCCGTCTATACCCTGTCTTGAGCAAAATCTGCCCTGACTCGAGTCAAGTTATTACCCTTTTCATCCGGGTATGGACGGGTCGGGTACCTGCGTATTCGAAAACTCCTGCCAAGTCTAACCCCGTATTGATACTCTATTTATTAAGGGTTTATCGCTAGCCAATGGATTGCTATATACACAAGGCGAGATTCTAACTCCTAATAGTTGTTTAAGCGGATGAGTGAGATGATCACTTAACAAACTCAAATTGATTAAGACAAATACTAATTATTTTTAATATTTTAATATTAAAAATTTTGAGAGTTTGATTTTAATTATAACTTTATAAAATATTTATAATAATAATTACTATATATATTATTTATTTTTAATAAAATTTTTAATATAATTTTATGTATTATCCCGTACAAGGTACGGGAACATACACTAGTTCTATTAAAATTCAGGTAAAAACTCACATGTAGTTGTTTTCATGTGAAGTTAATAGTCAAAAACTATGAAATGATTTGACAGATTTGACTAAATTATCATCTAACGATTATCAACTATCAATTTTACATGAATACAAATACACGAGTTTTTACTTAAAATTCATTATCATTTTACTTGATTCGGTAATTCTTATAAAAGTAATGTATGGTTTTTGTCCCTAATATTTTCGTCTTATTTAAGTCCCTAATATTTTAAAATTATCTCAATTCTGTTAACAGATTGCTAACGATAAAACAACATTGGGATAATTTTAAAATATTAGAGACTTAAATAAAACAATTTGAACGTTAGGAATAATTTTAAGACTTACTCCAAACGTTAAAGACAAAAATAATACTTTACTCTTTTTAGAAAATAGATGAGTAACTGCCAATAATCTTTATAGTAATACAGTTTTTTGCTGACATGGCGCTCATCTTTATAATAATATAAATAGGGAGTTTTTTGCTAACATGGCACTCATACATTGAATTTTTGAATTTATTTACTTAGGTGTCATCATTAGAAATTTTTAAAATTTTTATTTATGAATTATAAATTATTATTTACTTACGTTGTTATTTTTAAATTTTTAAATACGCTTTCTTAGGTTGTTAGGTATTTAGTTTTTAATATTGTTAAACTAATTATTTGTTTAGGTGTCGTCACTAGAAATTTTTAAAATTATAAATTATTATTTTCTTAGGTTGTTCACTAGAAAATTTTAAAATTTTATTTATAAATTATAAAGTATTATTTGCTTAGGATTGTTACTTTTTAATTTTAAGTTATTTGCTTAGATTCTTATTTTTTAAATTTTAAGTTATTTGCTTAGGTTGTTACTTTATAAATTTTAAGTTATTTGTTTAGGTCGTTACTTTTTAAATTTTGAATTATTTGTAGATTACTCTTTTAAATTATAAATTATTATTTGCTTAGGTTGTTATTTTTAAATTTTAAGTTATTTGCTTAAGTTATTTTACTTAAGTTGTTATTTTTTAAAATTTTAGGGTAAAGTACTAAATTGGTTCCCTAAATTTAAGGCTAATCCTGTTTTGGTCCTTAAAATTTAAAGTGTCCTATTTGAATTCCAAAATTTCATTTAGCTTCAATATACTCATGTCGTGAGGTCAATATTAAATAATTGTCGTAGGTTGTTATGTTTTGAATTTCTAAATACACTTTCTTAAATTTATATTATTGATATTTCAATTGTGTTTATTTACCTCATTTTAATTGTTTTTTGATTTTTTTATGAATTCTAAAGAGAAAAAATACATGCCTCAGTTAAAAAGGCTCTTGTGTCTCGATTCATGAATTTGCTAAGAGAAAGAATGACATATCAAATCACATATTTTGGTGTTGGGCGCAATGTGGGTAGCTTCAAGACTACATATCATGAATATGTAGTGAATTTAAACCAGCGTACCGATGTGCATAGACTTTTAAAATCGTGAAGTATTTCATAATATATATTTAGCTTTTTGAGTTTTGACACTCTCAATACTTCTAGATTCGATTATACCTATTTGATTGATAAGTTTATTGTTTTAAAAAAAAAGTAAATTCATTGATCAATTTATTTATTTGATCGATTTTTTTCTTAGCAAAATTATTAACAACAATTTTTTTTTATTTTAATCTATTTTAAATATTATTTGATATCTTATTGGAATTAGAAGTGAGAAAACTTTTAAAAAAGATCACAAATCTATTAAATATAATGTTATTGAATTAAAAGTAGATGATAGATAATCCATTCTTTTTGAATTTTTTAGCTATAAATTTAAACCTTTTATTTTTCATAAACATAAAAATAAAAATATAAAATATAATATTTTATGCTCTTTTAAATCCTAACAATATTTTACTCTTTCTCTTTTTATTTGGTTGTCGTTAATGTTTTGAAAATTGTAACCATTTTTTTAATAAAATTACTATTTTGTGTGCTTAAAAGATTTTAATTTGTTAAAAATAATTATTTTCAGTAAATCAGTTTGTTTTTAGTGAATAAATTTGTTTCTCAATTAGTCTTTAAAAAATTAATTAACTTGACATTGATTGTGATTGATCTTCATAAAATTAAAATAATAAATTAATTATTAATTTTTAAATCGTAACTATTTTTTGAATAAAAAAGTCTTTATAAATTATATTTAAAATCTTATGGAATCGTTAAATTTTAAAGTTTAAAATATAAAATATATACGGTTAGTACAATTTTATAGGATCGTTAATATTTTAAATTTTAAAATATAAAATACGTATATAATTTGGTACAATTTTATTGATTGTTAATTTTAAGTTGTAATTAGTTTTTTTAATTGTATTTTTAAGTCTTATGTATCTAAATGCTAGTTAAGAATGTATATTTAATATTTAACATTGTATATTTGTATTTAACATAGAAAAATAATAGTGTGTGTATTTTTTGACAATTATACACAAAAATTAAATATTTTTTTTTGGATTTTGACAACAAGAATGGAGTTATTGTCGTTCTGCAATTTGTTAGAGTGAAGTTATTTAACAGTAATATTTATCTACAATTTTTTAAAAATATATATTTTTTTGTGAATTTTTACTCTTTGTGTAATAAATTAAAATTTTTATTGTCGTTCTGCAATTTTACAAAATTTCATGGATGACACAAAATATTCGTCAATCTTAAAGATAAAAATATCATTCAATTTAAAAATATATATATTCTTTAGCTTAAGACTATTTGTTTATTATCTAATATAAGTTTTCTTTATTTATTTAACTTTGTAAGATCTGAAGGACTTAGAGGTAATATCGACAGAATTTTAAATAAAGCTGCATTCTTTAAAATTTATCAAGGCAAAATTATTCAATAATTAAAAGAATTAAATACACTAATTTTCTTAGCTGAAAAAAGTTTGGAAAAAAAATTCAATTCATTATACATAGATTATTTTTGTTTATTCATTTTAATTATTTAAATTTGTTTTTTAGATTTAAAAACTCACCAAATTAGGAGATTTGTTTGTTTTTTATATTCTTATCGAACTTAAATTTGTTTTTAAATTCAAATTATACTTCAATTTTATTTTTACTGTTATATCATACTTTATCTTCTCATGTCTTGATTCTTTTTATCCGTATCTTAAACCAATAATTTTTTTAGAATATTATTTGTGTTATCTTGACTATTATAAGTCATATTATAGATACTTCAGACTAATGATACGATCAATGTGAATACAATAGGTCTACATATGTTCTTACAAAACATTTTAAATACTCAAGTTATGGTAGTGTTTTTTTATCCATAACTTCAAGATTTTTTTATTTTTTTAAATAAACTCTAATAACAGTGGATTACACATTGAATAAGTCTATACTTAATTTTTCTTTTATGTTAATATTTTTTTAAGTAGGTACTGAATCAAGTTTGGTGTTATTGATGACTATGATTGTGGATGTTTTGTAGTCTTTGATAAGAAGGCAAAACAAATATTAAGAGTTGTGTAAAAATACTTGATCCACTTTTATTGATAAGTTTTAACCAGTATATATTTATTTCTAGAAACATTAATGGAGGTATTTTTAATGACAATTTTTATATTTTTTATTATTAATATATTAAATGATACCCTATAGAAAGGAGATCTATCACATACACCTATACTTTTACTCAACCTAATTGATAAGATATTTCTCTTTATTGTTGAAGTTCAAATTTCTGATAATCCACATTTTTTACCTTCTTATAAAATTAGGAAGATGTCTAATAGGGGTGATCATGGGTATTGGATACCCGATTATTCGTCTGAATTCGAATCGAACCAATTAAATTAGTTCTGAAACAAATGGAAAATCGGGTTTAACTCGAACCAAATCAATGGCTCTCTCTAGTAATTGGTCTGAGTAACGGTTCTTGGGGTGCAGAACCGAACCAACCAGTGGATCCGACCAAATGTTAATTAAATAAAAAAATTTAAATATATATATACCTTTTAATATGTTTGGATTTTAATGTGTTTAGTTTTTAATATGTTTGGTGTTTAACATATTTAGATTATTTCTATTGATTTTATATGTTTATTGTATTTACAGAATTTTTAAGATAAAAATTTCATTTTTTAATGAATTTTTGTTTTATTGGATAGCCAATTACTCAAACCGAACCAATCTATTCTTAATCGGTTTAGTTTGATTCAGGTACATACACAAAAAAATGTAAATTCGAACAAAACCGAACTAATTATAATTCAATTGGTTCGGTTCTAATTTCACTTCAAACCCGAACCAACCCGACCTGTAATCACCCCTAATGTCTGGTGTTGTGGACCTCATAACTAAATTCAAAGAGGCTCACTCTATTCAAATTATAGGTGTAGTTATAATTGTAATTTCTATTCAAAATTAATTAGTTTTTTTATTCTTTAGTCATTGGTAATATCTAATTTATAAAATAATTAATAAATTAATTATAATTTTAGGATGTTGGCTATATCGGTAATTTGTTTCCAACCTCAAAGACATCTTTAGTCATTGAAGGAGAAGAAATAAAAGATGCAAAGTTAGTTATTCAAAATTTTTTTTTCTTAAAATTAAAGTCTAATTTTATTCAAAAAATATTATTGAGTTAGAATAAAATGTAAGAAGGATGTCTTTAATTTAACATAGAGTTTTATACAGAATTTATTGCTTGAATTTTTCAATAAAGTTGCGGACAATGGTGAATTTGAGGTGTTGAAAGATGCTATTACGCCAATTAAACGATTATCTTCGGAGTTCGAAGCTTCGGAAGCAAAAAGAGATACCTCAACTTATACGATAATCAAGATATAGAATAAAAATTGAGAATTTGAAGACACATATTTTAGAATTCTTTTTTAGAGTCTATCTAATAGAATAATACCAAATACATTTATTTGTTTGGATAGGAATATTATTATTTTTTTGAGTTGTTATTTTTTTTTATGTTTGGAATTTATTTATTTTTTTAACAATATAAATTAGTTATTTAATTATTATTTATGATTTTATTTTTTAATTTATACTGTAGATATTTTATTAATTTCTAATTTATTATTTGATGTCATAAAATTTTAAATTTTTAATATGAACTATTTTTTATACAATTAAATTGGTTGTTAATTTTAATGTATATTTATTTTAAAAAAAATATGATTCTAATTTCTAATTGCTAATTAAAGCATTGTGTTTAAAATTTTAAATTTAGAATACAATTTTATTTGAATTCTTAAGTAAGCATATGCATCTAAAAATATTTTAAAAAACTTTACATAATTTAAAAGTAAATATACTAACTACAAAAGTTTATATTAAATTGATGGAATTACATATTTTGTTAAAATATAAGATTATTTATTTTTTTCGTTATATACGTTCTTATTTTTTTAAGTTTTTTTTTTCTATGATTCAAATAACGTATATAACTGAAAAAATAAATAATCTTATATTTATAATAACAACGATAGTACTATAAAATATGTAATTCTATTCAATTTAATATAATCTTATAAAATTTTTTCAGTTATATATAGTGTTATATAATTCTATTCCACTCAATTTATTTTTTCGGTATATTTATTATATAATAACAATAATAGTATTCTATTAAATTCAAAAAATTTTTTATTATAAAATATTATTTTTGATTTATCATATCAAATTAAAATATAAATCCATAAATCACACGAATTTAATACTAGTAATAACACAAATCTAAAATAAGAATTTTGTAACATAAAATTTCTCGATCGTAAAATATTAATAAAGCGTACCGCTTCTTTAGAAATGATGGCCAACTCTCCAGACTTAAATCCTTGTTTGGAAAACTCCCTCGCTGCGTAACCCTGTTGTCTTATAAACAGACGTTAAGTGCTTTGTTAAAGAATACGTTAAACGACTAATAAAACACGAACATCATATCTAAGTATGAAGAGATATTAATTAATTAATTGATCAAGGAAGGGAGAGAACTAACAGCGGCAACTCCTCCTCCAAGGATGATATACTTGAAGCTTTTTGCCATTTTGTTGTGAGATCAGAGAACATAGATAGATGATAGTGTTTGTAAGTACCAATTAGAAGAGTTTATTATTAATATGAAGCAATGTATAATGTTGAATATAATTATTTAGAGAACTGGGATGCATTTTATTCGCTTCATTGACTCAACATTCTCTTACCTTTTTAGTTTTCGTTTTATTTAAAGAAAATTTTACTTCTCTCCCTTGTAAGATGTTAAAATGATACTTCTTTTTCTTATATTTATAAAATGTATATTTTTCTCTTTTATAACTTTTAAAAAAGCTCCTCTTTAATTCATTTTAAATTTTTTATGTCAACTAATGTTAACTTTATCCATTTTTCAAAAAAAAAAACTTTTTACAAAAATATCCTTTAGCAAAAATTTTATTCTTTTGTCATTAAATTTTCTTACCAAAATACCTTTTAATAAATTATTTTTCATTAATTAAATTATATTTTTATCAAAATATTTTTTAAAAATTTAATAATTAAATTATTTTTTTCTAAGAGACCCTTTAATAATTTTTTAATTATTAAATTAGAATTTTACCAAAATTTTTGTTAACAATTTTTTATATTTTACTATTAATTTTTCAATATCAATGTATATTATTTAAACATTAAATAAAAAATCTTATCATTGTTAATATGTATAACAATTAATATATATTGATATTGAAAAATAATCTTATTAAGATTTTTTAATATTAAAATAATATATATTGATATCGAAAAATTAATAGTAAAATATAAAAAAATTGTTAACAAAAATTTTGGTAAAATCATAATTTAATAATTAAAAAATTATTGAATGGTATCTTAGAAAAAATAATTTAATTATTAAATTTTTCTTAAAATATTTTGGTAAAAATATAATTTAATCAATAAAAAAATTAATTTATTAAAAGGTATTTTGGTAAGCAAAATTTAATGAAAAAATAAAATTTTTGTCAAAGGATATTTTTGTAAAAAATAATATATTTTTTAAAAAAATGGATAAAATTAACATTAGTTAACACAAAAAATTTAAAATAGATTAAAGAAAAAGTTTTTTAAAAATTATAAAGGAGAAAAGTATACAAAAAAAAAAGAAAAGTGTTATTTTAGCATCTCACAGAGAAAGGGAGTGAAATTTTCTCTTTTATTTATTTATTTTGTTTATCTCACTAAATTTGTACCATTCTTTTGCAATTTTTAGACCAAACTTGTAAAATGAGAAATTCTTTATGTACATTTTTCTCACACTGTATATCCACTTTACTAATAAATATATTTTATATAAATTAAATATTTATGACAGAGAGAAATAAATAAAAATAAAAAATTATACACATAAAGAGAACTAAGTGTGATTTAAAAAATAGACATGAATTTAGAGTTAAGTACAATTTTGATTTCTAAGGTATAGGTCAAAAATTTTTTTCGTCCCTAACCTTTTCTGACATACAAAATCGTTCCTAAGGTTTAAAATCAAGTTTTAAAATCGTTCTTTTTACTTAAATATTAAAATTTTAGACCAAATTGTCCATAACAAAAAAATTATAAAATAAAAAAAGAAAAAATAAGAAAAAAAGAATATTTCTGCTCTTGTGAAAGGGAAAAGGAAGAAGAAGAAGGGAAAAGAGAAGAAAAAGAAGAATCTGTCCACGATCTACCTCTGCCTTTGCTTCTGCTATCACCTTCGTACAATTTTGGTCCCTAAGGTAAGGACGATTTAAAAATAAAGTTATACCTTAGAGACAATTTTATATGCAAAAAAAGGTTCGAAACGAAAAAATTTTCGGCCTATACCTTAGAAATCAAAATCGTACTTAACCCCATACATTTACTATTCAATGTAAATAGATCTAAAATATTTTAACATGTCACATATATTTATCTGTCTTTATAATAAATACTTATTTTTTAATTTTTTTTAAATACTTTTAATGCATAATGGTTTTTTTCCTTTCGAACTGGCAGGGAACAGATGCCTTTTTATTTAAAAAAATATATGAAAATCATTATTTATCAAAATACGCATAAAAAATTATAATGTGCATGGCCATCTCAAGTACATCGTTTACGAATTGAAATTATCCTTCAACTCAGGTTTGGCACATGCGAAATGGAGGTTGACATGGCAAAGAATTGGGTGGCGCATCCGAGACGAAGTCGTCTTTCCAATCCAACGACGGCGCAAGCGAAATGGACCGACTCTCGTTCAGCAAATGTGAAATGGACCACCTCACGTTCGACGCCCACGAATTGAGCCAAGTCAGGGGCGGCCCACGAATTGGGTGACTTCGTATCTGCTCCTACAAAATGATGATGCAGCAGTCAAAGCTATAAAATTCGGTGTTTCCAGTTCCCGTACCAGTATGTAGTGGTTGATGAGGATGGCAACGGTTGGAGGTTTATGGGTGGGCTTTAATATAAAAGGGGGCAGGGGCAGGGGGCAATTCGTTAATGCAGTTCACAATGTAAAACTGATGAAGTAAGAGAGAAAGAGGGGGAAAAAAATTGAACGTTGTGATAAAAAAATTTATTAAAATGATGAGTTGTAGTAAAATTAACATTAAAGAAAATCTTAATAGGTTAAATGAATTTCATATTTTCGCACATTTACTTCACAAGGTTAATTTTTGTATGTATAAAAAAAATGTTACTAAGCAAAAATTTATATGTTTTTTAGTTTATGTGATTATTTTTCGTCATTGTTGTTATTAGTATTCTTCTTAGTATTAATTTTATTATTATTTAATCTTGTTAACATTATTTTGAATTTTGTTTTTTGCATCCTTTTTTGTTTCAGCCAACATGTCTTCTTAGTTCGCTTGGCACACTGGTTGATGTTTTCACATTAGATTCGTCGGATCCAAGCATGGAGATTAGCCGGTAGAAACTTGAACTTTGTTTAAGATGATGAGGATTCTATTATGCTTCTTTAATAAAGCATTTCGAATCCATTAATAAGCGCCCTTGTCAAAAGATGGAGTCTTGAAACACATACCTTTCACCTCCTATGGAATAACTGTACCGTTACTCTAGAGCACATCGTAATGCAATTAGAGTTACTCATTGATGGTAAGCCTGTGAGCGGTACTCTGAGGTCATGGAGCAAGTTCTACCAGAGAAATATATGGCAATGATGTGAAGAACTTCTTGGTGATATTTGGTGGACAAAATTGTGATTCGTACTCTTTATTGTTGTATGGAATTAATTCCCCGATAATGGCTCCAAAAACTTGGTGCTCAATATCATGGTGTCTAAAATTTAATTCACAACTTCGCACAACTAACCAGCAAGTGCACTGGGTCGTCCAAGTAATACCTTACGTGAGTAAGGGTCAATCCCACGGAGATTGTTGGTATGAAGCAAGCTATGGTCATCTTGTAAATCCCAGTCAGGTGGATTTGATTAATTTAAGAGATTATTGGTTTAAATAAAAATAATAAAATAAACAGAAAATAAAGATAGAGTTACTCATGTAATTCAATGGTAGAAATTTCAGACAGGTGTATGGAGATGCTTGTCCCTGTTGAATCTCTGCTTTCCTACTGCTTTCATTCAATCCTCCTTACTCCTTTCCATGGCAAGCTGTATGTAGGGCATCACCGTTGTCAATGGCTACATCCCATCCTCTCAGTGAAAATGGTCCAAATGCTCTGTCACAGCACGGCTAATCATCTGTCGGTTCTCAATCAGGTTGGAATAGAATCCAGTGATTCTTTTGCGTCTGTGGTGCACGAATTTGCAATCCGTACAACTAACCAGCAAGTGCACTGGGTCGTCCAAGTAATACCTTACGTGAGTAAGGGTCGATCCCACGGAGATTATTGGTTTGAAGCAAGCTATGTTTATTTTATTATTCTTAGTCAGGATATTAATTAAAATTATCAGTTGGAATTATTAGATTGGAAAAATAAAAGAGAATAAAATCGTTACTTGTTGTGCAGTAATGAGAAATATGTTGGAGTTTTGAAGATGCTTTGTCCTCTGAAGTTCTGCAATGTAATATTCAACTCAATTGTTTGTAAAGCACGTCTACGGCAAGCTGTATGTAGGGTGTCACCATTGTCATTGGCTACCTCCCATCCTCTCAGTGAAAACGGTCCAGATGCTCTGTCACAGCACGGCTAATCAGCTGTTGGTTCTCGATCATGTTGGAATAGGATCCATTGATCCTTTTGCGTTTGTCATCACGCCCAGCAATCGCGAGTTTGAAGCTCGTCACAGCCATTCAATCCTTGAATCCTACTCAGAATACCACAGACAAGGTTTAGACCTTCCGGATTCTCAAGAGTGGCCGCCATCAATTCTAGCTTATACCGCGGAGATTCTGATTAAGAAATCTAAGAGAAGCTTATTCAGTCTGATGTAGAACGGAGGTGTTTGTCAGGCACACGTTCATGGATTGAGGGAGGTGATGAGTGTTACGGATCATTACCTCCTTCATAATTAAGCGCGAATAAACATCTTAGATCGGACCATACACACGTTTGAGTGAAATAGAAACAATTGCATTAATTCATCGAGACGCTGCAAAGCTCCTCACCCCCAACAATGGAGTTTAGAGACTCATGCCGTCAAAAAGTATGTAATTCAGATCTGAAAATGTCATGAGGTACAAAATAATTCTCTAAAAGTTGTTTAAATAGTAAACTAGTAACCTAGGTTTACAGAATATGAGTAAACTAAGATAATTGGTGCAGAAATCCACTTATGGGGCCCACTTGGTGTGTGCTGGGGCTGAGACTAAAGCTATCCACGAGCTGAGGCTTTTCTTGGAGTTGAACTCCAAGTTATAACGTGTTTTGGGCGTTCAACTCCGGATCATGACGTGTTTCTGGCGTTTAACTCCAGACAACAGCATGTACTTGGCGTTCAACGCCAAGTTACGTCGTCTATCTTCGTGAAAAATATGGAGTATTATATATTGCTGGAAAGCCCTGGATGTCTACTTTCCAACACCATTGAGAGCGCGCCAATTGGACTTCTGTAGCTCCAGAAAATCCATTTCGAGTGCAGGGAGGTCAGGATCCAACAGCATCAGCAGTCCTTTTTCAGCCTAACTCAGATTTTTGCTCAGCTCCCTCAATTTCAGCCAGAAAATACCTGAAATCACAGAAAAACACACAAACTCATAGTAAAGTCCAGAAATATGATTTTTTTGCCTAAAAACTAATAATATTTAACTAAAAACTAATTAAAACATGCTAAAATCTACATGAAATTACCCCCAAAAAGCGTATAAAATATCCGCTCATCACAACACCAAACTTAAACTGTTGCTTGTCCTCAAGCAACTAGATAAATAAAATAGGATGAAAAGAAATTAAGAAGTAATAATATCTAAGAGTTTTAAATGGAGCTCAGATTCTTATTAGATGAGCGGGGCTTATAGCTTTTTGTTTCTGAACAGTGTTGGCATCTCCCTTTATCTTTTGAAATTCAGAATGATTGGCATCCATAGGAACTCAGAATTCAGATAGTATTATTGATTCTCCTAGTGTAGTATGTTGATTCTTGAACACAGTTACTTTATGAGTCTTGGCCGTGGCCCTAAGCACTTTGTTTTCCAGTATTACCACCAGATACATAAATGCCACAGACACGTGACTGGGTGAACCTTTTCAGATTGTGACTCTGCTTTGCTAGAGTCCCCAGTTAGAGGTGTCTAGAGCTCTTAAGCACACTCCTTTTACTTTGGATCACGACTTTAACCACTCAGTCTCAAGTTTTTCACTTGGACCTGCATGACACAAGCACATGGTTAGGGACAGCTTGATTTAGCCGCTTAGGCCCGGATTTTATTTCCTTGGGCCCTCCTATCCACTGATGGTCAAAGCCTTGGATCCCTTTCACCCTTGCCTTTTGGTTTTAAGGGCTATTGGCTTTTATTCCTTCCCCTTTTTTTTTCACTGCTTTCTCTTGCTTCAAGAATCAATTTCATGATTTTTCAGATCATCAATAATATTTTTCGTGTTTCTCATTCTTTCAGGAGCCAATATTCATAAAATTTAAGATAAAAATTATGCACTGTTCAAGCCTTCATTCAGAGAACAAAAGGTATTGCCACCACATATAGTTAATTGTAATTTTTATTATTAAGAACTCGAAAAAATAAATTACTTCTTAATTCTAATTATCTACTATTTTATTCATGCCTGATGATGATGAGAAAAATAAATTATAACTTAATTGAAAATAAAACCAGAATAGATATACTAATTACTACTACTACTACTATATATCTCCTAAGGTAAATTTCTATAAAAACACTATCACAGAGGTAAAGCTAAAAATTAGAACTCAACAACCTGTTGTTTTGAGAAGTAGATGTTCCTCTAATCTGTGGGGTGCTTTTCAAGGATTAATTTTTGGCGCTTTAGCTCCCTTAGATCACGCCCTTGCTCTTCCTGTTCCTTAAGCAGTTTGCAAAGCATGCTACTTTGATTGTTTTGTTCTTCCTTTATTTGGTCCATAGCTTCTTGCAATTTGGAAATAGAAGCCTCAAGATGTCCCCAATATTCGAATTGAGGGAGTTCTGGGAGGACTTCCTGTGCTTTCCTCTTGATTGAATCATCCTGCAGCTGTTGTCTGTCCATTGATATTCTAGTGATTGGCCTTTCAACTGAGATATACTCTGTTATTCCCATCTTCACTCCGGCATCTTTGCAGAGCATAGAAATTAAGCTTGGATAGGCCAATCTGGCATCCTTGGAATTTCTGTTTGCTATTTTGTATAGTTCACATGAGATCAGTTGATGGACTTCTACTTCTTTTCCCAACATGATGCAGTGAATCATTACTGCTCTTTTAATGGTAACTTCAGAACGGTTGCTGGTGGGCAATATGGAACGCCCAATGAAATCCAGCCAGCCTCTGGCTACTGGTTTTAGATCTTCTCTTTTGAGTTGATTTGGGATGCCAGTCGTACTGGTGGTCCACCTGGCTTCAGGGATGCATATATCCTCTAGAATCTTGTCCAGACCTTTATTTACCCTCATCATTCTCCTATTAAAGGAGTCTGGGTCATCTTTCAGCTGAGGAAGCTTGAATATCTCCCTGATCTTGTCAGGATGGGTATGAACAATCTTTCCTCTAACTAAGGTCCGATGGTCATAGAGAGCAGCTCCAATTATTCTTTGCCTGTCTGTCTGCCATAGATTAGCATAGAACTCCTGAACCATGTTCCTTCCCACTTTCGTTTCAGGATTGGCTAGAATCTCCCAGTTTCTGTTTCGAATTTGCTCTTGGATCTCCGGATATTCATCTTCCTTCAGATCAAATTTGACTTCCGGGATCACTGATCTGTGACTCATTATTTTGTAGTAATGGTCTGAATGTTCTTTAGTTAAGAACTTCCCTTGATTCCAAAGTGGCTTTGGAGTATTCTCTTTCTTGCCTCTTGGGGTGGGTTGTTTTCCTTTAGGAGCCATGATCTTAATGAGTATATTTTTGTGATCACGGATAAACACACCAAACTTAGAGCTTTGCTTGTCCTCAAGCAAAATAGAAGAAAGGAGAGGGATAGGAGGAGAGCAAGTGTGGAATGGTGATGAGGAGAGGGGCGCCGAATTCAATATATAGGGAGGGGGGTGGGAAATTTCGAAAATAAGAAAAAGATAAAATAGAAGATATGATTTATAAAAGATAAATATGATAAGAAAACGATATATTTTTAAAAAAAAGAAAGATATGAATGATAATTAAAAAGATAAATCTGAATTTTTAATTTTGAAAAAGATTTTAAAAAGATAATTGAGTTTTGAAAACAAACTTAAAAGAGTTGGATTGGATTGGAAAACAATATGTTTTTATGGATTAAGATATAATTGAAATTTTTGAAAAAGGGATTTTAGAAATTAGGGTTCTTAGAAAACTAATTTGATTTGAAGGATGACATTTTGAAACATGTTGATGCAAGAAATTATGAATTGAAACATAAAAATTTAGAAAATTTGTAAAAAAAAAAATGAATTTTACCTCCTCCCCACCATCCTGGCGTTAAACGCCCAAACGCTGCATGTTTTGGGCGTTTAACGCCCAAATGTTGCTTCTCCTGGGCGTTCAACGCCCAGCTGATGCATCTTTCTGGCGTTGAACGCCAGGAAGTCCTTTGTCACTGGGCGTTTTTCTGAACGCCCAGGATGCTGCCAATCTGGCGTTAAACGCCCAGAAGGTGCTTCTTTCTGGCGTTTAACGCCCAGAAGGCTACCCTTATTGGCGTTTGAACGCCCAGTGGGTGCTTCTTTTGGGCGTTCAACGCCCAAAATGTTTCTTATTGGCTTTTTTTCGCCAGTGAACTTCCAAATTCCCCTGTAACTCTGTGAATTCAATCAATTGCTTTTTTACCTTGAAGATATTTTGACATATACCTGTAAAAATCAACAGAAACAAATAAAATTAAATTTTGTGATTGGCTGGGTTGCCTCCCAGCAAGCGCTTCTTTAATGTCGTTAGCTGGACTATTACTGAGCTTTAATTAAGTCTCAGTTTTGAGCATTCTTGCTCAAAATTGCTTTCAAGATAATGTTTAACTCTTTGTCCATTAACAATGAACTTTTTGTTAGAGTCATTATCCTGAAGCTCTATGTATCCATATGGTGATACGCTTGTAATTACATATGGACCTCTCCACCGGGATTTTAATTTCCCGGGGAATAATTTGAGCCTAGAATTAAATAGCAGAACTTTCTGCCCCGGCTCAAAGACTCTGGATGACAATTTCTTATCATGCCATCTTTTTGCTTTCTCTTTGTAAATTTTTGCATTCTCGAAAGCATTGAGTCTAAATTCCTCTAGCTCATTTAACTGGAGCAATCGTTTTTCTCCAGCTAACTTGGCATCAAGGTTTAGGAATCTGGTTGCCCAGTAGGCCTTGTGTTCCAGTTCCACTGGCAAGTGACATGCCTTTCCATACACAAGCTGGTATGGAGAGGTCCCTATAGGGGTCTTGAATGCTGTTCTGTATGCCCACAGAGCATCATCCAAGCTTCTTGCCTAATCCCTTCTACGGTTAATTACAGTCCGTTCCAGGATTCTTTTGAGTTCTCTATTTGAGACTTCAGCTTGCCCATTAGTTTGTGGGTGATATGGAGTAGCTACTCTGTGGCTAACTCCATAACGAACCAGAGCAGAGTAAAGCTGTTTATTGCAGAAATGAGTCCCCCAATCACTGATTAATACTCTAGGGGTACCAAATCTGCTGAATATGTGTTTCTGGAGGAATTTTAACACTGTTTTAGTGTCATTAGTGGGTGTTGCAATAGCCTCCACCCATTTGGATACATAATCCACTGCCACCAGAATATAAGTGTTTGAGTATGATGGTGGGAAAGGTCCCATGAAGTCAATGCCCCATACATCAAACAACTCAATCTCCAAGATCCCTTGTTGAGGCATGGCATAACTGTGAGGTAGATTGCCAGATCTTTGGCAACTGTCACAATTAAGTACAAACACTCGGGAGTCTTTATAGAGAGTAGGCCAGTAGAAGCCACATTGGAGGACTCTTGTGGCTGTTCGCTCACTTCCAAAATGTCCTCCATACTGCGATCCATGGCAGTGCCATAGGATCTTCTGTGCTTCTTCCTTAGGCACACATCTACGGATTACTCCGTCTGCACATCTCTTGAAGAGATATGGTTCATCCCAAAGATAGTACTTTGCATCTGTGATTAATTTCTTTGATTGCTGGCTACTGTATTCTTTGGGTATGAACCTCACTGCCTTGTAGTTTGCAATGTCTGCAAACCATGGCACTTCCTGGACGGCAAAGAGTTGCTCATCCGGAAAAGTTTCAGAGATCTCAGTGAGAGGGAAGGACGCCCCTTCTACTGGTTCTATTCGAGACAGGTGATCTGCTACTTGGTTTTCTGTCCCTTTTCTGTCTCTTATTTCTATATCAAACTCTTGCAGAAGCAACACCCATCTTATAAGTCTGGGTTTTGAATCCTGCTTTGTGAGTAGATATTTAAGAGCAGCATGATCAGTGTACACAATCACTTTTGATCCTACTAAATAGGATCTGAATTTGTCAATGGCGTAAACCACTGCAAGTAGCTCTTTTTCTGTGGTTGTGTAATTCCTCTGTGCGTCATTTAGAACACGGCTGGCATAGTAAATGACGTGCAGAAGCTTGTCATGCCTTTGTCCCAACACTGCACCAATGGCATGGTCACTGGCATCACACATTAATTCAAATGGCAATGTCCAGTTTGGTGCAGAGATTATTGGTGCCGTGACCAATTTAGCTTTCAGAGTCTCAAATGCCTACAGACACTCTTTATCAAAGATAAATGGCATGTCAGTAGCTAGCAGGTTGCTCAGAGGTTTGGCGATTTTTGAAAAATCCTTTATAAACCTCCTATAGAATCCTGCATGCCCCAGAAAGCTTCTGATTGCCTTAACATTGGCAGGTGGTGGTAATTTTTCAATTACCTCTACTTTAGCTTGATCTACCTCTATCCCCTTGTTCGAGATTTTGTGCCCAAGGACAATTCCTTCAGTCACCATAAAGTGACACTTCTCCCAGTTTAAAACCAGGTTAGTCTCTTGGCATCTCTTTAGAACAAGTGCTAAATGGTTAAGGCAGGAGCTGAATGAGTCTCCAAACACTGAAAAGTCATCCATGAAGACTTCCAAAAATTTTTCCACCATATCAGAGAAGATTGAGAGCATGCACCTCTGAAAGGTTGCTGGTGCATTGCACAGGCCAAATGGCATCCTTCTGTATGCAAATACTCCAGAAGGGCATGTGAATGCCGTCTTCTCCTGATCTTGGGGATCTACTGCAATTTGATTATAACCTGAATATCCATCAAGGAAGCAGTAGTATTCATGACCTGCCAGTCTTTCTAGCATCTGGTCTATGAATGGTAAAGGAAAATGATCCTTTCTGGTAGCTGTATTGAGCCTTCTGTAATCAATACACATACGCCACCCAGTAACTGTTCTTGTAGGAACCAGTTCATTTTTTTCATTATGAACCACTGTCATGCCACCTTTCTTCGGGACGACTTGGACAGGGCTCACCCAGGGGCTATCAGAAATAGGATAAATAATCCCAGCCTCTAGTAACTTAGTGACCTCTTTCTGCACTACTTCCTTCATGGCTGGATTCAGCCGCCTTTGTGGTTGAACTACTGGCTTGGCGTCACCCTCCAGTAAGATCTTGTGCATGCATCTAGCTGGGCTAATGCCCTTAAGATCACTGATGGACCACCCAAGAGCTGTCTTGTGTGTCCTTAGCACTTGAATTAGTGCTTCCTCTTCCTGTGGCTCTAAGGTAGAGCTTATGATCACAGGAAAGGTATCACCTTCTCCCAGGAATGCATATTTTAGGGAAGGTGGTAATGGGTTGAGCTCGGGTTTAGGAGGTTTTTCCTCTTTTTGAGGGATTTTCAGAGGTTCTACTATTCTCTCTGATTCCTCTAGATCAGGCTGAACATCTTTAAAGATGTCCTCTAGCTCTGATTCGAGACTCTCAGCCATATTGACCTCTCTTACCAGAGAGTCGATAATATCAACACTCATGCAGTCATTTGGGGTGTCTGGATGTTGCATGGCTTTGACAACATTCAACTTGAACTCCTCCTCATTGACTCTCAAGGTTACTTCCCCTTTTTGGACGTCAATGAGGGTTCGGCCAGTTGCTAGGAAAGGTCTTCCTAGAATGAGAGTTGCACTCTTGTGCTCCTCCATTTCCAGCACCACAAAGTCAGTAGGAAAGGCAAATGGCCCAACCTTGACAATCATGTCCTCAATCACGCCTGATGGGTATTTAATGGAGCCATCATCAAGTTGAAGACATATCCTGGTTGGTTTGATTTCTTCAGTTAAACCAAGCTTTCTGATAGTAGATGCAGGTATTAGGTTGATACTTGCCCCAAGATCACATAAAGCTTGCTTGGTACAAGTACCCTCTAATGTGCATGGTATCATAAAGCTCCCAGGATCTTTAAGCTTCTCAGGTAAGCTTTTCAGAATGACTGCACTGCATTCTTCAGTGAGGTAAACTTTTTCAGTCTCCCTCCAATCCTTCTTATGACTTAAGATCTCTTTCATGAACTTAGCATAAGAGGGTATTTGCTCAAGTGCTTCTGCAAACGGGATCTTTATTTTAAGAGTCCTGAGATAGTCTGCAAAGCGGGCAAATTGCTTATCCTGTTCCGCTTGGCGGAGTTTTTGAGGATAAGGCATTTTGGCTTTGTATTCCTCAACCTTAGTTGCTGCAGGTTTATTACCTACAGAAGTGGGTTGGGAAGCCTTTTTAGAAGGGTTGTTATCAGCACTTGTATGTGACTGATCCCCCACTGGCATTTGAATGCCAGGGGTGGAAGCTGGAGTGGCGTTAGACGCCACCTCCTTATTTGTTACTGGAGTCTGAACGCCAGAACTATGCTCCCTTTGGGCGTTCAACGCCGGATTCATGCTTGTTTCTGGCGTTGAACGCCAGGAATGAGCATGGGCTGGGCGTTCAGCGCTAGCTTTATTCCTCTCTGGGCTGTTCATTTCCACTTAATTCCATGATGGAACAAGGGAGATGATATGTATGTTGATATTATTTATTTTATAGAAGTGGAATAAATAAAAACGGAATAAATAAAAAAATTTGAAAATATTTTGTGAAAATTTTTCGAAAAAATTTGAAATTGAAATTTGAATTTTATATAAAAATTTCAAAAATGTAGTTTTAAAATTAGTTAGAAAATATATTTTTTTTGAATTTTGAATTTTATGATGAAAGAGAAAAACACACAAAAGACACAAGACTTAAAATTTTTAGATCTAATGCTCCTTATTTTCGAAAAATTTGGAGGGAAAACACCAAGGAACATCAAACTTAAAAATTTTAAGATCAAGACACAAGAAAAATTCAAGAACACCTTGAAGATTCACAAGAACACCAAGAACAAAAGAAGGAACACCAAACTTAAAATTTTTAGAAAATCAAGATAAATTTTTGAAAATTATATTAAAATTAACAAGAGAACACCAAACTTAGAGTTTGGCACAAGATTAAATCAAGAAAAATTAGTTTTGAAAAAGGATTTTAAAAAGAAGGTGCCCAATTGCTAAGAACATAAACCCACGCTATAACCAACTGAGCTAAAAATGTAACGTATTTTAAAGATGTATTATTTTTATGGATAAAAGAATAATTTTTGAAAGTTAATGTTTTGAAAAAGCACAAGAAAAACAAGAAAAGACACAAAACAAGAAAAACTCAAGATCAAACAAGAAAAATAAACAAGAACAACTTGAAGATCAATGAAGAACAAAGAACACAAGTTCGAAAATTTTAAAGAAAAATATAAAATATGCAATTGACACCAAACTTAGAACAAGGCACTAAACTCACGAAAAAAAATTAAAATTTGATAGAGAAAAATAATATTTTTGAAAATTTTTTTTAAAAAGGGATAATAAAAGATGCAATTCTAGTAAAAAAAAAGATAAATTCTTCCTAATCTAAGCAACAAAATAAACCTTTAGTTGTTCAAACTCGAATAATCCCCGGCAACGGCGCCAAAAACTTGGTGCACGAATTTGCAATCCGTACAACTAACCAGCAAGTGCACTGGGTCGTCCAAGTAATACCTTACGTGAGTAAGGGTCGATCCCACAGAGATTATTGGTTTGAAGCAAGCTATGTTTATTTTATTATTCTTAGTCAGGATATTAATTAAAATTATCAGTTGGAATTATTAGATTGGAAAAATAAAAGAGAATAAAATCGTTACTTGTTGTGCAGTAATGAGAAATATGTTGGAGTTTTGAAGATGCTTTGTCCTCTGAAGTTCTGCAATGTAATATTCAACTCAATTGTTTGTAAAGCACGTCTACGGCAAGCTGTATGTAGGGTGTCACCATTGTCAGTGGCTACCTCCCATCCTCTCAGTGAAAACGGTCCAGATGCTCTGTCACAGCACGGCTAATCAGCTGTTGGTTCTCGATCATGTTGGAATAGGATCCATTGATCCTTTTGCGTTTGTCATCACGCCCAGCAATCGCGAGTTTGAAGCTCGTCACAGCCATTCAATCCTTGAATCCTACTCAGAATACCACAGACAAGGTTTAGACCTTCCGGATTCTCAAGAGTGGCCGCCATCAATTCTAGCTTATACCGCGGAGATTCTGATTAAGGAATCTAAGAGAAACTCATTCAGTCTGATGTAGAACGGAGGTGTTTGTCAGGCACACGTTCATGGATTGAGGGAGGTGATGAGTGTTACGGATCATTACCTCCTTCATAATTAAGCGCGAATAAACATCTTAGATCGGACCATACACACGTTTGAGTGAAATAGAAACAATTGCATTAATTCATCGAGACGCTGCAGAGCTCCTCACCCCCAACAATGGAGTTTAGAGACTCATGCCGTCAAAAAGTATGTAATTCAGATATGAAAATGTCATGAGGTACGAAATAATTCTCTAAAAGTTGTTTAAATAGTAAACTAGTAACCTAGGTTTACAGAATATGAGTAAACTAAGATAATTGGTGCAGAAATCCACTTATGGGGCCCACTTGGTGTGTGCTAGGGCTGAGACTAAAGCTATCCACGAGCTGAGGCTTTTCTTGGAGTTGAACTCCAAGTTATAACGTGTTTTGGGCGTTCAACTCCGGATCATGACGTGTTTCTGGCGTTTAACTCCAGACAGCAGCATGTACTTGGCGTTCAACGCCAAGTTACGTCGTCTATCTTCATGCAAAGTATAGACTATTATATATTGCTGGAAAGCCCTGGATGTCTACTTTCCAACGCCATTGAGAGCGCGCCAATTGGACTTCTGTAGCTCCAGAAAATCCATTTCGAGTGCAGGGAGGTCAGGATCCAATAGCATCAGCAGTCCTTTTTCAGCCTAACTCAGATTTTTGCTCAGCTCCCTCAATTTCAGCCAGAAAATACCTGAAATCATAGAAAAACACACAAACTCATAGTAAAGTCCAGAAATATGATTTTTTGCCTAAAAACTAATAATATTTAACTAAAAACTAATTAAAACATGCTAAAATCTACATGAAATTACCCCCAAAAAGCGTATAAAATATCCACGAGCTGAGGCTTCTGTTGGAGTTGAACGCCAAGTTATAACGTGTTTTGGGCGTTCAACTCCGGTTCGTGACGTGTTTCTGGCGTTTGACTCCAGACAGCAACATGGAACTGGCGTTGAGCGCCAGTTTACGTCGTCTAATCACGAGTAAAGTATGGACTATTATATATTTCTGGAAAGACCTAGATGTCTACTTTCCAATGCCGTTGAGAGCGTGCTATTTGAAGTTCTGTAGCTCCAGAAAATCCATTTTGAGTACAGGGAGGTCAGATTCTAACAGCATCAGCAGTCCTTTGTCAGCCTCTTATCAGAGTTTTGCTTAGGTCCCTCAATTTTAGCCAGAAAATACCTGAAATCACAGAAAAACACACAAACTCATAGTAAAGTCCAGAAATGTGAATTTAGCATAAAAACTAATGAAAACATCCCTAAAAGTAACTAGATCATACTAAAAACTACCTAAAAACAATGCCAAAAAGCGTATAAATTATCCGCTCATCACAACACCAAACTTAAATTGTTGCTTGTCCCCAAGTAATTGAAAATCAATTAGGATAAAAAGAAGAGAATGTACTATAAATTTCAAAATATCAATGAATATTAATTCTAATTAGATGAGCGGGACTTGTATCTTTTTGCTTCTGAACAGTTTTGGCATCTCACTTTTTCCTTTGAAGTTTAGAATGATTGGCTTCTCTGGGAACTTAGAATTTCAGATAGTGTTATTGATTCTCCTAGTTAAGTTTGTTGATTCTTGAACACAGCTACTTTTATGAGTCTTGACCGTGGCCCTAAGCATTTTATTTTCCAGTATTACCACCGGATACATAAATGCCACAGACACATAACTGGGTGAACCTTTTCAGATTGTGACTCAGCTTTGCTAGAGTCCCCAGTTAGAGGTGTCCAGAGCTCTTAAGCACACTCTTTTTGCTTTGGATCACGACTTTAACCACTCAGTCTCAAGCTTTTCACTTGGACCTACATGCCACAAGCACATGGTTAGGGACAGCTTGATTTAGCCGCTTAGGCCTGGATTTATTTTCTTGGGCCCTCCTATCCATTGATGCTCAAAGCCTTGGATCCTTTTTACCCATGCCTTTTGGTTTTAAGGGCTATTGGCTTTTTGTACTTGCTTTTTCTCTCTTTTATTTTCTTTTTTTGCAATTTTTTTTTGCAAGCTTTTGCTATTCACTGCTTTTTCTTGCTTCAAGAATCAATTTCATGATTTTTTAGATTATCAATAGCATTTCTCTTTGTTCATCATTCTTTCAAGAGCCAACAATTTTAACATTCATAAACAACAAGATCAAAAATATGTACTGTTCAAGCATTCATTTAGAAAACAAAAAGTATTGTCACCACATCAATATAATTAAATTAAATTCAAGGGCAATTTTCGAAATTTATGTACTTCTTGTTCTTTTGAATTAAAAACATTTTTTATTTAAGAGAGTTGAAGGATTTATGGAATTTATTCATAGCTTTAAGACATAGTTACTACATACTAATGATCATGAAGTAGAGACACAAAACATAAATAGACATGAAGCATAAAAATCGAAAAACAGAGAAATAAGAACAAGGAATGAATCCACCTTAGTGGCGTCTTTTTCTTGAAGGACCAATGATGCCCTTAAGCTCTTCTATGTCCCTTCCTTGCCTTTGTTGCTCCTCCCTCATTGCTCTTTGATCTTCTCTTATTTCATGGAGAATGATGGAGTGCTATTGATGTTCCACCCTTAATTGTTCCACATTGTAACTCAAATCTTCTAAGGAAGTGTTGAGTTGTTCCCAATAGTTGTTGGGAGGAAAGTGCATCCCTTGAGGCATCTTCGGGATTTCATGGTGATGAGCTTCCTCATGCGTCCCTTGGGCTCCATGAGTGGGCTCTCTTGTTTGCTCCATCCTTTTCTTAGTGATGGGCTTGTCCTCCTCAATGAGGATGTCTCCTTCTATGATAACTCCAGCTGAGTAACATAGATGGCAAATAAGATGAGGAAAAGCTAGCCTTGCCAAAGTAGAGGACTTATCGGCTATTTTGTAGAATTCATAGGAGATGACTTCATGAACTTCTACTTCCTCTCCAATCATGATGCTATGAATCATGATGGCCCGATCCACAGTAACATCAGATCAGTTGCTCGTGGGGATGATGGAGCGTTGAATGAACTCCAACCATCCTCTAGCCACAGACTTGAGGTCCAGTCTTCTTAGTTGAACCGGCTTGCCTTTGGAGTCTCTTTTCCATTGAGCTCCTTCCACACATATGTCCATAAGGACTTGGTCCAACCTTTGATTAAAGTTGACCCTTCTAGTGTAGGGGCGTGCATCTCCTTGCATCATGGGCAAGTTGAACGCCAACCTCACATTTTCCGGACTAAAATCTAAGTATTTCCCTCGAACCATTGTAAGATAATTCTTTGGGTTTGGGTTCTTACTTTGATCATGGTTCCTAGTGATCCATGCATTGGCATAGAACTCTTGAACCATTAAGATTCCGACTTGTTGAATGGGGTTGGTTAGAACTTCCTAACCTCTTCTTTGGATCTCATGTCGGATCTCCGGATACTCATTTTTCTTGAGCTTGAAAGGGACCTCAGGGATCACCTTCTTCTTGGCCACAACATCATAGAAGTGGTCTTGATGGGCTTTGGAGATGAATCTTTCCATCTCCCATGACTCGGAGGTGGAAGCTTTTGTCTTCCCTTTCCCATTTCTAGAGGATTCTCCGGCCTTAGGTGCCATCTATGGTAATGGAAAAACAAAAAGCTTATGCTTTTGCCACACCAAACTTAAAATATTGCTCGCCCCCGAGCAAGAGAAGAAAGAAAAGAAGAAGAAGAAGAAGAAAATATGGAGGAGAAGGGAAGGTGTAGGTTTCGGCCAAGTATAAAAGAGGGGGTTATGTTGTGTGAAAATGAAGTAGAATGGAGGGGTATATATAGGGAGGGGGGAGAGGGTAGGTTCGGCCATTTAGGGTGGGTTTGGGTGGGAAAGATTTTTTGAATTTTGAAGGTAGGTGGGGTTTATGGGGAAGAGTGGATGAATGTGAGTGGTGAAGGGGGTAATTGGGAAGAGAGGTTGAGGTGATTGGTGAAGGGTTTTTGGGAAAGTGTGTTATAGGATTAATTAGTAGGTAAGGTGGGAATATGTTAGGTGGGGATCCTGTGGGGTCCACAGATCCAGGGATGATCCTGTGGGGTCCACAAATCCTGAGGTGTCAAGGATTTACATCCTTGCACCAATTAGGCATGTAAAATGCCTTAGCATACCATTCTGGCGTTTAAACGTCGAAGTGATGCATGTTCTGGGCGTTCAACGCCCATGTGCAGCATGTTTCTGGCGTTGAACGCCAGTTCCATGCTTGTTACTGGCGTTCAGCGCTAGCTTTCCTCAGGGCACATTCCTGGCGTTCAAAAGCCAAGATGTTGCGTGTTTCTGGCGTTCAACGCCAGATCCATGCTCTGTTCTGGCGTTGAACGCCAGTCAGATGCTCCTTACTGGCGTTTAAACGCCAGTAAGTCCTTCCTCCAAGGTGTGATTTTTCTTCTGCTGTTTTTGATTTTGTTTTTAATTTTAGTATTTTTTTCGTGACTCCACATGACCATGAACCTACTAAAACACAAAATAACAATTAAATAAAAATAAAATTAGATAAATAAAAATTGGGTTGCCTCCCAACAAGCGCTTCTTTAATGTCAATAGCTTGACAGTGGGCTCTCATGGAGCCACAAAGGTGATCAGGTCAATATTGTGAACTCCCAACACCAAACTTAGAGTTTGGATATGGGGATTCAACACCAAACTTAGAGTTTGGTTGTGGCCTCCTAACACCAAACTTAGAGTTTGATTGTGGGGGCTCTGTTTGACTCTGTACTGAGAGAAGGCATGCTTTCTCTCCAGTGTTACAGAGGGATGGCCGTGTGCCTTAAACACAAGGTAGTCTCTATTCAATTGAAGGACTAATTCTCCTCTGTTAACATCAATCACAGCACCTGCTATGGCTAGAAAAGGTCTTCCAAGGATGATGCATTCATCCTCTTCCTTCCTAGTGTCTAAGATTATGAAATCAGCAGGGATGTAAAGGCCTTCAACCTTTACTAACACGTCCTCTACTAATCCATAAGCTTGTCTTATTGAATTGTCTGCCAATTGTAATGAGAATAGAGCAGGCTGTACCTCAATGATCCCTAGTTTTTCCATTACAGAGAGTGGCATAAGATTTATGCCTGACCCCAGGTCACACAGAGCCTTGTTAAAGGTCATGGTGCCTATGGTACAGGGTATTAAGAATTTACCAGGATCTTGTCTCTTTTGAGGTAAAATTTTCTGAACCCATGCATCTAGTTCACTAATGAGCAAGGGAGGTTCACCTTCCCAAGTCTCATTACCAAATAACTTGGCATTCAGCTTCATGATGGCTCCTAGATATTGAGCAACTTGCTCTCCAGTTACATCTTCATCCTCTTCAGAGGAAGAATAATCTTCAGAGCTCATGAATGGCAGAAGGAGATTTAATGGAATCTCTATGGTCTCTATATGAGCCTCAGATTCTTTTAGGTCCTCAATAGGAAACTCCTTCTTGTTTGAGAGACGTCCCAGGAGGTCTTCCTCACTAGGATTTTCGTCCTTCTCCTCCCTTGTGCATTCGGCCATATTGATTACATCAATGGCCTTGCACTCTCCTTTTGGATTCTCTTCTGTATTGCTTGGAAGAATACTCGGAGGAGTTTTAATGACTTTCTTACTCAGCTGGCCCACTTGTGCCTCCAAATTTCTGATGGAGGACCTTGTTTCACTCATGAAACTTAAAGTGGCCTTAGACAGATCAGAGACTAAATTTGCTAAATTAGAGGGGTTCTGCTTAGAATTCTCTGTCTGTTGCTGAGAAGATGATGGAAAAGGCTTGTTATTGCTTAGCCTGTTTCTTCCACCATTATCAAAGCCTTGTTGAGGCTTTTGTTGATCCTTCCATGAGAAATTTGGATGATTTCTCCATGATGAATTATAGGTGTTTCCATAAGGTTCACCCATGTAATTTACCTCTGCTATTGCAGGGTTCTCAGGATCATAAGCTTCTTCAGAAGCTGCCTCTTTAGTACTGTTGGATGCATTTTGCCATCCATTCAGACTTTGAGAAATCATGTTGACTTGCTGAGCCAACACTTTGTTCTGAGCCAATATGGCATTCAGAGCATCAATTTCAAGAACTCCCTTCTTCTGAGGCGTCCCACTATTCACGGAGTTCCTCTCAGAAGTGTACATGAATTGGTTATTTGCAACCATGTCAATAAGTTCTTGAGCTTCTGCAGGCGTTTTCTTTAAGTGGATGGATCCACCTGCAGAATGGTCCAATGACATTTTGGAAAACTCAGATAGACTATAATAGAAGATATCTAATATGGTCCATTCTGAAAACATGTCAGAAGGACACTTTTTGGTCATCTGCTTGTATCTTTCCCAAGCTTCATAGAGGGATTCACCATCTTTTTGTTTGAAGGTCTGAACATCCACTCTAAGCTTGCTCAGCTTTTGAGGAGGAAAGAATTTATCCAAGAAGGCTATGACCAGCTTATCCCAGAAGTCCAGGCTATCTTTAGGTTGTGAGTCCAACCATGTTCTAGCTTTGTCTCTTAGAGCAAAAGGGAAAAGCATGAGCCTGTAGACTTCAGGATCTACTCCATTTGTCTTAACAGTCTCACAAATCTGCAAGAACTCAGTTAAAAACTGATAAGGATCTTCAGATGGAAGTCCATGAAACTTGCAGTTCTATTGCATTAGAGCAACTAATTGAGGTTTCAGCTCAAAATTATTTGCTCCAATGGCCAGAATGGAAATGCTTCTTCCATCAAATTTGGACGTTGGTTTAGTGAAATCACCTAGCATTCTCCTTTTATTATTGTTGTTGGGTTCGGCTGCCATCTCCTTCTCTTGTTCGAAAATTTCAGAAAGATTGTCTCTAGATTGTTGTAATTTAGCTTCTCTTAGTTTCCTCTTCAGAGTCCTTTCAGGTTCGGGATCAACTTCAACAAGAATGTCTTTTTCCTTGTTCCTGCTCATATAGGGAAGAAGAGAACAAGAAAAGAAAGAGGAATCCTCTATGTCACAGTAAAGAGGTTCCTTATTGTTAGTAGAAGAAGAAAGGAATAAAAGTGGAGAATCCAATCACAAGGGTGAGGATAGAGGCAGTGATTGGAGATGAAGAGAGGTGAAGAGAAGTGTTAGTAAATAAATAAATAAATAGAAGAAGAGAAGAGAGGGAGAATTTGAAAATAATTTTGAAAAAGTAGTTAATGATTTTCGAAAATTAAAGATAAGATATAATTAAAATTAAAATTTAAAACAATTAATTAATTAAAAAGAATTTTTGAAAAAAGGATGAGATATTTTCGAAAATTAGAGAGAGAGAAGTAGTTAAGTGGTTTTGAAAAAGATAAGAAACAAACAAAAAGTCAAATAGTTAGTTGAAAAAGATATTAAAATCAAATTTGAAAAGATAGGAAGATAAGGAGTTAGATAAGATATTTTGAAATCAAATTTTTGAAAAAAAAGATAAAATTTTGAAAAAGATATGATAACAAGATAAGATTGAAAAAGATTTAATTTTTTTAAAATTAAAATTAATTACTTAACTAACAAGAAACTAAAAGATATGATTCTAGAATTTAAAGATTGAACATTTCTTAACAAGAAAGTAACAAACTTCAAATTTTTGAATCAATCACATTAATTGTTAGTGTAATTTCGAAAATTTGAAATAAAATTAAGAAAAAGATTTTGAAAAAAATATTTTGAAATTTTCAAAATTAATAAGATAAAAATGAAAAAGATTTTATTTGAAAAAGTTTTGAAAAGATAAGATTTTTAAAATTGAAAATTTGACTTGACTTGTAAGAAACAACTAATTTTTAAAATTTTTTTGATCAAGTCAACCTAAAATTTCAAAAATTTGGAGAGAAATAAGGAAAAGATATTTTTTTGATTTTTGAATTTTTGATGATGAGAGAAAAAAACATAAAAATGACTCACAACATTAAAATTATGAATCAAAACTCATGATGCATGCAAGAACACTATGAATGTCAAGATGAACACCAAGAACACTTTGAAGATCATGATGAACATCAAGAACATAATTTTGAAAAATTTTTTATGCAAAGAAAACATGCAAGACACCAAACTTAGAAATCTTTAATGCATGGACTCTAACAAACGAAAAATGCATATGAAAAATAACAAACAACACAAAACAAGAAAATATCAAGATCAAATAAGAAGACCTGTTAAGAACAACTTGAAGATCATGAAGAACACCATGAATGCATGAATTTTCGAAAAATGCAAGAAAAATTTTTAAAGCATGCAATTGACACCAAACTTAAAAGTTGACTCAAGACTCAAACAAGAAACACAAAATATTTTTGATTTTTATGATTTTATGAATTTTTTTGTATTTTTATTATTTTTTTCGAAAATATTCTTTAGAAAAACGAAAATAAAAAAATTTTTTTTGAAATTTTTTTTTGAAAACTTTTTGAAAAGAAAATCACCTAATCTGAGCAACAAGACGAACCGTTAGTTGTCCATACTCGAACAATCCCCGGCAACGGCACCAAAAACTTGGTGGACGAAATTGTGATTCGTACTCTTTATTGTTGTATGGAATTAATTCCCCGATAATGGCTCCAAAAACTTGGTGCTCAATATCATGGTGTCTAAAATTTAATTCACAACTTCGCACAACTAACCAGCAAGTGCACTGGGTCGTCCAAGTAATACCTTACGTGAGTAAGGGTCGATCCCACAGAGATTGTTGGTATGAAGCAAGCTATGGTCATCTTATAAATCCCAGTCAGGTGGATTTAACTAATTTAAGAGATTATTGGTTTAAATAAAAATAATAAAATAAACAGAAAATAAAGATAGAGTTACTCATGTAATTCAATGGTGGGAATTTCAGACAAGTGTATGGAGATGCTTATCCCTGTTGAATCTCTGCTTTCCTACTGCTTTCATTCAATCCTTCTTACTCCTTTCCATGGCAAGCTGTATGTAGGACATCACCGTTGTCAATGGCTACATCCCATCCTCTCAGTGAAAATGGTCCAAATGCTCTGTCACAGCACGACTAATCATCTGTCGGTTCTCAATCAGGTTGGAATAGAATCCAGTGATTTTTTTGCGTCTGTCACTAACGCCCAGCCTTCAGAAGTTTGAAGCTCGTCACAGTCATTCAATCCCGGAATCCTACTCGGAATACCACAGACAAGGTTAGACTTTCCGGATTCCCATGAATGCCGCCATCGATTCTAGCTTATACCACGAAGATTCTGATTAAGGAATCCAAGAGATATGCGCCCGGTCTAAGGTAGAACGGAAGTGGTTGTCAGTCACGCGCGTTCATAGGTGAGAATGATGATGAGTGTCACAGATCATCACATTCATCAAGTTGAGTGCAACAAATATCTTAGAACAGGAATAAATCGAATTAGATAGAAAATAGTAGTAATTGTATTGAAACTTGAGGTACAGCAGAGCTCCACACCCTTAATCTATGGTGTGTAGAAACTCCACCGTTGGAAATACATAAATGAAAGGTCTAGGCATGGCCGAATGGCCAGCCCCCATGATCTGAGAAATAAACGTCCCAAGATGTCTAATACAATAGTAAACTATCCTATTTATACTAGACTAGCTACTAGGATTTACAGGAGTAAATAATTGATGCATAAATCCACTTCCAGGGCCCACTTGGTGTATGTTTGGGCTGAGCTTGATCTATCCACGAGCTGAGGCTTCTTTTGGAGTTGAACGCCAAGTTGTAACATGTTTTGGGCGTTCAACTCCGGTTCGTGACGTGTTTCTGGCGTTTGACTCCAGACAGCAACATGGAACTAGTGTTGAGCGCCAGTTTATGTCATCTAATCACGAGTAAAGTATGGACTATTATATATTGCTGGAAAGCTCTAGATGTCTACTTTCCAACGCCGTTGAGAGCGCACCATTTGGAGTTTTGTAGCTCCAGAAAAATCTATTTTGAGTGCAGGGAGGTCAGATTCCAACAGCATCAGCAGTCCTTTGTCAGCCTCTTATCAGAGTTTTGCTCAGGTCCCTCAATTTCAGCCAGAAAATATCTGAAATCACAGAAAAACACACAAACTCATAGTAAAGTCCAGAAATGTGAATTTAGCATAAAAACTAATGAAAACATCCCTAAAAGTAACTAGATCATACTAAAAACTACCTAAAAACAATGCCAAAAAGCGTATAAATTATCCGCTCATCAATATTCCACCTAGGCATGTCCGGACAACAAAATTTAACATGAAGTTGAAGTGGCTCAGGACTTGACTTCAATAGATGCCACTCGATGCTCCAGATAATTCCCTGATGCAGTATACATGTTGTTATATTATGTATTTGTTGGGAGGGGGGCATTTTACTACCAAACAAGGCTAACAACACGGTCTATGATAAACCACTATTTTACATTTTATCTTATGTTCAATTGAGTGGATTTTATCAATCTTTCATACACTTATTCATATGATTTGCATGAGTTCACGTTTTCCTTCATAATTTTGTGCTCTGATTGAAAACATGCTTCTTTGGCCTTTAAAATTGCTATGTTTAATCCTCTCTTATTACCATTTGATGCCTTGATATGTGTGTTAAGTGTTTTCAGAGATTACAGGGTAGGAATGGCTTAGAGGATGGAAAGGAAGCATGTAAAAGTGGAAGGAATACAAGAAACTGAAAGAATTGCTAAAGCTGTCCAGCCTGACCTCTTGGTACTAAATCGGTCATAACTTGAGCTACAGAAGTCCAAATGACGCGATTTTAGTTGCATTGGAAAGCTAACATCCGGAGCTTCGAAATAATATATAATTTTTCATAGTGGCCATACATCTAGGTGACGCGAACGCATACTTCACACGGACAAGTCGCAGTGAGAAAAACCCAGCGTGGCAGATTTCGCAATCAGCAATTTCTGGGATGTTTTTGACCCAGTTCTCGTCCCAGAAAACACAGATTAGAGGCTATAAAGTGGGAGAATACATCCATTCATGGAGACAGCTTTAATATACATAATTTTAGATTTTAGATGTAGTTCTTTTAGAGAGAGAGGCTCGCTTCTCTCTCTTAGGTTTTAGGATTTAGGATTTCTTTTAGGATTAGGATTTCTACTTCTCAATTTCCAGGTTCAATGTTCCTTTTATTTATTTTCCCAATTTAACTTATGAAATTTTCCATGTTAGATTTGATTTCTTTTATTAATACAATTTGAGGTATTTCGGATTTATGATTTTTATTTAGCTTTCTATATTCTTGGCTTTGGTTGAGTAATTAAGGGACTCTTGAGTTATCAAACTCTTTTGTTGATTGATAATTGGAAGTTACTAATTGACTTGAACTCCATTAACTCTAGTCTTTCTTTGGGGATTGACTAGGACTTGAGGATTCATATTGATTTATCCACTTGACTTCCTCCATGGTTAGAGGTTAACTAAGTGGTAGCAATGAACAATTTGTGGTCACAATTGAGGAGGATAACTAGGATAGGACTTCTAGTTCTCATATCTTGCCAAGAGCTTTGTTAGTTGATAGTTTATTTTCTTTGCCATTTATATTTCTTGTCTAAAATCTCAAAAACACCAAAATATCTCATAACCAATAACAAGAACACTTTATTGCAATTCCTAGGGAGAACGACCCGAGGTTCAATACTTTGGTTTATAGATTTTAGGGGTTTATTACTTGTGACAAACAAATTTTTGTATGAAAGAATTAGTGTTGGTTTAGAAACTATACTTGCAACGAGATTTCATTTGTGAAATTATAAACCATCAAAAATCCAATCATCAGTCTACGTTCGTTATCTTCTGCTTTTGGCCAATCAGGATGCCATCAGTACTTATAGTTAGGGTAGTGCCATTCTTTATTGGTTATATTGAGCCATGTGCTTAGCAACAGATTACAATGTCGAGGATATGGCTGGTTGTCATACGCTGCTCATGTCATGGATATACTACAGGCTTTTTTTCTGGGCACCAAATGTGACGATGCCGTCTACGTTTCCGTTAGCTACAAGGTACTCAATTAAATGACATATGATGTTTAGTGATGATAGTTTTGAAGTTTTCTTTATCGTGGAATATAGAAGTTTTATCAAGTCGCAACAGGTGGGTGGCGAAGAAAGGACATAATGACTATGTTGAGCAACGCCTGCTCAGGCACTGCTGAGGTTAGACAATCTACAAGTTGATGAGGTAAGTTGAGACCTTTATTCAAGTTGAATTATTATGTTGGTATGACGTTCTGTTTCATGTAAGTGATGCACTGTTATTTGCAGTTTAATTGGTTGCCGTACATGGATCCTCGTATTATGTCGAGAGTGCCTGCAGAATTTCTTGGTGCCCCACAGGGAGATTTCTACACCGCCATTGTGCCACTCATATTTTTTTGATGGATCGAGATTCTTAATGTTGACAGAGTCCTGTGACAGTTTGGGGGAGAGCAAGGATCACCAAACCCTCTATTGAATATCAATACCTTTCATTGTCAATTGGCATGCAACGACGATGGTTGGTGGTCCATCCGCCTATCAACTTCGTTTAAAGTTTGGGCAAACTGATGCACTAAAGCATATCGTCTACAGATTAATCGTGAAAAAACCTTGCGGCCTAGCCAGGATTACCATAGGTGGTACTTGGTGCGGTGATTTTACAACCACATACTAACTAGCAAGTGCACCGGATCGTACCAAGTAATACCTCAAGTGAGTGAGGGTCGATCCCATGAGGATTGATGGATCAAGCAACAATGGTTAAACGATTTACTTAGTTAGGCAAGCAAAAAATGGTTTTGAGATATTCAAAAGGTTTAAATTGAAAATATCAGAAGGCAGGCACGCAAGTAAATAAGTTGAAAATAAAATATTGGAGAAACAGTTAAGGCTTCAGAGTTATCTATTTTTTTTCGGATTAACTTTTCTTACTAACTATTTTAATCACGTGGGATTTAATTTATGGCAAACTATATGTGACTAGACCCTAATTCCTTAGACCTTTCTAGTCTCCTCTAAAATTCATCGACTGCCAATGCCTTGGTCAATTAATTCCAATTAGAGGGTAAAGTTCAAATTCCAGTTTATATGCCACAAAAATTCTAATTACCCAAAAATAAGAGGATTATATGTCACGTATCCTGTTAAATCCAAATAATTAAAATTTAGGAGAATATGTTTTCAAGCTATTGGTCAAGTAAAGAGCTTTTCCAAGTTATACAAGAACTCAAATAGAAAGAGGGTCATACTTCCGTTCCACCCAAATTCATAAGATGAAGAGCGAAAACAATTCTTAAATTATAAATCTATACATGAATTAAAATAGAAAAAGCAATAAATCAATCCATACAAATAGACAGAGCTCCTAACCTTAACAGTGGAGGTTTAGTTGCTCATGAAATGCGAAATGTAAATTGGTATATAATTCCCTAATGGAATCCCCCCTTTTATAACTAATCCTATTTAATTTAAAATCTAATTATCTATAATTAAAAATAATATCTTTTCCTAAAAATAAGATTTTGAATTTAAATCAGAATAATCAGTAGGTCTTCAGTTGATGGGTGGGGACCACATGTTTTGTCCATTCTACAGCTTCTAATTTGTGTTTTCTGGGCTGAAAACTGGGTCAAACAGCCCAGAAATCGCCCCCAGCATTTTTCTGTGTTTTCTGCACGTGACGCATGTCACGCGTACGCGTCAGTCACGCGCGTGTCAGTCACATGTACGCGTCACTGGTCTTCTTCGCGTGTCACGCGCACGCGTCAGTCACGCGTACGCGTCGCTGAGCAAATCTTCAAATCACGCGTACGCGTCAGTCACGCGCACGCGTCGCCATGGAAAGCTCCAAATCACGCGCACGCGTCAATCACGCGTACGCGTCGCTCCTCGCTACCATCTCCTTTTGTTCTTGTGCTACAGAAACTCCATCAAATCCAGCCGAATGCTACCTAAAATAAACAAAATTGCAAAAGACTCAAAGTAGCATGCATATTGGCTAAAAGATAATTAATTCTTTATTAAACTCAATAAATTAGATGCAAATTCACTAGGAAAAGATAGAAAAGATGCTCATGCATCACAACACCAAACTTGAATTGTTGCTTGTCCTCAAGCAACCAAAACTAATATGGGCTTAGGATGTGAATTTGTATGAGAATGAGAGTTTGATTAAGCCCATGTCTCTTCTTATAGTGGGGTTTACAACTGCAATCCTGAATAGTTTTGGCATCTCACTCTCCTTTGAATCAGAAGGATGTCACTGTCATTCGAAATTAGAATCCAGATAATATTTTGAATTCTCTGATCTTTTATAACTCAATTTAATCCTTGAACACATCAATTTTTTCTGGTGCTTTGCACCTTGAGCCTAGCCGTGACTTTAAATATTTTGTCTCAAGTTTTACTTGACACAGAAACACCACAAGCACTTAACTGGGGAACTCTTTTTAAGTTCTAAATATTTTTTTTATTTAGCTTTTTTTATCCCCAGACAGTGGTGCTCAAAGCCTTTGGCGTACTCTGCAATTGATTTTGACTCTAAATGTTTTGTCTCAAGGATTACTTGACACAAGAACACCACAAGCATGTGACTAGGAAAACAACTCTTTGAGCTTTTAATCATGTCTGACCTCGCTAGTCATTGATGCTCAGAGCCTTGGACCTTGCTTTTATTTTTCTTTTGCTGTTTCTTTTGCTTCAAGGATTAAACTTTCATTAATTTCAGAGAAATCATAATAATTCTCTAAATTCCAGTTCATTGTACATCAACATTCTTTAATTCAAATTTAAATATGCACTGTTCATGTCATGCATTCAGAATTACAATTAATACCACCACATTTAAGTAAATAAGACTACTCTTAAAATTAACTCAATTTCTCATGCAATACATCACTTCTGTATTTTTGATTTGAATTCAAGCTCAGTGAGTAATACATGAGACATCTTTTCAGAATTAAAGTAATTAAGAGAAAACTAAACTAGTCCTAAGATTCTAATTAATAAAGGATCATGCAACAAACAACGCAAAATGTCAGAAAACCGGAACATAACATAGAAAAAGAGGAGAGGAATAAAAAATGGAAGGAACTCAACCACCTTAGTTATCCTAGCGGTCGCTTTATTCTTCAAGTTGTGCTCCTCAGTGAAGATGATTCGCCTCCCTTTTGGTACCATAGGAATAAATAGAAAACCCTTAAGCGAAGCGTCAACACCAAACTTAAAGGTTTGCTTGTCCTCAAGCAAAGAAGATGTCGATTTTTAAGGTCACGCATACGCGTCACTGATGCGCACGCGTGGAAGGCGAAAAGTGCAAACAACGCGCATGCGTGGGTTACGCGTATGCGTGATGCAGCTTGTGCTTCAAGCATGCTTCCAGCGCTACTCCCGCTCAACTCTCTGTCAAATTTTATTTTTCACGCACATGCATATGACGCGTACGCGTTAGCGATGCTTGCGCTCATGTGCTTCTCTCTCTTTTTTTTTCCGGTTCCTGTTCTAAAATAGCTGCATGATCAGAAAATTAGTAAGAACTAAAAAAATTAAATAAGTAAGAAAACTACTACTACAAAAAACAACTAAGAATGAAAAGGAATGATCATACCACGGTGGGTTGTCTTCCACCAAGCACTTTTAGTTAAAGTCCTTAAGTTGTACATGTGGTGAGCTCTTTGTCATGGTGGCTTGTGCTTATACTGATCCAGGAATTTCCACCAATGTTTGTAATTCCAATGGCCACCGAGATTCCAAACTAGGCACATAACGCCTTCGAGCAAGTTGAAGCAAGTGACAAGGCCCCAAGAGTGTTGATTGTGGGAATGAATTCTAGGGTCCCAAACCTTGCTTTTACACCCGTCTTCTTGTGGATCACCATTGTTTCCACCGGTTGGCAAGCAATCTGAATTCTCACAAAGACATCTAAACAACCTTCTAGATCAATTTAATTGAGCTCTACACCAATCCGTGTACTTCAATTTGGAACATGCAACCATATTGAACCTTGCTTGACAACTCTTGCCACTAACCATCTTCCTCTTACACTTAATGCCACAAAGAGCTCTAAGTTGACTATCCGTCTCCAGTAGCCCATATTCAAGTTGGAAAGTAAGGGTTAAGGATATGAATTTTACCCACTTGAATGTTGTATTGGATGGTGATGGCTTTGGAAGAGGTCTTGCAAGCTCCACTCCCTTGTGTTCTTCTTTGAATTCTTCTACCTCTTTGCAAGCTTCCTTAATTTCAACCTCTTCCTCTTGATAGCTTTCTTCTAATTCAATCTCTTCTTCATTGTTTACTAAGGGCATGGAAGGTTGTGCATCTTCCTCTTCTTCCATATGTGAGGGTGGAAAGTTCTCTAATTCACTGGAGTATAAACTCCTTTGATTGGTTTCCTCACTTTCTTCCATAGGATCTTGCATTGTATCTCTTGGGAGGGAATTTGCTTGTTCATCTTCTTGGTTCTTGATCATCGTCCGCACATATTTCTCTACATTTTTAACACTTATCTTTATATCATGTAGGCATTCTTTCATGAGAAGCTCAAGATCTGATGGTATTTGAGATGAATAAGAAGATGGTGGCTCTTGATATGCATAAGAAGGAGATGATGGTTCTTGATAAGTGTAAAAAAAGGTTGGTTTTGGTATGGATAGAGAGATGGTGGTTCTTGATATGAATATGAAAGTGGTGGCTCTTGATAGTTGGAACATGGAGCATTGAAGTTCCTTTGGTTTTGACTTTGCCACCCAAAATTTGGACAGTTTCTCCATCCACCATGATATGAATCACTACTCGGGTGTGAGTAGTAACCCATGTGATCTCTCTCCATTATTTTTCCTTAGCACAAAACACCAAAAAGGATTAAACGCACCATGTGGTAAACAGGAAAGCAAAGAAGAAAGAACAGAATTCTAAGAATTAAAATAAGAAAAAATTAAAATAAAACTAACTAGGAAACACCAAACTTAATTTCAGAAATTAAGAAAAATATTGGTGCTATTTATTTATTTAAATTTTTCTTTTTTTAAAAATTAAAAAAATGGATTTTAATAAAATTAAAAATAAAACGCATAATCTAAGCAATCAAACAACTAAATAGTTGTTAATCACTATCAATCCCCGACAACGGTGCCAAAAACTTGGTGCGGTGATTTTACAACCACAAACTAACTGGCAAGTGCACTGGGTCGTACCAAGTAATACCTCAGGCGAGTGAGGGTCGATCCCACGATGATTGATGGATCAAGCAACAATGGTTAAATGATTTACTTAGTTAGGCAAGCAGAAAAGGATTTTGAGATATTCAAAAGGTTTAAATTGAAAATATCAGAAGGCAGGCACGCAAGTAAATAAGTTGAAAATAAAATATTGGTGAAACAGTTAAGGCTTCAGAGTTATCTATTTTTTCCGGATTAACTTTTCTTACTAACTATTTTAATCATGTGGGATTTAATTTATGGCAAACTATATGTGGCTAGACCCTAATTCCTTAGACCTTTCTAGTCTCCTCTAAAATTCATCGACTGCCAATGCCTTGCTCAATTAATTCCAATTAGAGGGTGAAGTTCAAATTCCAGATTATATGCTTCAAAAATTCTAATTACCCAAAAATAAGAAGATTATATGTCACGTATCCTGTTAAATCCAAATAATTAAAATTTAGGAAAGTATGTTTTCAAGATGTTATTCAAGTAAATAGCTTTTCCAAGTTATACAAGAACTCAAATAGAAAGAGGGTCATACTTCCGTTCCACCCAAATTCATAAGATGAAGAGCGAAAATAATTCTTAAATTATAAATCCATACATGAATTAAAATAGAAAAAATAATAAAATCAATCCATACAAATAGACAGAGCTCCTAACATTAACAGTGGAGGTTTAGTTGCTCATGGAATGCAGAATGTAAATTGGTATATAATTCCCTAATGGAATTCCCCCTTTTTATAACTAATCCTAATTAATTTAAAATCTAATTATCTAAAATTAAAAATAATATCTTTTCCTAAAAATAAGATTTTGAATTTAAATCAGAATAATTAGCAGGTCTTCAGTTGATGGGTGGAGGACCACATGTTTTGTTCATTCTACAGCTTTTAATATGTGTTTTCTGGGTTGAAAACTGGGTCAAAACAGCCCAGAAATCACCCCCAGCATTTTTCTGCATTTTCTGCACGTGGCGCATGTCACGCGTACGCATCAATTACGCGTACGCGTCGCTGGTCTTCTTCGCGTGTCACGCACACGCGTCAGTCACGCGTACGCGTCGCTGAGCAAATCTTCAAATCACGCGTACACGTCAGTCACGCGCACGCGTCGCGATGGAAAGCACCAAATCACGTGCACGCATCAGTCACGCGTACGCGTCGCTCCTTGCTGCCATTTTCTTTTGTTTTTGTGCTGCAGAAACTCCATCAAATCCAGCTGAATACTACCTAAAATAAACAAAATTGCAAAAGACTCAAAGTAGCATCTATATTGGCTAAAAAATAATTAATTATTTATTAAACTCAATAAATTAGATACAAATTCACTAGAAAAAGATATGAAAGATGCTCATGCATCAGTATTGTGAGAGGAGTAGGCAATTTTTGTTAGGACCGGATGCATTGCATGATCCACGAGTTGTCGACATTATATTCCTGCAGGTGCCCCAACAAAGTATGGCAGAGCACTTATCGTTAGGTTACCTGATGTTTCGTAGGATCGGAGGCACCACCGTGCATGCCGAGCCAGATAGCACAGTCATCATGAGGTGGGGATTGATGAGCAAAAGTTCCCACATGAAGATTCGCCAAAGGTTGATCCAGGGTTTCCACCCCAGGATCCATCACAGCATGTTCAGTTTCCTGGACCCAGCATAGCTGCTTTCTGTCCTCAGCTGTAGTCGAGTTCATTGCTCCAAGATTTAAAGACAGATAGTGGCCTGGAATGCCGCTAGAAATAGCACCTGGCATCGTGACACCTGCCGGTTGGGCAGGAAGTGGGAGAACCCTTTTGCTATAAAGCGGTTGGGTTTCAGAAACAACTTCTGCATCCTCACCGCTATCATCCTTAATCTCATCCTCATCAGACGAATCTGCCAATCCATCAGCAATACCTTCTGAGGATGCAACACGCTTGGAAGGGGAGGGGCGTGCATGATGATTTTTTGTATTTTGTTCCGGCATGACAAAGGCATTAAAAGCGGGACTACGAGCCCTACCAATTTGCAGGAAAGGAATCACTTCAGCCAATCCGAAATTTTGAATTTTCTCCACAATATTCGAACTAGAGGAGCTACCACCAACATCTTGAAGATTCACACAAAGTTTCATGGAATAGATGCTTGCAATGCTACAATGATAAGGAAACATCATCGAAATATACTGGTCAGATTTAATTTGCATTTTCTAATAAGCCAATGATTTAGCTAACGCAACTGGCATCCTATAAGCTAACTTAGTGATTTTCTTTTTTTCAATCATACCAGTATTTCTCGGAATCAAAATTTTCAGTTGTTGCAACGATGTTTGTAGATCCAAAGTGGATCATCACAAATAAATGTAATATCCTTAGATGTATGAGAAATTTTTCCATTCAGATATATGATGACACAAATATTTTCAGAGGCCATAGAGAGATAAAAACTAGTTATGACCAAAATTTTAAAAGAGAAGTTTAAAGGTGTAGAAGAGAGAGTAGAAGAGTGAGTTGAATAATTTGGAATTGGATCGTAGACATCAATGTTTATATAGTGAATTTCTGATCCTAATTCACATGCGGTACACGCTATTTGGCCCATTTCGTTTGCAATACAACATAATTAGATGGCTATTTCGTGGGTGTCTCAGTTGATGTGGCCATTTAACGAGTGCTAGCTACAAAGTGGTGGCAGACTTGCAGCACACCTAATTCGCATGCGACAAAGGTGAAATGGAGTTTCATTTCGTGACTGCCGCAGATGAGGTAGTTCTGACGCAAAACTCCTATTTCGCATGCGCTAAGCTTGAGTTGAAGGGTTATCCCAATTTGCAGGCGATGCACTTAAAATGGCCATGCACATTTTGATCTTTTTTTCTTTTCAAGCGTATTTTGGTAAATAATGGTTTTCATATATTTATTTAAATGAAAAAGCCAGGAAGAAATCTATTTTATAGTTATAGTTGCCTTTTCTTAAGCAATTAGCAATCAACCAGCGTCCACGTGCAGGCGAGAGACTAAATTTTTAATAATAATAATAATAATAATAATAATAATAATAATAATAATAATAATAAAACTGTATCTGTTAAATTTTAATAATATAATTTTTACTCTAGTTTTTAAAATGAAATTGGTAATTGATTCAGTTAAAGAATTAAATCATTAAGTTATTGGTTTAATCGTCGAATTACCGGTTAAACTAATAAATTCAGTTATTATTAAATAATTATATAACATTTTTCATAATAAGTATTTATTTGATTTTATTTTTATAAGAAAGTAATTATATTTTTAATTTTATAACTAATTAATTAGTCTATATCTATCGCATTTTTATATATTATATGTATTTATTAAAAAAATAATATTAACTAATATCATATAAGCATAAAAAGGTATGTTGTAATTGATAAAAAATATTTGATATTTTTATTTGTATATTAATAAAATTTATATTTATGATATTAATTATTCATAGTTAAAAATATAATTAATTTAAACATAAGTGATTATGAAATTAAAATAATGTAAAAGAATTTAGCTGCACATTTTTACCTATATATTAATTAAATAGCATATTTTAGTAAGGAACAATATCGTTTGGTAGCAAGTTAAACACCTTCAATTCGGAGGTTTTGAGTTTGAACCACACTTTTTAATTTTGAAATTTTCTGCATTTGACTACGATGGACATGCGGCAAGCTAGAGTATGGTGGACCTACAAACATGTGGATGTTGGATGTGTAACATTCTACCACATAAAATCTTACGCTATAGTCATAAATCAGAGGTGGTGAGGCATTACGACACCTAAAAACAAAACATACAGGCATATATTCGAAGAATAATAATATAACTATGAGCCTGTGAAGAAAGGATAACAAAATAATAACTATATCACACTCGAAGTGTTAAGGATAGATAGCATTGAATATGGAAACAGAAAAGATATATAGATATATACGTAAGGTTCAAAATAAATACATTAGTACTAGGCTCGACCTACGAAGAAAAGGCTGGCTAGACAATATTACAACCCAAAGTATATAAGATATAATCCTGTTTCTCCATAATACAGAATCTCTAAGAGGAATATACAAATACATGTTCAAAAGTAGAGAATAAACATCTAAGTCCAAAATGAAATCCAAAAGACAAGTCTTCGCTTTTGCCAAAAGGAGTCCTACACGCTCAGCGAGGTGCGTCACGCCCTATATCTGAAAATCAACAAATTCCAAAACGGGTGAGAACCCGAAGGTTTCCAGTAGAATAATAGTTCTAAATAGAGACTATGTAAAACTACATGAACCCACTAGGCAATCCTAGTCTCCAAGCGCAAAAGGTTCAAGCCTAGTTATATGCTAAGTCCCAGCCCTCATCCGTTATCTCTAGCCTCAATCCTTTCCATCACAAAGCCATCATTACTCCTAATAATTCAATTTATTATTTAGTAGTATAAAACACAAATAATACAATTCAAATACAATCAATAAATAAGTATAGCAAGCAATATAATTAGCAATTAACATAATATTCAGATAGACAAACCAAATACAATATGCATACTCAACCAATAGCAAATAGATGCACATGATGTATGTTTAGTCCTAAAAGGCCATGAGCTCATGTGTCGGTTGGTTGCCCGCACCCGACAACATCCCTGAGATAGGCATTACGTATCGCCATCCCTGTAACACCCTCATTATTAGAATGTCATGCTTCCGACTACGCCACTCTAATAGCTTGGATATTACGATGACTCCAAATATATTTAGTACTAAGATAGGAGCCTGGCTAAAACTTAAAACCGTATAACCTTTCAAAAGACTTTTAGTTAAAAACATAAATACATACTCACAAGCTATTTATATAACATTTAACAAGAATATGTATATATATTTATATAATATTTACTTACAAGCATTTCATAAAACAAATCCTATCCCTCTTACAAAATGTGCAAAGATAAAGGCGAGAAAAAACATAATATCTAAAACAATACAATACATCATATAAACGGTAAGAAAATAAACTCTTCGAGACTTCTTCGCCCATATCCTGAAAAGGAAACACCTATAGGAGAGTGAGAACATTCTCCTCGATGGTTCTCACTATAGGGTTAGAGAATTGCTATAATAAGATACGTAAAGTAAACTGTTTTCAAAGTATAGTGATCGTTGTTTGCCTTATGTATCTTTTCAAAAACCAGGAGTTTACATTCAAAATTCCAAAATCTTGTTTAAAAGAAAAAACTGTTTATTCTTCAAAATCCAAAACCTTTTGTATCAAATATTAAAAATTTTTCCTAGACAGTAGATATAAGGGAAATCGTCGATTCGAAATTTTTACAAAATAATTATGTTGAAGTATAGATCCAAACTAACAAACAACCCTCAATCAAAGTTTAATTTTGTTTTTCACAAGTGCAAACCAATGAGAATACCGAGAGTATTGGATCTCGGGTCGTCTCTCAAAGGAATTGCAGTGAGGTATGCGTATTATCGATTATGAGGTTCAAGGGGGTTTGCATGTAAGAAGACAAGAATCTAAATGACAATAAAATAAAGCAAACAACTAAAGATAGCAAATACTAAAAAGAGGCATGATAAACCACTATTTTATGGTATATCTTGTGTTTAATTGAGTGGTTTTATCAAATCTTTACCCACTTATTCATATGAACTGCATGATTTTACAATCCCTTCCTAAGATTGTTCTATGGTTGAAAACTTGCTTCCTAAAGATCTTTAATTTGTGTATTTCAATTCTCCTTTATACCATTCGATGCCGTGATCTGTGTGTTAAGTGTTTTAGACTTTACAGGGCAGGAATGGCTTAGAGAATGGAGAGAAAGCTTGCAAAAATGGAAGGAACACTAGAAACTAAGGAGATAATCAGCGAGCATCGACGCGCGCGCGTGGCTCACGTGAGCACGCGGATTGAAGAAAATCGCAGTGACGCGTGCGCGTGCCTGACGCATACGCGCGGATTGGAGTCTACACGAATGACACGCACGCGTGGACGATGCGGACGCGCGACAAGGAAATTTGCTGGATGATGCGCACGCGTAACCGACGCGTACGCGTGACTTGCGCGATCTGCAAAAATAACAGATAATGCTGGGGGCAATTTTAGGCCGCATTTTGACCTAGTTTTTGGCCCAGAAACACAGAATAAAGCCAGGGAACATGCAGAGACTCAACACAACATCAACACGTTCTAATTAGGATAGTTTTAGGATTTTATATCTGAATCTAGAGAGGAACTACTCTTCCTCTAGGTTCTCTTTACATTCATAGCTTATTACTTTTTGCTTTGGATATTGAAGAGTCATCACCTCCGTTGAAGACACTATTCTAGTTTGTTTCCTTACTTGCTCTTTTATTTATTCCATATTCCTAATTCTTGTTTAACGTGATAATTGGATTATTTTCATGAATTGTTGATACAAAGGATTACTTTTATTTTTAATTAAATTTCAATCTCTATTTTATTTAATTTATTATGTTTTCTTCTTATATTTTTCTGAGTGTTATATTCATGACCATGGAGTAGATTCTCTACTTGACATGGGGGTTGGTTAAGAGGAGACACTTGAGTTGGAAGGCTTAAATGAAGATTAAACTGGAAGTTGTTGGCTAGTTCTGTATTTACTAACGCTAGACCTTCCCAAGGGAGAGGACTATGATTTGTGAATAAGAGTTAGCTTAATCACTTGATTTTCCCTTATTTAGTGAGGGTTAACTAAGTGAAAACAACAAACTTTTTAATACTACACCTAAAAGATCCCAACAAGGATAGAACTTCTAATTGATCATTCCCCCAATCAAGGCCTTTTATTTAGAATATTAATAATCATTCTTAGTTTTTATTTTATAATTATTTAATTGCTCATTATTCAAACTCAACTCTCTTGAAAACCCCTGATTAATAAATTAGCATTCTCTCTGCAACTCGTTGGGAGACGACCTGGGACTCATACTCCCAGTATTTTTATTTCTAAATTTTGTGACAACTCTTTTAAATTGATACGCAGAATCTTCATTGGTTAAGAGCTATACTTGCAACGCTTTTTTCTCTATAAACTTTTAATCGGTGATTTTTCTGCCACGTCAAATTTTTGGCGCCATTGCCGGGGAGTTGTAACAGTGTGCTAATTTATTTGTTGGATTTTTTTATCTTATTTGCACTTTATTTTATTTTATTACCATGAGCTGTATGTTTCTTTCATTGAATGACGCGTTCGCTACCTGATCCGAGCCTACTCATATTTGATCCTGAAATTGAAAGAACTATCTCACGTATAAGGCGGGCTCGGCATCGGTTGGTCCTTTCTGAGTACGAATTTGAAACGTCAATTAAGGAAGAAATAGGCTCCCTTTCTACTGATTCTGTTGATTTGAACGCAGAGGATATGGCAGCTCCCAGGAGGATTACTCTTCAGGAGGCAGGAGCTCCAAATTTCACATTACCTCCTTTCCAAGTGTGTAATCCAAATCTGGGTGCAGATATTGAACTGAAAACTGCACTAATTAATCTACTACCAAAGTTTCATGGCCTACTTGCTCAAGAGCCTCTCAAGCACCTCAGAGATTTTCAGACATCCTGTTCTACTGTTAGGCGTAATGGTGCATCTGAGACTTCTATTTTGCTAGCCACTTTTTCGTTTTCTCTTGAGGGAATGGTACTACACTCAACCTGAAGCAGTTGTTACTAACTGGGTTACGCTCAGGAGAAAATTCCTAGAAAAATAATTTCCAGCTGAAGTTACTGATAGACTAAGGAAAGAGATTTCAATGATCATCCAAGGTGAATCAGAGACTCTCCTAGATGCTTCACTAATCTCCTAGACGCATGCCCCCACCACATGATTGACAAGTTGGTGTTGATCGGCTACTTCACACAAGGCATGAAGCCTCAAGATAAGACTACATTAGATGGTGCAAGCAATGGTTTTCTGAAAAAGTACAAAACCCCAGATGAAGAATGGCAACTGATCACCGACTTGGCTGAGTCTGCTCGGACTCACAAGCGCAACAGGAACAACCACCCCAAAGCTGTGGCAGATGTTTTCTCTAGCAGTGAGAATACTGCTCTCACACAATCAATATGTGAGACCAACCTACTGAAGCAGATACATCTGGGCCAGCAACAACCTCAACCTCCTTCACCACAACGTAGTCAACAACTGGTTGCTCAGGGATTATAAGGAATATGTGCTGATTATAGTCATTACACTGATGAATGTCCACAGCTCCAACATGAGGACAACATCTTGGCAGCTACTCACAATTTCTATGACCGCCCGAATCAAGGATACTATCAACAAGGCAGCAACTATAACCAAGGTGGTAACTTTAACCAAGGTTGGCAGGACATCTCCAACCAAGGTTGGAGAGAAAATTCCAACCAGGGATGGAAGGACAACTATAATAGAGGAGGTAGAGACAACAATAGAAATCAGAGGTGGAATAATAACAACAGATAACAGAATCAGAACCAGCCTTACAGAGCACCTCACCAAAGGCAGTCTTAAGCACCATAGAATGACCAGCAGTAGACCCCTCAGATTACTTACCCCCTTTCTCTTCTAATGACGAGTTACTACACTCAATTGATCAAAGACAAAAGACTATAGAGAACAACCTCACTTCTACCTTGAACGGTCTGAACTCTATCTTGCAAGCTCTTATCTCACAGATTGGATCACTGAATAACTCCAACAACCAGCCTTCAAACTCCAATGGAATTCCCTCTCAACCTTTACCCAACCCCAAGGGAGGTATCAATGCCATCACTTTGAGGTCCAGAACCACACTGTAAAAGAGGAATTCAGAGAAGCCAAGTTTACCAGAACACGCCCCAATGGAGGACATGGTTGAAGTGGAGGAAGTTGGAGAAGAAGATGAAGTGCAAGACTTGGTTGAAGAAGAAATACCTCACTCCAGGAATGAAGCACCAAAGGAAGCAGAAGCTGCAAATGGCGCCATTCCTATCCCATTTCTACACCTCGCATGGAAATCCAGAAAACAAATGGAACTGGATCCCAAAATGGTAGAAATTTTCAAAAAAGTTGAGGTAACTGTTCCCCTTTTTGATGTTATTCAAAAAGTACCTAAATATGCAAAGTTTCTGAAAGATTTATGCATACACAAAGATAAAATTAATGATTTAGAGACTATTCCTTTAGGTAGTTCTATATCTGCCTTAATGGGAGGTATACCTGAAAAATGTAGTGATCCAAGTCCATGCATGATTAACTGTACCATTGGAGGTGTATTATTTTCTGACTGCATGTGCGATTTAGGAGCATGTGTTAGTATAATGCCATTGTCTATATATGATGCTTTGAGGCTCCCTCCCTTAAAAAGGTCGGCAGCTCATTTTGTGTTAGTAGATTGGTGCACGAAATTGCAATCACACTTTTGCAATCCGCACAACTAACCAGCAAGTGCACTGGGTCGTCCAAGTAATACCTTACGTGAGTAAGGGTCGATCCCACGGAGATTATTGGTTTGAAGCAATCTATGTTTATTTTATTATTCTTAGTCAGGATATCAATTAAAATTATCAGTAGGAATTATTAGAAAAATAAAAGAACATGAAATAAATAATTGTTACTTTAATAATGGAGAATATGTTGGAGTTTTGGAGATGCTTTGTCCTCTGAATTTCTGTAATGTAATATTCAACTCAATTGCATGTAAAGTTCCTTCCATGGCAAGTTGTATGTAGGGTGTCACCATTGTCAGTGGCTACCTCCCATCCTCTCAGTGAAAACGGTCCAGATGCTCTGTCACAGCACGGCTAATCAGCTGTTGGTTCTCGATCATGTTGGAATAGAATCCATTGATCCTTTTGCGTTTGTCATCATGCCCAGCAATCGCGAGTTTGAAGCTCGTCACAGCCATTCAATCCTTGAATCCTACTAGGAATACCACAGACAAGGTTCAGACTTTCTGGATCCTCAAGAGTGGCCGCCATCAATTCTAGCTTATACCACGAAGATTTTGATTAAGGAATCTAAGAGAAGCTCATTCAATCTGATGAGTGTCACGGATCATCACCTTCTTCATAATTAAGCGCGAATGAACATCTTAGATAGGAACACACACGTTTGAATGGAGAAATAGAAACAATTGCATTAATTCATCGAGACGCTGCAGAGCTCCTCACCCCCAACAATGGAGTTTAGAGACTCATGCTGCCAAGGAATATAAAATCTAGTTCTATAGACGTCATGAGATACAAAATAAGTCTCTAAAAGTTGTTTAAATAGTAAACTAGTAACCTAGGTTTACAGAATATGAGTAAACTAAGATAATTGGTGCAGAAATCCACTTCTGGGGCCCACTTGGTGTGTGCTGGGGATGAGACTTAAGCCTCCCACGTGCTTGGGCTGTTTCTGGAGTTGAACGCCAGGTTGTAACGTGTTTTGGGCGTTGAACTCCGACTTGTAACTTGTTTCTGGCGCTGGACGCCAGACTGCAACATGACACTGGCATTGAACGCCAGTTTACGTCATCTATCTTCGCGCAAAGTATGGACTATTATATATTGCTGGAAAGCCCTGGATGTCTACTTTCCAACCCAATTGAGAGCGCGTCAATTGGACTCCTGTAGCTCCAAAAATCCATTCCGAGTGCAGGGAGGTCAGGATCCAACAGCATCAGCAGTCCTTTTTCAGCCTAAATCAGATTTTTGCTCAGCTCCCTCAATTTCAGCCAGAAAATACCTGAAATCACAGAAAAACACACAAACTCATAGTAAAGTCCAGAAATATGATTTTTTCCTAAAAACTAATAATATTCTACTAAAACTAATTAAAACATACTAAAATCTACATGAAATTACCCCCAAAAAGCGTATAAAATATCCGCTCATCACAACACCAAACTTAAACTGTTGCTTGTCCCCAAGCAACTAGATGAATAAAAGAGGATAAAAAGAAATCAAGAAGCAATAATATCTCAGAGTTTTAAGTGAAGCTCAGATTCTAATTAGATGAGCGGGGCTAGTAGCTTTTTGCTTCCAAACAGTTTTGGCATCTCACTTTATCCTTTGAAATTCAGAATGATTGGCATCCATAGGAACTCAGAATTCAAATAGTATTATTGATTTTCCTAGTTAAGTATGTTGATTCTTGAACACAGCTACTTTTATGAGTCTTAGCCGTGGCCCTAAGCACTTTGTTTTCCAGTATTACCACCGGATACACAAATGCCACAGACACATGACTGAGTGAACCCTTTCCAGATTGTGACTCAGCTTTGCTAGAGTCCCTAGTTAGAGGTGTCCAGAGCCCTTAAGCACACTCTTTTTGCTTTGGATCATGACTTTAACCACTCAGTCTCAAGCTTTTCACTTGGACCTTCATGACACAAGCACATGGTTAGGGACAGCTTGATTTAGCCGCTTAGGCCTGAATTTTATTTCCTTGGGCCCTCCTATCCATTGATGCTCAAAGCCTTGGATCTTTTTTTTACCCCTGCCTTTTGGTTTTAAGGGCTATTGGCTTTTTCTGCTTGCTTTTTCTTTTTCTTTCTATTTTTTTTCCATTTTTCTTCTTTCTTTTTTTCGCAAGCTTGTTTTTTCATTGCTTTTTCTTGCTTCAAGAATCACTTTCATGATTTTTCAGATCATCAATAACATTTCTCTTGTTCATCATTCTTTCAGGAGCCAACAATTTTAACATTCATAAAATTCAATATAAAAAATATACACTGTTCAAGCATTCATTCAGAAGACAAAAAGTATTGCCACCACATATAAATAATTAGAATTTTCCTTATCAAGAACTCGAAAAAATATTGCCTCTTTATTCTAAAAATCTACTATTTTATTCATGTTTGATGATGATGAGAAAAATAAATTATAGCTTAATTGGAGATAAAATCAAAATAGAGATACTAATTACTACTACTAATATATAACTTCTAAGGTAAATTCATAATAAGAACAGTTATCACAGAGTTAAGGCAAAGATTAGGACTCAACAACCTTTATTTTGGGAAGTGGGGGTTCCTCTAGTCTGTGGGATGCTTGATCCTTCAAGAGATAATTTCTGACGCTTCAGTTCCTTCAAGTCACATCCTTGCTCTTCCTGTTCCCTTAGGTGCCATGATCTTGATGAGTTTTAGCTCAGTGATCATGGCAAATCACACCAAACTTAGAGGTTTGCTTGTCCTCAAGCAAAAGAAAGGATAGGAGAGGAATAGAGGGAGAGGCAATTTCGAAATCCAAAAGATATGATGAGTTGAAAAAGATTTTGAAAAAGATTTGGATTGGAAAAAGATTTGTGTTTATGAATTAAGATACATTTGATATTTTTGAAAAAGGGATTTTAGAAATTAAGGTTTTTAGAAATTAGGATTAAAATTTTTGGAATTGAAGGATGATATTTTGAAACATGTTTACGCAAGAAATCATGAATTGAAATATAAAAATTAGAAAATTTGTGAAGAAAAACGAATTTTACCTCCTCCCCACCATTCTGGCGTTAAACGCCCAAACGCTGCATGTTTTGGGCGTTTAACGCCCAATTGCTGCCTCTTCTGGGCGTTCAACGCCCAGCTGTTGCTTCTTTCTGGCGTTAAACGCTGGTGGGCGAAATTGTGATCATCAATGGCGCCATCAACATGGTACGCTCATTGCAATCTCAACTCTTTATCACAACTTCGCACAACTAACCAGCAAGTGTACTGGGTCGTCCAAGTAATAAACCTTACGCGAGTAAGGGTCGATCCCACAGAGATTGTTGGTATGAAGCAAGCTATGGTCACCTTGTAAATCTCAGTCAGGCAGACTCAAATGGGTATAGATGATGAATAAAACATAAAGATAAAGATAGAGATACTTATGCAATTCATTGGTGAGAATTTCAGATAAGCAAATGGAGATGCTTTGTCCCTTCCGTCTCTCTGCTTTCCTACTGTCTTCATCCAATCCTTCTTACTCCTTTCGATGGCAAGCATTATGCAAGGGTTTCACCGTTGTCAGTGGCTACCTCCCATCCTCTCAGTGGAAATGTTCAACGCACCCTGTCACGGCACGGCTATCCAGCTATCGGTTCTCGATCATGTCGGAATAGAATCCAGTGATTCTTTTGCGTCTGTCACTAACGCCTCACAATCGCGAGTTTGAAGCACGTCACAGTCATTCAATCATTGAATCCTACTCAGAATACCACAGACAAGGTTTAGACCTTTCGGATTCTCTTGAATGCCGCCATCAGTTCTAGCCTATACCACGAAGACTCTGATCTCACGGAATGGCTGGCTCGGTTGTCAGGCGAGCGCTCGGTTGTCAGGCGATCAACCATGCGTCGTGTATCAGGAATCCAAGAGATATTCACCCAATCTAAGGTAGAACGGAGGTGGTTGTCAGTCACACGTTCATAGGTGAGAATGATGATGAGTGTCACTGATCATCACATTCATCAAGTTGAAGAACAAGCGGAATTGAATAGAAGAACAATAGTAATTGCATTAATACTCGAGGTACAGCAGAGCTCCACACCTTAATCTATGGTGTGTAGAAACTCCACCGTTAAAAATACATAAGAACAAGGTCTAGGCATGGCCATGAGGCCAGCCCCATGATCTAAGATAGCATAAGACTAAAGATAGCTACCAAGATTCCAAGACATCAAATACAATAGCAAAAGGTCCTATTTATAGGGAACTAGTAGCTTAAGAATTACAAAGATGAGTAAATGACATAAAAATCCACTTCCGGGCCCTCTTGGTGTGTGCTTGGGCTGAGCATTGAAGCATTTTCGTGTAGAGACTCTTCTTGGAGTTAAACGCAGCTTTTGTGCCAGTTTGGGCGTTTAACTCCCACTTTGGTGCCAGTTCCGGCGTTTAACGCTGGGAATTCTGAAGGTGACTTTGAACGCCGGTTTGGGCCATCAAATCTTGAGCAAAGTATGGACTATCATATATTGCTGGAAAGCCCAGGATGTCTACTTTCCAACGCCATTGAGAGCGCGCCAATTGGGCTTCTGTAGCTCCAGAAATTTCACTTCAAGTGCAGGGAGGTCAGAATCCAACAGCATCTGCAGTCCTTTTCAATCTCTGAATCAGATTTTTGCTCAAGTCCCTCAATTTCAGCCAGAAAATACCTGAAATCACAGAAAAACACACAAACTCATAGTAAAGTCCAGAAAAGTGAATTTTAACTAAAAACTAATAAAAATATACTAAAAACTAACTAAAATATACTAAAAACATACTAAAAATAATGCCAAAAAGCGTACAAATTATCCGCTCATCACAACACCAAACTTAAATTGTTGCTTGTCCCCAAGCAACTGAAAATCAAATAAGATAAAAAGAAGAGAATATGCAATGAACTCCAAAAACATCTATGAAGATCAGTATTAATTAGATGAGCGGGGCTTTAGCTTTTTGCCTCTGAATAGTTTTGGCATCTCACTTTATCCTTTGAAATTCAGAATGATTGGCTTCTTTAGGAACTCAGAATCCAGATAGTGTTATTGATTCTCCTAGTTAAGTATGATGATTCTTGAACACAACTACTTTATGAGTCTTGGCCGTGGCCCAAAGCACTATGTCTTCCAGTATTACCACCGGATACATACATGCCACAGACACATAATTGGGTGAACCTTTTCAGATTGTGACTCAGCTTTGCTAGAGTCCCCAATTAGAGGTGTCCAGGGTTCTTAAGCACACTCTTTTTGCCTTGGATCACAATTTTATTTCTTTCTTTTTCTTTCTTTTTCTCTTTCTCCTTTTTTTCGTTTTTTTTTGTATTCACTGCTTTTTCTTGCTTCAAGAATCATTTTTTATGATTTTTCAGATCCTCAGTAACATGTCTCCTTTTTCATCATTCTTTCAAGAGCCAACAACTTTAACATTCATGAACCACAAATTCAAAAGACATATGCACTGTTTAAGCATACATTCAGAAAACAAAAGCATTGCCACCACATCAAAATAATTAATCTGCTATAAAATCTGAAATTCATGCAATTCTTCTCTTTTTTCAATTAAGAACATTTTTCTTAAGAAAGGTGATGGATTCATAGGACATTCATAACTTTAAGGCATAGACACTAAGATACTAATGATCATAAGACACAAACATGGATAAACATAAAGCATAATTTTCGAAAAAAAAAAACAGAAAAATAAAGAACAAGGAGATTAAAGAACGGGTTCACCTTAGTGATGGCGGCTTGTTCTTCCTCTTGAAGGTCTTATGGAGTGCTTGAGCTCCTCAATGTCTCTTCCTTGTCTTTGTTGCTCCTTTCTCATGATTTTTTGATCTTCTCTAATTTCATGGAGGAGGATGGAATGTTCTTGGTGCTCCACCCTTAGTTGTCCCATGTTGGAACTCAATTCTCCTAGGGAGGTGTTGATTTGCTCCCAATAGTTTTGTGGAGGAAAGTGCATCCCTTGAGGCATCTCAGGAATTTCATGATGAGAGGGGTCTCTTGTTTGCTCCATCCTTTTCTTAGTGATGGGCTTGTCCTCATCAATGAGGATGTCTCCTTCTATGTCAACTCCTACTCATGAACTTCTACTTCTTCTCCAATCATGATGCTATGAATCATGATGGCCCGGTCTAGAGTAACTAGACCGGTTGCTAGTGGGAATGATTGAGCGTTGGATAAACTCCAACCATCCCCTAGCCACGGGCTTGAGGTCATGCCTTCTCAATTGAACCGGCTTCCCTCTTTAATCTCTCTTCCATTGGGCGCCCTCTTCACAAATGTCAGTGAGGACTTGGTCCAACCTTTGATCAAAGTTGACCCTTCTAGTGTAAGGGTGTTCATCTCCTTGCATCATGGGCAAGTTGAATGCCAACCTTACATTTTTCGGACTAAAATCTAAGTATTTCCCCCGAACCATTGTGAGCCAATTCTTTGGGTCCGGGTTCACACTTTGATCATGGTTCTTGGTGATCCATGCATTGGCATAGAACTCTTGAACCATCAAGATTTTGACTTGTTGAATGGGGTTGGTAAGAACTTCCCAACCTCTTCTTCAAATCTCATGTCGGATCTCCGGATATTCACTCTTTTTGAGTTTGAAAGGGACCTCGGGGATCACCTTCTTCAAGGCCACAACTTCATAGAAGTGGTCTTGATGCACCCTTGAGATGAATCTCTCCATCTCCCATGACTCGGAGGTGGAAGCTTTTGCCTTCCCTTTCCTCTTTCTAGAGGTTTCTCCGGCCTTAGATGCCATAAATGGTTATGGAAAAACAAAAAGCAATGCTTTTACCACACCAAACTTAAAAGGTTTGCTCGTCCTCGAGCAAAAGAAGAAAGAATAGAGTAGAAGAAGAAGAAAATGGAGGAGATGGAGGAGGCTTATGTTTCGGCCAAAGGGGGAGAAGTAGTGTTTAGGTTGTGTGGAAATGAAGGAGTGAAGATGGGTTTATATAGGGTGAAGAGAGGGGTAGGTTTTGGCTATGGAGGGGTGGGTTTGGGAGGGAAAGTGGTTTGAATTTGAATGGTGAGGTAGGTGGGGTTTTATGAAGGATGGATGTGAGTGGTGAAGAGAAAGATGGGATTTGATAGGTGAAGGGTTTTTGGGGAAGAGTGGTAGAGGTGATTGGTGAATGGGTGAAGAAGAAGAGAGAGGGTGGTGGGGTAGGTGGGGATCCTGTGGGGTCCACAGATCCTGAGGTGTCAAGGAAAAGTCATCCCTGCACCAAATGGCATGCAAAAATGCATTCTAAGCCAATTCTGGCGTTAAACGCCGGGCTGGTGCCCATTTCTGGCGTTTAACGCCAAGTGCTTGCCCTTTTCTGGCGTTTAACGCCAGTCTGGTGCCCTTTTCTGGCGTTAAACGCCCAGAATGGTGCCAGACTGGGCGTTAAACGCCCAACTGCTACCTTTACTGGCGTTTAAACGCCAGTAAGTTCTCCTCCAGGGTGTGCTGTTTTTCTTTCTGTTTTTCATTCTGTTTTTGCTTTTTCAATTGATTTTGTAACTTCTCATGATCATCAACCTACAAAAAACATGAAATAACAAAGGAAAATAGATAAAATATAACATTGAGTTGCCTCCCAACAAGCGCTTCTTTAATGTCAGTAGCTTGACAGAGGGCTCTCATGGAGCCTCACAGATACTCAGAGCAATGTTGGAACCTCCCAACACCAAACTTAGAGTTTGAATGTGGGGGTTCAACACCAAACTTAGAAGTTGGTTGTGGCCTCCCAACACCAAACTTAGAGTTTGACTGTGGGGGCTCTGTTTGGCTCTGTTCTAAGAGAAGCTCTTCATGCTTCCTCTCCATGGTGACAGAGGGATATCCTTGAGCCTTAAACACAAAGGATTCTTCATTCACTTGAATGATCAATTCACCTCTGTCCACATCAATCACAGCCTTTGCTGTGGCTAGGAAGGGTCTGCCAAGGATGATGGATTCATCCATGCACTTCCCAATCTCTAGGACTATGAAATCAGCAGGGATGTAATGGTCTTTAATCTTAACCAGAACATCCTCTACAAGTCCATAAGCTTGTTTTCTTGAATTGTCTGCCATCTCTAGTGAGATTCTTGCAGCTTGTACCTCAAAGATCCCTAGCTTCTCCATTACAGAGAGAGGCATGAGGTTTACACTTGACCCTAGGTCACACAAGGCCTTCTTGAAGGTCATGGTGCCTATGGCGCAAGGAATTGAGAACTTTCCAGGATCTTGTCTCTTTTGAGGTAATTTCTACCTAGACAAGTCATCTATTTCTTTGGTGAGCAAAGGAGGTTCATCCTCCCAAGTCTCATTACCAAATAACTTGTCATTTAGCTTCATGATTGCTAGCAACTTACTCTTCAGTGACATACTCATCCTCTTCAGAGGAAGAATACTCATCAGAGCTCATGAATGGCAGAAGTAAATCCATTGGAATCTCTATGGTCTCATTTTGAGCCTCAGATTCCCATGGTTCCTCATTAGGGAACTCATTGGATGCCAGTGGACGTCCAATGAGGTCTTCCTCAGTGGCGTTCACTGCCTCTTCCTCCTCTCCAAATTCGGCCATGTTGATGGCCTTGCACTCTCCTTTTGGATTTTCTTCTGTATTGATTGGAAGAGTACTAAGAGGGAGTTCAGTAATTTTCTTGCTCAGCTGTCCCACTTGTGCCTCCAAGTTTCTAATGGAGGACCTTGTTTCAGTCATGAAACTTTGAGTGATTTTGATCAGATCAGAGACCATGGTTGCTAAGTCAGAGTGGTTCTGCTTAGAATTCTCTATCTGTTGCTGAGAAGATGATGGAAAAGGTTTGCCATTGCTAAACCTGTTTCTTCCACCATTATTGTTGTTGAAACCTTGTGGAGGTTTCTGTTGATCCTTCCATGAGAAATTTGGATGATTTCTCCATGAAGAATTATAGGTGTTTCCATAGGGTTCTCCTAGGTAATTCACCTCTTCCATTGAAGGGTTCTTAGGATCATAAGCTTCTTCTTCAGATGAAGCATCCTTAGTACTGCTTGGTGCATTTTGCATTCCAGATAGACTTTGAGAAATCAAATTGACTTGCTGAGTCAATATTTTGTTCTGAGCCAGAATGGCATTCAGAGTATCAATCTCAAGAACTCCTTTCTTCTGATTCGTCCCATTGTTCACAGGATTCCTTTCAGAAGTGTACATGAATTGGTTATTTGCAACCATTTCAATTAGTTCTTGAGCTTCTACAGGTGTCTTCTTCAGATGAAGAGATCCTCCAGCAGAGCTATCCAAAGACATCTTGGATAGTTCAGAGAGACCATCATAGAAAATACCTATGATGCTCCATTCAGAAAGCATGTCAGAGGGGCACTTTCTAATCAATTGTTTGTATCTTTTCTAAGCTTCATAGAGGGATTCTCCTTCCTTCTGTCTGAAGGTTTGGACTTCCACTCTAAGCTTACTCAATTTTTGAGGTGGAAAGAACTTTGCCAAGAAGGCATTGACTAGCTTTTCCCAAGAGTTCAGGCTTTCTTTAGGTTGTGAGTCCAACCATATCCTAGCTCTGTCTCTTACAGCAAAAGGGAATAGCATAAGTCTGTAGACCTCAGGGTCAACCCCATTAGTCTTGACAGTGTCACAGATTTGCAAGAATTCAGCTAAAAACTGATGAGGATCTTCCAATGGAAGTCCATGGAACTTGCAATTCTGTTGCATTAGAGAAACTAATTGAGGCTTAAGCTCAAAGTTGTTTGCTCCAATGGCAGGGATAGAGATGCTTCTCCCATAGAAGTCGGAGTAGGTGCAATAAAGTCACCCAGCACCTTCCTTGCATTTTTGGCATTGTTGTTGTTTTCGGCTGCCATGGGTTCTTCTTCTTTGAAAATTTCTGTTAGGTCCTCTACAGAGAGTTGTGCCTTAGCTTCTCTTAGCTTTCGCTTCAAGGTCCTTTCAGGTTCAGGGTCAGCTTCAACAAGAATGCTTTTGTCTTTGCTCCTGCTCATATGAAAGAGAAGAGAACAAGAAAATATGGAATCCTCTATGTCACAGTATAAAGATTCTTTGAGGTGTCAGAGGAACAAAAAAATAGAAGGAAGAGGTAGAAGAATTCGAACTTAGTGAGATAGAGTTCGAATTGTGCATTGAGGAGGAGTAGTACTCCATAAATAGAAGGATGTGAGAAGAGAGGAAGAGATTTTTTTCGAAAATTAATTAAAAAGATTTAAAAAAAATCATTTTGAAAAAGATTTTTGAAGAAGATATGATTGAAAAAGTTATGGTTTTAAAAAGATATGATTGAGAAGATATGATTTGAAAAACAATTTAAAAAGATTTGATTTTAAAAATTAATGACTTGCCTAACAAGAGAAGATATGATTCAAACATTAAACCTTTCTCAACAGAAAAGGCAACATACTTGAATTGTTGAATCAAATCATTAATTGTTAGCAAGTATCTTTGAAAAAGGAAAGAAATTGATTTGAAAAAGATTTGATTGAAAAGATATGATTTGAAAAAGATTTGATTTTGAAAAATTTTGAAAACTTGAAAAAAAATTGCATTAAAAACAAAATCTTCCCTCTTGTGCCATCCTGGCGTTAAACGCCCAGAATGGTGCACATTCTGGCGTTTAACGCCCTATGCACTACCCTTTTGGGCGTTAAACGCCCAGCCAGGCACCCTGGCTGGCGTTTAAACGCCAGTTTTTCCTTCTTTACTGGGCGTTTTGAACGCCCAGCTTTTTCTGTGTGATTCCTCTGCTGCATGTACTGAATCTTCTGTTCTCTGTATTATTGACTTGAAAATAGAACCAAGATCAAATAAACAATGCATGCAAGACACCAAACTTAAAATAAGACACTAGACTCAAACAAGAAACATAAAATCTTTTTTGGTTTTTATGATTTTGTAATTTTTTTGTGCTTTTTCGAAAATTATATGAAATTAGAAAATAAAGGTTTCAGAATTCTTAATTAGAATTCCAGGAATCATTGCAATGCTAGTCTAAGACTCCGGTCCAGGAATTAGACATGGCTTCACAGCCAGCCAAGCTTTCAAGGAAAGCTCCGGTCCAAAACACTAGACATGGCCAATGGCCAGCCAAGCCTTAGCAGATCATTGCTCCAACAGCAAGATTGATAGAAATCAACAAGCTCTTGTGATGATAAGTTGAAACCTCGGTCCAATAAGATTAGACATGGCTTCACAGCCAGCCAGATTTCAACAGATCATCATGAAACTCTAGAATTCGTTCTTAAAGAAATTCTGAAAAAAAAATACCTAATCTAAGCAACAAGATGAACCGTCAGTTGTCCAAACTCAACAATCCCCGGCAACGGCGCCAAAAACTTGGTGGGCGAAATTGTGATCATCAATGGCGCCATCAACATGGTACGCTCATTGCAATCTCAACTCTTTATCACAACTTCGCACAACTAACCAGCAAGTGTATTGGGTCGTCCAAGTAATAAACCTTACGCGAGTAAGGGTCGATCCCTCAGAGATTGTTGGTATGAAGCAAGCTATGGTCACCTTGTAAATCTCAGTCAGGCAGACTCAAATGGGTATAGATGATGAATAAAACATAAAGATAAAGATAGAGATACTTATGCAATTCATTGGTGAGAATTTCAGATAAGCGAATAGAGATGCTTTGTCCCTTTCGTCTCTCTGCTTTCCTACTGTCTTCATCCAATCCTTCTTACTCCTTTCCATGGCAAGCATTATGCAAGGGTTTCACCGTTGTCAGTGGCTACCTCCCATCCTCTCAGTGGAAATGTTCAACGCACCCTGTCACGGCACGGCTATCCAGCTGTCGGTTCTCGATCATGTCGGAATAGAATCCAGTGATTCTTTTGCGTCTGTCACTAACGCCCCACAATCGCGAGTTTGAAGCACGTCACAGTCATTCAATCATTGAATCCTACTCAGAATACCACAGATAAGGTTTAGACCTTCCGGATTCTCTTGAATGCCGCCATCAGTTCTAGCCTATACCACGAAGACTCTGATCTCACGGAATGGCTGGCTCGGTTGTCAGGCGAGCGCTCGGTTGTCAGGCGATCAACCATGCGTCGTGTATCAGGAATCCAAGAGATATTCACCCAATCTAAGGTAGAACGGAGGTGGTTGTCAGTCACACGTTCATAGGTGAGAATGATGATGAGTGTCAATGATCATCACATTCATCAAGTTGAAGAACAAGTGATATCTTGGAACAAGAACAAGCGGAATTGAATAGAAGAACAATAGTAATTGCATTAATACTCGAGGTACAGCAGAGCTCCACACCTTAATCTATGGTGTGTAGAAACTCCACCGTTGAAAATACATAAGAACAAGATCTAGGCATGGCCATGAGGCCAGCCCCATGATCTAAGATAGCATAAGACTAAAGATAGCTACCAAGATTCCAAGACATCAAATACAATAGCAAAAGGTCCTATTTATAGGGAACTAGTAGCTTAAGAATTACAAAGATGAGTAAATGACATAAAAATCCACTTCCGGGCCCTCTTGGTGTGTGCTTGGGCTGAGCATTGAAGCGTTTTCGTGTAGAGACTCTTCTTGGAGTTAAACGCCAGCTTTTGTGCCAGTTTGGGCGTTTAACTCCCACTTTGGTGCCAGTTCCGGCGTTTAACGCTGGGAATTCTGAAGGTGACTTTGAACGCCGGTTTGGGCCATCAAATCTTGGGCAAAGTATGGACTATGATATATTGCTAGAAAGCCCAGGATGTCTACTTTCCAACGCCGTTGAGAGCGCGCCAATTGGGCTTCTGTAGCTCCAGAAAATCCACTTCAAGTGTAGGGAGGTCAGAATCCAACAGCATCTGCAGTCCTTTTCAGTCTCTGAATCAGATTTTTGCTCAAGTCCCTCAATTTCAGCCAGAAAATACCTGAAATCACAGAAAAACACACAAACTTATAGTAAAGTCCAGAAAAGTGAATTTTAACTAAAAACTAATAAAAATATACTAAAAACTAACTAAAATATACTAAAAACATACTAAAAACAATGCCAAAAAGCGTACAAATTATCCGCTCATCAAATGCCAGGAAGTCCTTTGTCACTGGGCGTTTTTCTGAACGCCCAGGATGCTGTCAATCTGGCGTTAAACGCCCAGAAGGTGCTTCTTTCTGGCGTTCAACGCCCAGAAGATGCTCCTTTCTGGCGTTTAACGCCCAGATGGCTACCCTCACTGGCGTTGAACTCCCAGTTGGTGCTTCTTTTGAGCGTTCAACGCCCAAAATGTTTCTTACTGGCTTTTTCACGCCAGTGAGTTTCCAAATTCCCTTGTAACTTTGTGAATTCAAGCAATTTGCTATTTTACCTTGAAGATACTTGACATATACCTGTAAAAATCAATTGATTAACAAATAAACTTTGTAAATGGTTGGGTTGCCTCCCAGCAAGCGCTTCTTTATTGTCTTTAGCTGGACTATTACTGAGCTTTAATCAAGTCTCAGTTTTGAGCATTCTGGCTCAAAATTGCTTTCAAGATAATGTTTGACTCTCTGTCCATTAACAATGAACTTTTTATTAGAATCGTTATCCTGAAGCTCTACGTATCCATATGGTGACACGCTTGTAATCACATATGGACCTCTCCACCGGGACTTCAATTTCTCGGGAAATAATCCGAGCCCAGAATTAAATAGCAGAACTTTCTGCCCTGACTCAAAGACTCTGGATGACAATTTCTTATCATGCCATCTTTTTGCTTTCTCTTTGTATATCTTTGCATTCTCGAAAGCATTGAGTCTAAATTTCTCTAGCTCATTTAACTGGAGCAATCGTTTTTCTCCAGCTAACTTGGCATCAAGGTTCAGGAATCTGGTTGCCCAGTAGGCCTTATGTTCCAGTTCCACTGGCAAGTGACATGCCTTTCCATACACAAGCTGGTATGGAGAGGTCCCTATAGGGGTCTTGAATGCTGTTCTGTATGCCCACAGAGCATCATCCAAGCTTCTTGCCCAATCCCTTCTACGGTTAATTACAGTCCGTTCCAGGATTCTTTTGAGTTCTCTATTTGAGACTTCAGCTTGACATTAGTCTGTGGGTGATATGGAGTGGCCACCCTGTGGCTAACTCCATAACGAACCAAGGTAGAATAAGAGCTGTTTATTGCAGAAATGAGTGCCCCCATCACTGAATTAGTACTCTAGGGGTGCCAAATCTGCTGAAGATGTGTTTCTGAAGGAATTTTAACACTGTCTTAG